>NC_082640.1:157388125-157691155 GCF_028023285.1 Balaenoptera ricei
AGCATTCTTTCTTTATTATTTTTCTTTTTCTCTTATTTTTTTTTATTTAGCCATGCCATGTGGCATGTGGGATCTTAGTTCCCCTACCAGGGACCGAAACTGCACCCCTTGTGTTGGAAGTGTGGAGTGTTAACCACTGGACCAGGGAAGTCCAAGCATTCTTTCAATTACTTGAATTTTCCTGAAGGAAAATTGTGCCTCTACCTTAAGAGGTCAGGAGACCCTCAGGACACCAAGAAAGTACTTGGTGAACTTTCATAATCAACTCTCCTCCCTGACATATGCATGCTCAGTAACCACAGCGTATGAAATTTCCCCCAGTTAGCAACACAGGCACAATGTATGTAGCACAAGCTCCTGCCAGAGAGCTCAACCTTGATGTAATTGCCATTGAAATCCTTTCAGACGGAACTTCCCTCGTGGCTCAGTGGTTAAGAATCCGCCTGCCAATGCAGGGGACACGGGTTTGAGCCCTGGTCCAGGAAGATCCCACATGCTGCAGAGCAACTAAGCCCGTGCACCACAACTACTCAGCCTGTGCTCTAGAGCCCGTGAGCCACAACTACCGAGCCCACGTGCCACAACTACTGAAGCCTGCGCGCCTAGAGCCCGTGCTCCGCAACAAGAGAAGCCACCACAATGAGTAGCCCGCGCACCGCAACAGAGTAGCCCCTGTTCACCGCAACTAGAGAAAGCCCGCGTGCAGGAACAAAGACCCAACGCAGCCAAAAATAAATAAAATTTACTTTTTAAAAAAATCCTTTCAGACCGTGTTAAATGTCCAACTGACATAGTATGAAAGTCACATGCTACCTACTTATTTATCTATATCTAATTATTCTAATATGCTGCATTTCATGGGAAATAGATCACAACAAATTTGTATACTGTGACCTGATTAGCTTCGATCCCTTTGGATTGCCGCCTTCCCACCTTAAAAAACCCTCTCTTTTGAAAAAAGACTTTGAGATGGCTTTCAATAAGACATATATGTGATAAATCAATTAGAGAAAAAAATAGAAAATCAAAAGCTTTGCAGAATTTCAGGGCTGCACATGTACTAGGACTCTAGAATAATTGGTTATTGTGGTTAAGCTTATTCTTGGCTCTGAGCAATAGAGAAATATGGTAGTTTAAATAATTCTCATTATCTGGGTAAAACAAAGTACTTCCACTCTTCAGAGGAGACACGCCTGGAATATAAGCGTCAGGATTCATACGTGATGTCACCCTATTTGCTACCCTGTTATTCTTTAACACTTCTGACTTTCTCTTTTTACTTCTTTAAGGTAAATCTGAAAGCTTAGTCATCAATATTCAGTGTAGATTGGCCATACCGCACAAGATCAACCCATATTAAGATTTGTCCTGTTTTATCATTGTCTGTTGTTGTGGCATTATTCAGCGTATGAAACGTCCAAAAGTTTCCTTTTTAAAAATGGAACTTCATTTATCTTTGACCATATTGCCTAATAAATATGAAGGTAACTTGCTACAAATCTTCATTGAATGAGGTTATTTCCTTAATAGCATTTCTGAAAGATGGCTATTGCTGTTAGTAACAGCCGTTGACATCCTGAGAATTTAAATGTTCAAAGCAATTCAACATGAATTTGTTTAGCAATCTATTATGTGTCATAAGTGGTGTGGCTTGAGCTTCAAGGCATGCTGGGAGTTCCCAGGTAGGAAGAGGATTTGAGCTAAAGTCAGCCAAGACCAAAACCCAATCCAGGTCCAAGTCCAAAATCAACAAGTCTGATTCGGAAAGGTAGAATCGTGCGTGATGCAGACCTTCATCAGTAACAAACAGCACTAGTTCTTAGAGGTCAAGTCTGAGTCCAAGACCAGGACATCTGTTCAGATCGCCAGAAGTTATAACTGGTACAAGGTTCAGAGAGGTTAGCAGGAATTAGCTGAGTTCATGGCTTCTATTCATAACTGGACTTCAGTTCTAGCAGGAAACTGAAATGGATACTAGCAAGGTAGGGAAGAGGGCTGTAGCTGGATGTATATATTGCTGCCCAAAGACTAATTTCATCCCCAAGCAAATTAGACATTGGATTATAGGGCCATAGATGACTTTCATGCTCTACCATGGCAGACACGGTTACATGCCTCTCTGGTATCCAGGACCTTTTTCTTCCTTCTTCTTTGTTCTGGGCAGCAATGTACCCAGCCCAAGGCAATGGATTATGAAAGGTCTAAGAAGCTAGTTATAGCAGTCATGTTCCCTGGCTTCCTAGACTCCCTTGCAGCAGTAAGTGCCATGTGACCCAGTTGTAGCCAGTGAGACAGAGGGGGAATTTGTTTAAGATGCTGTTGGAAAAACTTTTGTTTTTCTTTTAAAAGGAACAGAATTGGCACAGCCCTTCTTCCTGACTTGCCTGCAACTTGTTAACCAGGAAGAAAAGGTAAAGAGAATCATAGGGAGGTCAGCCCTGCCATCACTGAGCCAATAAACTAATGCCAGCAGCCATTTTTGTCCAGACTGCTGTGATGTAAGGATTATAAACCTCTTTGTTCAAACTATTGATAGATATTCTATTATTCACAGTGGAGAGCATTCCTAACTGATACCCCACTCACTATGAAGATGGAAATCCTAACCACTATCACGTTCAGAGACTGGAGCTGAGCGTGAATGTGGCAGAAGATGGAAACAGACATGGCACACTGTGCTTAGGGTTCAGGGCCATGGAAAGGGAAAAGGCAGTGATTCTGGTTTAAGAGCCTCATACTTTTGTTTGGGAAACCAAACTTGCGACATGGTCTGATCAGATCCCATCTGAAATATCTGCTCTAGTTCCGAAGGCCGTTTCTTCTTTTTTTTTTTTTTTAATTTATTTTTTAATTATTTATTTATTATTTATTTTTGGCTGCGCTGGGTCTTCGTTTCTGTGTGAGGGCTTTCTCTAGTTGCGGCAAGCGGGGGCCACTCTTCATCGCGATGCGCGGGCCTCTCACTATCGCGGCCTCTCTTGCTGCGGAGCACAGGCTCCAGACGCGCAGGCTCAGTAGTTGTGGCTCACGGGCCTAGTTGCTCTGCGGCATGTGGGATCTTCCCAGACCACGGCTCGAACCCGTGTCCCCTGCATTGGCAGGCAGATTCTCAACCACTGCACCACCAGGGAAGCCCAAAGAAGACCGTTTCTTGAGATGGACATTATCTAAGGTTAGCCTAGGATAGTCAAGACATTGGAAAACATGCCATGAAAAGAAAGGTTGAAATAAGAGAATTCTAGCAACAAGGATGTTGATAAATGGAAGGCGTTGTTGCATTAGGTAGAGAATTCTATGTACTTCACCTTTGCTATACTAGGCAGCAATCTTGTGGTCTCTAGACTCAGTCATAGCTAGTCCCAATCTGGGTTCCCGCTCTTATTAGCCACATGATCTTGACAAAGCTGTTAAAGCTCACTATCTCTCTAATGTAAAATATGGTGACTGTAGTTGATAATGCTGTATTATATAATTGAAATTTGCTGAGAACTTAAATGCTCTCACAAAAACAAAAAAACGAAAACAAACCCCCACTACCTCATACCTCAAAACCTCAATATCGTCATCCTTAAAATGGAGACAATAATGGAATCAAGCTCATGGATATGTGTGAAAAATAAATGAAATAGTCCCTGTAATACACTTAACTCAATGCCTGGAACACAGTAAATATTCAATAAATGTTATTGGTATTATTTTGAGAAGTAATTAAGTACATGGACTCTGGAGTCAGAATACCTGGATTTAAACCCTGAATTCATCATTTGCTGGCCATATAACCTCGAGTACATCTGTTTCCTCACCTGTATAATGGGGATAATGATAGCACCACCATCAAAGGATAATTATGAGTATTGAATGGTGGAAGTGAAGCTTTTGGCACAGTTAAATGCCCGATAAATGCTGGCTTTTATTATTATTATTAGCTAGACTTTGAGCAATATAAAAACTTGATCGAATTCTTGTTCTCAAAGTGCTTATTATTTTAGTTTCTAAAAACTGAGAGATGGGGATATATATATATATATATATATATGTATAGCTGATTCACTTTGTTATAAAGCAGAAACTAACACACCATTGTAAAGCAATTATACTCTAATAAAGGCATTAAAAAAAAACCTGAGAGAATTCAAAAATGATGTATGTGCAAGAGGAGATCAGGGAGGGAAATAATCAGCTGAGGCTGGAAAGGTTAGGGGGAACGTGGTGGAGGAAGTAGGATTTCAGGTGATGGGTAGAATGGATGTGGTGGGAATGGAGAGAGGACAGGGGATTACCAGTACCTTTCATTTTCAGGAGACTACTTTATGTATGTCATTTATTTTTCCTTCTCCTGGAATAAACTGAATATTTTAATAATGTGATTTAGAAAAACACAGCGTGTGAAATAGTTTATTCCTTGTTTCATAACTGCTCATCTAAGCACTTTCAGTGATATTTTTTAAGTTATTGTTCAACACACAGTTCAGATCATGTCTAAACCAAGAAACATATAAGAACAAGAAGTCAAAGAGAGCACAGGGATGGGTACCTAACCAGTAGGCATTTGATCCCGTGTGTAAATGATGTTTAACAGTGATGACAACAAAGGTATATGAAGCATACAGGTGCTTTTCTTTTTTCGGTGAAGTATGGATTATACCTTTGGAAAGGAATCTATCAAGAGTTCTTTGCCCCCAACAAAGAAATTTCTATTTCTAGAATAAGGAATACCGGCTGCAAAGACTTCGGCAGAGGACTCAAGTGCTTCCTATCTTGGCCACGCCTATCTTGCTAGCCTTATCTCCCAACTTCCTTCAAACACCCATAGAAGCCAGAATGGGCTAGTCTCCTCGAGGCCTCCCGAGTGTGTCCTGGTCCCATGCTTTGCTCATTAGCAGCCAATGCCTGCCCTTGAGTAGGTGCCACTGGCTGGAACCACACCCATTTTTTCCATGTGCTGTTTTGCCAGCCTGGAATCCTTTTCTTGGACATCTCTATTTAGCTAAAGCTTATAAACCCTGTAAGAGGCTTTTTCCCTCCATAAGAGTCCTCATTGATTTCTCTCTTTTCTAAACAACAGCGTTTATCATCTACATCACGGTTGGAAACATTTGCCTTCCAAATACTGGGCTGCTAAGGCCACACCTCTGGTCCCAACTACCATCTCTTGTTTTCCTTTCTCTTTTCCATGCCAGCCAGACGTATCAGGTAAGAGCAACATGGGCAAAGCCCAGAGGCCCCAAAGAACCTGGCATTAAGGTCTGTGGGCTAGTGACTTAATGGTTGTGTCCCCTAGAAACATCCCTAAAAAGCAGAATGTAAACCAGTTTCTCCATGGTCAGAATCTTAACCATATTTTTGCTTCATGAACACAACGTCCTGTTACAGTGTGACCATCTTTTCCCGCTCTTGCTAGAAATCTCAAACCTTAACAAACTGTGACATATCAGTCTATTAAGTTAAGTGGCTTCATGCCTAACAGGTGTGCTTCAGGGCGAGGCAGCCTCCTAGCTGCAAAGCTGCTGAACTAGAAACATTATCTTCCCTCTTCCCCCTAGAAGATGATGCATGATCGCTCTGCCTTTCCTTTATGATCCTAACACGCTGTTACAAGGGGAAGCCTTCCCTGATTTGTGATTGGCAGGTTTGCGCAGGGTGATAACTGGCCTAACTGCTTGCCTTACAGCTGAGAACGGAAGTCGTCTGGAATTTATCCCACTATCACTGAGCTTGGACTCCAATTTCTTCTTAGCGTGCACAAGATCCGTTCCTCAGAGAAGTTGTCTCTGCCATTTATTTTCCCCTCTAACACTTCAAGCTTCGGCTCCACATCACGATGTATTTGTATGCCAGGAGTTGTTGGATAAACAGACATTTGAATTACAAGCAACTGGAGATTATTAGACAGTGGATCTTTCTCTCTTTTTCTTTTTAAATTATCTCCTTCCAAAACGGATTCCTGGTTTCACTCTCTTGGAGAGTTCCTGAAAGGCTGTGAGGAGGAACTATACAACACAGCAGCTTCCCCTCTAGGCTGTGGGCTTATCAATGGCAGGGGGTGTGTTAACTTTCCTCCACACATGCAGAGTCTTACACTGGGCTGGGCCTTAACTACATGCTCTACAAATGTTTGGTGCATAACCTCTGAGATGGATTAAATATGTCACTTACTATTCCTCTCTCTTACTGAATAGGCAGATGACGTAATTTCTTGACCAATAGAATATGGCTGAAGTGATGTCATGCCAATTCCAGGCCCAGACCTTAAGGGACTGGTGGTTTCCGTTTCCTCTCCCTCAGAACACTCTGAAAGCCCTGCCAGGTTAAGTCCAACTGCCCTGAGACAGCTTTGGTGAAGAAGCCATTTGGCAGTCCCAGCGAAGTTCAGCCTTCCCCCCTCTCCCCAAAGAGATGCAGACCTGTGAGTGAAGACTCCAGACTACCAGCTGGGTACCACTTACCACAGAGAATTGCCTGGCTGGGCTCTCCCAGAATTCTCTAACCCACAAAATTGTGGCATATTAAAAAAATGGTTGTTTTAAGCCTTTAAGTTTTAGGATAATTTGTTATACAATAATAACCAGAACAGAATCCTTGGGGAGGCTCCACATATACTATTCAGCATCCTAGAGATCAACTTGTATCCTTATAACTATCATTCACCTGGCTAGAGCAGGGCAGTACACATGTGAGACGAGTAGGGCTGATTCACTCCAGCTAGTTATGGCCCAATAAATGTTGTTTCTCATCTTGTGTGCTGCTGGGCAGTGTAGACCAGAGAACCAGACCAACCTCAGGACACAGAGATTTCAAATAGGATTATATCTGGCACTTGGAACCCAAGAGGACTGAGTCATCCTAGTTTTTTCTTGTGAGTATTGGAAGAGTTAACCACTGAATAGAAATAACATCTCTAATAGAATGGGATAAGATGGAAATTAGACAGAAGACCCAGACTATTCATGGTGATGATGGAGTGAGAACCACTGGACTAAATGAACATAATGACACAAGGCAGATGCCCTTCCTTTCTCATCCTAATGGTAGGTCCAGAGAAATATGGTTGCAGATATCGACTGGGGGTGGGATGAAGAATGAGAGAAATTCGAGCAGAGAACAAGAGGATCTAATCATTCTGCGTGTACTTGGAATTTCTGGTTCAAGCGACTGGAAAGCATCTTAACATTTAAAATTTTTCTGGAAGCAACTGAAGGGAATAACTCAAGAATAAAATAATGACAAGATAATGGCTTAATAAGAAAACCCTCGGGCAGGGTATTAAGAAACTTCCATTTCAGTCCCAACACCTTGCAAATGATTTGACTTCTTTTTTTTTTTTTAATTAAATGTTTTTAAAATTTTATTTATTTATTTATTTTTGGCTGCATTGGGTGTTCATTGCTGCGTGCTTTCCCTAGTTGCAGTGAGCAGGGGCTACTCTTCATTGCGGTGCACGGGCTTCTTATTGCTGTGGCTTCTCTTGTTGCAGAGCATGGGCTCTAGGTGCGTGGGCTTCAGTAGTTGTGGCTCACAGGCTCTAGAGCGCAGGCTCAGTAGTTGTGGTGCACTGGCTTAGTTGCTCCGCGGCATGTGGGATCTTCCCGGACCAGGGCTCGAACCCGTGTCCCTTGCATTGGCAGGCGGATTCTTAACCACTGCGCCACCAGGGAAGTCCTTGACTTCTTCTTAACTCTGTTTTCTTGTAAAATGATACCTTAATGGAAATTATGTGGGTTGAATTGCAGGAGAGGAGATTAAGTGGCTTAGAAAGAAAAAGAAATAATGTACGATTAAGATATATACCTACCAACTCTTGAGAAGTTTGGAATAGAAACTCTTCAAACAAACAACCTCTTTAAAAAAAAATTAAGATAAATCACTCTTTTACTATTATATAAAATCTGATTATTAAATTTATATAAAAAATTAACTGTGGGGACTTCCCTGGCAGTCCAGTGGTTAAGATTCCGTGCCTCCACTGCAGGGGGCACAGGTTCGATTCCTGGTCGGGGAACTAAGATCCTGCATGCCACACAGCATGGCACCCCCCCCCCCAAAAAAAACCAAAACTGTGGTTAGATAATGAAAGGCAGTAAATGAACCAGAGAGACATACAAACAGCAACATTGTCTAAGAAGAATTCAACAGCTAGATTCTTTCTGCTGCCTCTTGGTCTGGGTGTAATCCCCCTACAATGAGATGAAGGCCAAGCCAGCTGCCCTTCTGACGTTTGGGGACACAAAGGAGCCCCAGGAAGTGGCCACAATGGCACTGGCTGAGAGCAGCTCTCCTGGGCTGGTAGTCAGCTTCTGTCACTGAGTGAAGATTCTTAAGTACATCCTCAACAGGAGAAGCCATATCTTTTGCCTTGCAGGCAATGCCAGTGGAGACAGCAGTGCATCTCAGAGTGTGCTCTGTAGCCTCTTAGGGTGCTAAGCATGTTGAATCCTGGGAGCCACCCAGACCAACTAAATCAGAACCTCTGACCCCAGGGCCTGGGAATATACATTTAACAGGCACACTGGGTGCTTTCCCTGTGCATCCCGCAGTTTCAGGTCTGCTGCTCCACATTCCCTTGCACGTGACTATTCCCAAATACTCCACGTGTACTCCAGCCTCGGTTCCTTTGTTTGCTGTTCTCCCTCCAGGAACGCCCCACCCCCTCTACTTCTTCACCACATGGGCCAAGATCCACTGGCTTCATGGAGCCATCCCCAACTTCTTGATCTCTTTTCCATAAACTCTAATTATGCTACTTAATCCTGTCTTATCCTATTTTGTAACCTATTTGATATGGATAGCAAATCCCCCTTCATGACCTAATTCCATTACTTCCTGCCCAGGGCAGAAAGATCCCACCTCAAATGGTTCCCCTTTCTGGCAAGACCTGTCTTCCAGCCATCTTTTATTTTGAGTAAGTGTTTTTACTTCTCATCTTCCAAGACAGAAGGAAGGGTGGGCCTACAGGCCACCCCCACCATTGTATTGGGTTTCAGTGATTGGACCTCAAGAAGCACAAGACTTCTTCCACCACTATTGATTGTTTTGGGGGTTTTTTCCCCTACATTATCCTCCTCAGCATCAAAATCAATTTAAACTGAAGACTTAATGTTTCTGTTTTCTCCCAAGTACCTAATAATTTCCTTGAGGGCTGATACCTAGACTTATACTTCTTACATAACTCTTCCATCCTGCACGTTTATTGTTGCCTGCAGGACCTCTTCTATGGGAACTGCCACTTCCACAGCTATGCCATGGTTCCTTTATGCCCTTTTGTGCAACATGGCCCTGGGCTCCTGGTCACAGCTGATTGGGCTAGAGGCAGGCACCTAATCCAAGGCTGAGTTAGCCAGGTGTTTTGTAAACTTTTCTCTTCGGGAGTTTTGTAAACTTGGGAGATATTTGAATTCTGAATGAACCCAGAAGGTATTTTCCCCATGTGGACAAAAATGTCGAGGAACCAACCTGCAGAAAGAGAGAAGGATGCTATAGAGGCAGATGCAGAGGGAAAAGCACGTGAATGATGGAGAGAACTCGGATGGTACTGTAGAGTTGACTCCTGAACAAGGCGAAGGTTAAGGGTGCAGAGTAGTTGAAAATTCGAGAATAATTTATACTCACCCCTTGGTATCTGTAGTTGCTCCTTATCCTCAGATTCAGCCAAACATGGATTGTGTAGTACTGTAGTATTTACTACTGAAAAAAATCCAAGTGGATCCCTGCAGTTCAAACCTGTGTTGTTCAAGGGTCAAGGGCCTACCCCTGGGTATCTTGGAATCAGAGTTTTCGGAATAAAGTCCCTGTTTCATTCCAGCTAGTTCTGGAGGCTACGAGGAAGTCTGGAAAGAAAAGGAGGGCAAGGGAAAGGGGGTTTATGGATGGCTTTTAGGTAGCCAATCCACAGGGTCTAACAAAATGTGTATTATCTCATTTAATCCCCCAAACAATTATGTGGTTTTTAAAAAAATCCATCATTATTACTATTCCTGTTTTGAAGGTGAGAAAATCAAGGCTTAAAGAGGTCAAATAACTTATCCTAAAGCCACTTGACTACTAAGGGCAGAGGTGGAGGTGGGATTGAGCCCAGGTCCTTCTGTCTCCACCACGTTGAACTGCCTTCAGGTGAGGACCAGTGGGTGTGATACTTTCATTCTTGCCCCCATAGTATCAGTCTGGACTAGGGGGATGTGAATGAATTCCACAAGTCAATCCTGCACCGTTGAGTTGTCCCCAGCTACTTGGCAGGGACTGTGATTTGTGCTGCCCTCTAGAGGAAGTATGGAGCAAGGAACTCAAAACTGCTCAGCATCCCTAGAGCTGGAGCTGATCTTCCTGAGAGGTGGAAGCAGCTGGGGGCAGCAGTCCTGAGAGCTCCACTCCCAGCCAGAGCAGCTCACATGAGCGAGCCGCACCACAGGCACCGATGAAGATCCACTCTAGCAGTGCCAACAACAGCCACCAAGAGAGCCCAGCAGGAGGTGCCTTTGAGAAGAGTCCACCCTACCAGCATGAGTTAGGGCTGCCCTTGATATCTGAGACGGGCTTGTGCAATGGGAGTGAGGGGAAGGGGCAGGAGAGGTGAGGGGAAGGTAGAGACCATGTTTAAAAGGGCAAAACCAGTGGGGATGGAGGGAGGTTCAGGAAACTTTTTCTTTTTCAGGAACAAAAGCTTCTTGACCAGGAGCATAGAGACCTCTGAAAGAGGGTAATGCCTCAACACATAAGTGTTTAGTCTAAAGGGATGGGCCCTTGGCCTTCTCCTTTTGCATTTAAAGAAACAGAAGTCCAGGAAAATTAAATAATATTAGAGTTGAGTTTGAGTCCAGAAATCCACACCAGAATCCAAGGTCTAGTAGATCTTTCTCCACTTCACAGGGTGATCATTTCTCTGTGTATCTACAGAATAAATTTAATAAATTTAATAAATCTACAGAATAAATTTAAAAATTACATGTATTGTCCTCAGCCATTTCTCATACCTGAGTAAATATACTCATCACTACTCCCCCCAAGTTAAAAGAATCAGTGATACGGAAAGAAACTTAAAACGTTCATCTCTAAAAAACGAGCTGTTTTAAGGTCCTGAATATACTTGAACCATCAGCATTATTCATTGTTACCTCTTTGCTCTTCAATAAAGGCTAGGACGGCTTTAACGATCCAGCTGTGCTCCTTGGTATGCCCTGCGAAGGACACCCTCGTTACATCTGTTCCCTGCCCTCAGGAACACGCCAGGTGTGATTTCTCTTGCAGAATCTTGCTGCGCTCTCCTTGGATGCCTTGAGGCAGCTGCAAACTCAAGTGCCCCTGCAGCTCCTGGGTCCTTGTGAATGTCGCCTCAGCTCTGGCTGGGAACAAGGGAACCAGATGGTTCTAGGAGGCCTCAGCCCACAACTTCCAAGTCACGAGCAAGTCTCTTTTCATTTCTAGGCATTTTAAAACGACAAGGGAGTGGAGAGAGACCTTTTTTTTCCCCCCACCTTCTTTCCCTGACACATCCTCGACCATAAAATCTGATGAAAGGAATAAAGAGACAAGAGTGAGTGGAAGGAAATTTCCACCTCCTAAGAAAATATTCAAGTTGTTTAAAAGAGCTCCCTGAAAGGAAATACTATGGAAAGGATGAATAAAAATATTTGAAATGATCCAAAGATGATTTCTTTTTAAAATGACTGCTGGAGTAGCATGTGCTGATGCCTACATAGAAAAGGATCCAAAGGACAGGTGAACCAGGACTTTCAGTCCTCCTGGAATTTTTATGGAGCCCATGTTAATACGAAAATCATCAGAAAGCCAGGAATAGCTTGAACAGCTCCATGGAGTATGTTTCAAAAGAAGATACCTATGAGAAGGACAAGAAAATTTGTGATGGTGCTTTTAATTAAAACGTTATTTAATGTGACGTATCAGCAGCTATAAGCTACTGCCTCTCACATTTATAACTCTAGTTCTGACCTCTTCTCTGACCCATGGATTTCTAAATATCATGCTTTAAGTGTTCTATAACCTCTTACGTGCACATTTGAATGTGTCTCTGCCTTCTGAAAATCCTTCAGTGGCTCCTTATTGCCTACAGAATAAAGCCCAAGCTCCCGAATGTATCACACAAAGCCCCTTGTGACTGGTCTTCATTCTCTCTAGCTGGCATTGGTGCCTAAACCCTGGATTGTCTCCCTGCCCCAGTCCCCCATATCTTCATGGCTTCAGAAGCTCAAAGAGGCTTCCTAGTAGCAAGATGCTTTCTACCCTTTCTAAGATCAGGTAAAGCCAGTTAGCGATTTGGCCACTCCATCAGGATGGAGCCCTAATTCTCCTTTGCTATTAAACTTTGTTCATTTATTCCACAAACATTTATTGAGTGCCTTGCTTGTGTTAGGAACTATGCTAGAAAGTGGAGATTTAAGAGGAAACAAGACACATATCATGTCTAAGAGTTTATATACTGAGAAAACTCTGTGTATTGGTTTCCTATGACTGCTATACCAAATTACCACAAATTTAGTGGCTTAAAACAGCACAAATCTATTGTCTTGCTGTTATAGAGGTCAGAAGTCTAAAGTGGATTTCACTGAGCTAAAATCAAGAAGTCAGCAGGGGGGCTTCCCTGGTGGCACAGTGGTTAAGAATCCGCCTGCCAATGCAGGAAACATGGGTTCAAGGCCTGGTCCAGGGAGATCCCACATGCTGTGGAGCAATTAAGCTCATGCGCCACAACTACTGAGCCTGCGCTCTAGAGCCTTCGAGCCACAGCTACTGAAGCCCGCATGCCTAGAGCCTGTGCTCTGCAACAAGAGAAGCCACTGCAGTGAGAAGCCTGTGCACCACAACAAAGAGTAGCCCCCGCTCGCCACAACTAGAGAAGGCCTGCACACAGCAGCGAAGACCCAATGCAGCCATAAATAAATAAGTAAGTAAGTAAGTAAGTAAAGTCAGCAGGGCTGTAATCCTTCTGTAGGCTCTAGGGGAGAATCCATTTCCCTTGCCCTCTCTTGCTTCTGGAGGCTGCCTACACTCCTTGGCTCATGGCCCCTTCCTCCAGGGTGAAGCATTTCAACTCTCTCTCTGACTCTGCTTCCATGGTCAGTCCTCCTTCTCTAACTCTGACACTTCTACCTCCCTTTTATGATTGCATTAGGCCCACTTGGATAATTTCAGGATAATCTCCCCATTGCAAGATCTTGAATTTAATCACATCTGTAAGGTAACTTTTGCCATGTAAGGTAACATAGTCACAGGTTCCAGGCATTCAGACATGGAGAGCTAGTCTGCCTACCACACTCTGCTAGCCCTTTTATTTTGTCTTTAAAACAGCACTATTTGCTCATTCGGCAAGCATGCATTGAGTGTCTACTATATGGCAGGCACTGTTCTGGGTGCTGGAAATACAGCGGTAATAAAGCAGACATTCTAGATGAGAGACAGACAGTAAACCGGCAAACAAGTAAACACTGTGTCTGGGGGTGATAAGGACTCCAGAAAAGAATAAAGTTGGGTGAGGCGCCTGGGGAGTATGAGATGTGGGTGGATGCTATTTCATAAAGGGTGACTGTAACAATCAAGGTCCAGTTAGGAGAATATAAACCAGTGTTGGTAATTCAAAACGAGGGAATTTAACACAGGGAACTCTTACATAGGTGATGGAAGGGCTGAGAAGCTAACCAGGATGATGAGACAACCCAGAGATTCTTAACACTAGGAAGTTGCTACCACCCTTAGGCTAAAGATATTACCAGAGCCTGGGGAAGGTTCTTACCCAGTACAACCTGGGGCCAAAGAGGAGATGTATCTGCTGCTAAGACGCTGCCTGAGGCAGACAGAGAGGAGGAGAAAGGTCTGCCCCTTTATCTGGCCACATTCCTCTCCTGCTTCTCAGTGGCTGAACCCAACCAGCTAGAGGCACCAGACAAGGAAGCCTGGGAAACACAACCCATGGGGGGTCCACTGCCAGTAAGATATCACAGGAGGAAGGACAGCAGCCAAGAGCAAGACAACAGATGACCAACACGGCTGCCTTGGAACAGACACCGAAAGGAACTCAGAGAGTGAGTCATGCAGACCCTTGGGGAAACAGTTTTCCAGGCAGAGGGAACAGCAAAAGCAAGGCCTGGAGGCAGGAGAGTACCTTGTGAATTCAAAGAACAGAGAGATGCGGGTATGGCTGGGAAGGAGAGAGGGAGGGTGGGAGGAAGGAGATGAGGCCAGAGCTCCAGACGGGAGTCAGAGAATGAACAGCTTTCCAGGCCAGAATGGGGACTTTGGCTTTTTCTCTGAGTGTGATGAGAAGGCCTGGAAGGCTTTTGAGCAGAGAAGTGACCTGATCTGAGTTGCTTATGCTCCACACTCTGGTTCTGTGTGTAGAATAAAATATTGAGGGAAAGCGCTGGAATCAGGAGACCAGATAGGGAAACTCTTGTGATAATCCAAGTGAGAAATGGCTTGAATCAGAGAGGGAGAGTCGTGGTGGGTAGAAAATGACTGCATTCTGCACATACTCTGAAGGAAGAACCAACAGAATTCATTGCTGGTCTGATGTGTGATCTGAGAGACACAGAAGAATCAAGGACACCTCTAAGACTTTTGCTCTGAACAAAAACCTCTGAATCTCTGGAGGGGTACCCTTAGCTGAGGTAGGGAAAACTGCAGGAGGGCACTGGTTTGGGAGGATTATCTGGAGCTTTCCAGTTTTAGACATGTGAAGTTGGAGATACCAACTACACAATCAGTTGGAAATGTTGAGTCAGAGATGGATGTGTAAGTCTGGAGTTTGGGGAGGCATCTGGACTGGAGATGTACATTTGGGAGTTGTCAGTATATGGATGGCGTTTAAGCTATAGGACTGGTGAGACGGCCATGGACTAATAGGAGACCACAAAGAGAAGGTGTCTAAGGACTGAGTTCTGGGGACTTTTATGTTTAGAGATTCGATACTGAGAAGGCCAGAAAG
This sequence comes from Balaenoptera ricei, assembly GCF_028023285.1. Lineage (NCBI taxonomy): Eukaryota > Metazoa > Chordata > Mammalia > Artiodactyla > Balaenopteridae > Balaenoptera > Balaenoptera ricei. The sequence goes on from NC_082640.1 coordinate 157,403,055, forward strand.
GTAGGAAAAGAATCAAGACAAACTCTTTTTTTTTCTTAAGCTTAAATTTATTTATTATATCGAAAAGACAATTTTAAAAAAATTTTATTGGAGCATAGTTGATTTACAATGTTGTGTTAAGTTTTGGTGTACAGCAAAGTGATTCAGTTATACATATACATGTATTCATTCTTTTTCAGATTCTTTACCCATATAGGTTATTACAGAATACTGAGTAGAGTTCCCTGTGCTATACAGTAGGTCCTTGTTGGTTATCTAGTTTATATATAGTAGTGTGTGTATGTTAATCCCAAGCTCCTAATTTACCCCTACCCACCCCCACGTTATTTATTTTTTAAATTTAAGTATAGTTGATTTACAATGTTGTGTTAGTTTCAGGTATACAGCAAAGTGATTCAATTATATGTACATATAGTGGGTTGGCCAAAAAGTTCGTTCAGGTTTTTCTGTAAGATCTTACCCCAGTGAACTTTTTGGCCAACCGAATATATGTATATGTATGTATATATACATATTCTTTTTCAGATTCTTTTCCCATATGGGTTATTACAGAATATTGAGTAGAGCTCCCTGTGCTATACAGTAGGTCCTTGCTGTTTATCTATTTTATATATAGTAGTGGGTATAGGTTACTCAAGACAGACTCTTAATCCAGAAGCCATGTGAAGAAATTGTTTCAAGGAAATTGTTTCAGACCTCTCCCCAGTGTCTGAGAAGTTGGGTGAGGTGAGGATGGGAATTGCCTACTGGATTTAGCAATGAGGCAGTCACTAGGGACCCTGAGAAGACCTGTTTCCTCTGGAGTGGTGGGCGAGAATGGCTGCTCAGAGAGGATTCAAGACAATGGAAGGGGAGGAATTGAAGATAGCAAGTGTGGAAAAACCTTTTGAAGAATCCAGAGGCGAATTGAAGCAGAGGGAGATATGGAATCTATGAAATGTTTGATTTTTTACCAAGCATCTATTACAGCATGCTTGTAAGCACTCAGAAACAATTCCATAGAGAGGGAAATTTTCCTGATGCAAGAGAGAGAGGCAACAATTGCTGAATCAATGTCCTGGAGTCAGAGGGGATGGGACGGGTACACAGGTGGAGAGGTTAATCTTGGCTAAGAGCACTGAGAGTTTATCCTAAGTGCCAGGAGGACAGAAGAGTACATGCAGACAGTTGCAGGTGGGTTAGTAGATAGAGACGTAGGGATGGAGTGTGTGCTAAGTTCTCTTCTGGTTGCCTCTGTTTTACCAATGAAAGATGCATGGCAGTTATCTGTGAGTAATAAGAAGGAGGTTTGATGGAGGAGGAGAAGGTATGAAATAGTCCTTTAGAAGAGTGGGAGGGTGGACAGGAAGTGTAGTAGCTTTGCTGAGGAATGTTCATTGATTATCCAGTAGGTGATGTTTTAAACATGTAATAAATACTGTAATGTAAATGGGAGAATGAGGTGTTCTAAGAAATCTAGTATTCAGATCAATAGAATTATATCATCTAGGGCTGAAACAATCAAATCCTAAAAGTGAAACAGCACTGGATATAATTTAATCTTGGCTGATTTGAGGAGCACTTTGGTCCTTCTTTATGGTTGAGTCATTTCTCTGAATATTAGTTAGTAATGCCCTGTAGCTGTATAGCCAATAAGAGGAAGTTCTGAACTGATGATAATAGGCTGGATAGACCAGATTTTAACTGTAAAACATGCAAATGTGAATCGATGTTTATAATATTAATAAAAACATATATTTTCCTTGCTTGGTAGGCCTTTGTCAAAATTCATTCCATATTTGATATGTTAGGGTGCGTTGTTGAGTAGAAGCGAATAACCAGAGGAAAGTGAATTCAACTGTGCTTTAACAAACTAAGAAGTTAATAGGGAGGGAGTTCGTATCAGAGAAAAGGTTACACGTCCCTTGAGTGTGTTGGGGAGGGGGCTGGGCAGAAGTGGGTAGAGAGCCAGCAGATGGAGTGGGCAGGAAGTGGTTGAGATCTAATCTGTGCTTGACAAACTCTCTAGTCTCACTTTCCCTCTTCTGCTGCCCCTTGTCTACTATTTTGAAACCCCAGGAAGGTCAGGGAAGATGCAGACAGAGTGCCTGACCCAGAGAACCAGGTAGTTGAAACCTCAGCTTTGGTGGATTTTGCCTTTTATTTCCTTCAAACATACTGCTGAAAGTTCTGCCACCAGTGAGGGGTAAATAGTAGCTTAGGGTCTTGAAAGAGCAGTTTTAGAACCCTAGGACAGTCTTTACTCTTCCACTATGCCTGAAGGTTAGGGAAATTATCTTTGTAATTTGAGGCCAATACCCATCTCTTGAGCCTCATAAGAAACACTGAAAAAAGTTAATAGATTTGGCTAGCACTTGGGTCAGTTATTTCAAATGTATCAAATGGCTATCTGGGAGTCATAAAACAGGTGGTTCTGAAATTGTACTTGGTTGGTGGATACAGATTGGCAGCCATCCTTTAAGGGCAAAACTATGTTAAAAGCGGAGCCAGGGCAAATGAACAACTGATTTACAATAGTGTGCTATTTTATGAAAGATAGCTCCTGAAAACAGATCAACAGGATTGATGGTGATGCTCCAATGTGTTTCTTTGTAAAAATTTGATACTAAAAATACCAGTCTGTGAATTTAAGACTCACCCTTCTTCTCCTCCTTCCTTCCCTCCTTCCTCCCTCCCTCCCTTCCTTCCTTCGTTTCTTCCTTCTTCCCTTCCTTCCCTCCCTCCTTCCTTCTTATAGTTATTTTGGTGGGGGTGTGGATGTATTTAGTTTGGGTCTTTGAGTTACCATATTTATTAAATAACAAGAAATCTGTTTTGAGTTAGTGTAAAAGTAAATAAAGAACAATGGATTCCCTTTAAAATTACTGTAACATGGTCAATTTTTAAAAATTAATTAATTAATTTTTGGCTGCGTTGGGTCTTCATTGCTGCGTGCTGGCTTTCCCTAGCTGCGGTGAGTGGGGGCTACTGTTCATGGGGGTGGCTTCTCTTGTTGCAGAGCACGGGCTCTAGGCACGCGGGCTTCAGTAGTTGTGGCATGTGGGCTCAGTAGTTGTGGCTCGCGGGCTCTAGAGCTCAGGCTAGTAGTTGTGGCTCACAGGCTTAGCTGCTCTGCGGCATGTGGGATCTTCCCGGATCAGGGATCGAACCCGTGTCACCTGCATTGGCAGGTGGATTCCTAACCACTGCGCCACCAGGGAAGTCCCTGTTGTTTTTACAGTTGAGACAAGAGAACTTTAAAAGCAACTTGTCAACATGTAGCTGAACTTTGTGAAACTGACCTACTGTAAAATGAAACACTCATTTTGAAAATTCTGTTTGATGTAAAAGGAAAATATCTGTTATTTACTGGAAATTTGTATAGGTCTAAGAGCCACAGAATTTTAAAGCTGTAATGACCTAACATGTGGGCTACCCCTCATTTTAGAGATGAAGAATCAGAAAGATTAAATAACTTCTCAAGGAGACTCAATTATTAGCAACACAGAAAAACTCAAACCCTAGTTTCCTGACTTTGTCCAGTGTTTTTTATCACTGTATCACTATATCACTAGGTTTCTAACATAAAAACCTTCACCGACATGACATTTAAGCTTGCATGTAACCTAAAAGAATCTTTATGTACTTTTTGGGTTTCTGGTTCCAAGGGATTGATTTAAATAATGGTTTCCCCATATTTATGTAAATAGAGATGGCATTTTTAAAAAATTGAGATATAATTCACATACTATGGAATCTATTTTTACTCATTCATTTTGATATCGAAAGTTTAAGCTTAACTTCTATTAACAGTACCCATTTTATTTAGGCAGTGAGTATATAAAACCCCCAAAGAAAAGTTTCTACAATCAAAAGAAGAAACAGGGGATGAGAAAATTTCATCTTCATCCTCAACAGCATTTTGGAGTAGGTAGGATGGTATCTGAAGAAGCTTAATGATTACCCGGTCCCCCATGGTGAATAGGGTTTTTATGAGACAAAGATGGAGAAAGAGAAAGGAGGGATTATAACTCTTGAAAAATAGGTAACTCTGTGTGAAGAGAAGGGGAAGGATAGTTTAGCAAAGTCAAAAGCCAAACTGTGGAGCAGAAAATCATAGTCTAAGCCTAAGTACTTTCCAGGGTAGGGTGAAAGTACTGAGGACACGTACAGCTTGTGGCGTTCATTTCCCCCCACAGACATTAAGTAAATACCTACTATGTACCAAGCCTGTGGAGGCGCTGAGAATACAAAGATGGATAAGGCAGGTCCTCAAGGATCTCAGTCTGATGGTGGCGGTGGTGATGGGGCGGGGGGGGGGGGGGGGGCGGGGAGGAGAGAGGGAACGTATGGAGTGGGTGAGGGGTGGGGGATGAGACTAGACAGGAAGGTCGAAAAACTGAATATATGGTAGGAAATTGGGGGTTCAGATATGTGCTGACTTCTATGGCAGAAATCTATCTCAGAATCTCTTAAATAATTAGCCTCATTTGCCAAATTTAGCCAGATATCATGACGCTGGTCTTCTCCGGATGCCCTCTCAAATAGGTTCTAGCTTCTTGCCCTTGCTTTCCCCACCATTAGGGCGTCGGGCAAGGGAGGGGGCAGGTTGCAAACGGCACCCACGTTTGCTGCCTGGGCTCTCTGCAGGAGACAAGAATCCAGGGCTTTGCCGTCGTCATAGCAACTATGAGTTCCGCGGTCCCCCACCTTCCTCTAATTCCTACCACTTCCCCCGCCGTCTGGGCTGAGCTGCCTCTTCTCTCGCGAGATTTGAGCGCAGAGCTGAGCTGCACAGAGGTGATCTCACCCGAGAGTTGGGGAGGGAGTGAAGGAGGGGAAGGAATGGGGCGGGGAGGGGAAGGGCGAGGGAGGCGCCGCCACCGCCGGCAACTTTGTGAGCGAGTTCACTGTGTGCGTGAGCGAGTGAACGAAAAGTCAGAGCGGCGCTGAGTCTCCGGGAGGAGGGTCCTCGGGGAGGGCCAGGTCTGGGCTTCAGAGGCCGCCCTCCCAGCCACTCCACCCTCTCCCACCTCCGTGGCTCCCTCCTCATTTCCTCCCCCCACCAATCCTCCCGGGCCTTCCCGCCCCCCTCCTCTGCAGTTACCTGTCCCCTCCCCCACTCGGCACGCACCTCCCCTTTCCCCGGCGTCCACCTCGGACTCTGGCCCCCGGCCGCTCAGCCACCCCGCGTTCGCTTCCCGCGCCGGCCGCCCCCTCAGCTTTTTCTCTTGGAGGCAGGCGGGTGGGATGGGGAGCGCTGAGCCTCGGAGGCGGCGCGAGTGGGGACCCGAGCGCCCAGACAATAGTTGATGCCCGGGGACGGGGGCACCTCCGCCCCCACTCCGCCGGGAGCGCGGCCCCAGCCGGCTGCTCTCCAGCCTGCATTCCGCGTCTCCTTCGGAGCCAGGTTCGGGAGTTGGGCTGATTCCGCCCCCGCCTCCCCCGGGTCCCCCTCCGCTCGGCGCCCGCCCCTGCCTCGCCGCCTGCCGTTCTCCGCAGAGCAGGCGGCGAGTGAGCGCGCGCCGACCGTCTGTAAGGTTTCTCTTTTACCCCAGGGAGAGCGCGCGGCGGACGCGCCCCGGACGTGCGGCGGCACCGGGAGGCCGGGCCGAGCGGTAAGTGGCTCCCGCGCCCCGGGTCCGGGCAGGGGAGCGGGGGTGCAAGACTGTTGACAGCCCGCACCCCATTTCTGGCCGGGGGGCAGGTCCAGGGCACGGAGCAGGACGCCGAGAGGCCGGTCAAAGTTTTATTTCCGATTTGGTGGCGTGCTGATAGCGCAGCCCGGCGGGGGCGAGTCCGAGCTGCACCGCACCCGGCGCGCGCGCGCGCGCACCTCGGAATCCGAATCTGCACAACTCTCCGCCCGGCGTCTGTGCGAGAGGCCAGGAGACCCGCGACCCCTTGGGGTGGCTGCGCCCACCAGGCTGCTCTCGTCTCCACCGGGAGACTCTTCCAGTTCAGTCACGTGGGTGAGCGCTTTGCAGGCTATGCCGGAGGGACAGGCCGAGAGGTTTGATCGTGAGAAAGGGGGAAGAGCAGCTCGTTGCCCGCGGGTGGTTCGTTTCTCTCCCGGGGTCTGGGGGGGAGTGAAAGCCGGAGCTGCTCTAACCTGCTTTTCTTGGAGCAAGTAAACCACAAGAGGGCTGGGGAGGCGAGAAGGTACTGCAAAAAAGAAGTTTTTCTTCTTCGCCCCATTTGTTTCCAACTTCTATCCTGACCTTAAAGGGTATTTGCCAAGCTCCCTATCGCTCCACGGCATTTCTAGGTGGACAAGTAATCTTGTTGGACAGGTTGAAATTTCATCGGGTTCACCATTTGGAAAACATATAGGCAAGGGAAATGGCTCACTTTCAAGGAAGATGTTTGAGTTGTTGATGCTTGTTTTGAAGAGAAGCATTTGGGGACTGATGGATCCTAGACTGCATTTTCCTTACAGATTTTATTTATCATGACGGGTATTTTAGAGGCAGCACTTACTGAATTCTTACTACCTGCTAAACGATTACATTTCTAAACTGGGAGCCAGTGACGCGATGCAAATTTTAGAGTAAAGGTGTTGACTTTAATCAGGTTCCAGGTCTGTCTGGATGGACTGGGGTTGGCGTTTCCTCTATAAAGCAAACCTTTCATGTTGAAACTCTGACTCAGACTCTTAAAGACATTGTTTTTATACTGGTACTCTGTGGGAGTTGTGTCAACTTTCTCTCGTTTTCTCATATGGAATATTCATCCAAGGCAAAGATTCTCTGACTTCATCTTTTGGAAAAGTACAAGATGAAGTCCTATGGAATCCTTCTCTGCACCCAGTTTAGTAACAGTATTAATTTTCTCTAAAATCCTGATTTAATGACCTTCACTTTCCCCCTTTTCATTTTTTGAAAGCTGCAATTAAGCCACCTTTACCAGGATGAAAAAAAAAAAGCCGATGGAAATAATATAGAACACTAGAAACAGCAGTAGTCTCAAATAAAAGGTTTTCATAAAGAAGTTTATGGTCACTGAAGTGTCCGACTATTAGATGACATACCAGTTATTAACGAGAATATTAATATTAAAACATATTTTTCCTATGGAATAAATTATACTCAGGCATTAGCAATTAACAGTGCATTCAAAATGATTTGGGTGATGATTTGCACGTAAATGGTTAGGGGCAAAATAAGAGATTTTGCCGGATGAATGGTATTATGTGGCTGACAACTTATTTTCTTATCTCTTTATGCTTAAGTAAAGGACTCCTGAAGTTGACTATCATTAGATTTCTCTAGTTGACTGAGAGAACAAGTTTGGCAAGTGGCTCAAGACAGTCAGTAGGTGTTGCTGTTAGCTTCTCTGGGGTTCCTGGTACTGCTCCTCGAGTTCGAAATTGCAGTTCTGGTGCAGTGAACTTTTTAGCGCTGAAGTGTCAGTATTAGTTGTGAGTTCATCATCGGATTCTGTGACAAGGTTGACTTGAACTCCTGGTAATAATTGCAATAATAATTGCAAAGCAACTCACTGAAATTTTGTATTAAGAATCTTTTAACTGTACCCTTTCGCTATTATTTCCTGACTTCCTTACTTGCTTTGCTTTTGCATTGAATTAGGTGTGTAATTTTGGTGTAGGTCTCCCCACCCCCACCCGCCAGCCACATCTTAATTTTTTTTAACAACTTTTAAAATACACCTTCTAGTAACTTTATTTTTATTTTTTTTAATTAATTAATTTATTTATTGGCTGCATTGGGTCTCCGTTGCTGTGCGTGGGCTTTCCCTAGTTGCAGTGAGCGGGGGCTACTCTTTGTTGCGGTGCGCTGGCTTCTCATTGCGGTGGCTTCTCTTGTTGCGGAGCATGGGCTCTAGGCGTGCCGGCTTCAGTAGTTGCGGCTCGCGGGCTGTAGAGCGCAGACTCAGTAGTTGTGGCGCACGGGCTTAGTTGCTCCGCGGCATGTGGGATCTTCCCGGACCAAGGCTCGAACCCATGTCCCCTGCATTGGCAGGCGGATTCTTAAATCACTGTGCCACCAGGGAAGTCCCTCTAGTAAATTTATTGAAGTCATGATTTTGCTTGAGATGAGCGATTCTGTAAAAACTTTGGAGGATCTTGGTTGACTATGAGTTGGGACGTGTGTCTGTTCTATCTTACTTTTGCAGTTTGAGTTTTTCAATACATGGCTGTTCTCTGTCTCTTTGAGCTGTGAAACAGGAGCATGAGAAGAGGCAGAACAGTGTAAGAGTAAATATTCTTTGACTCTTTCCCGTTTAGGAGGAGGTATGTAGTGATTGATGATAACATGGTTATGTGCTTCTACTGGTCTTCACTGTCCTGCTGTCATTTCTGTTGGTCCACTTCAGTGCGCGTATGAAGTGTGCCTAGCCTGAAGATTTTCAGGTGACGTGGCAGATTTGAGCCTTTTGATTCACTGACCAAACTGGACTTTCTCTAAGGAAGACAAATAGACTCATCCCCCACGTATAGAGCTAGCGCTCTGATATAGAATGCTTCTTTCTTCCTTTTGACTCAGATCACAGAAGTTCATATCTCAAATTCAGAAAAAAAATTTTCCTTCATAATGTCACCATATTCCTAATCTTTTGAGATTTGTATTAAGTCAAAAGGTAGTTATTGAGTGCCTCTGTCTGGGAGGCATGCTGTTGAGTTCTGTGATTCCAGTGGTGGGTAAAAGTGTGTTCCTTGCCTCAAGGAACTTACAGTGCAATGGGGCCATTTGTAGTGACCTTCCCTGGTTTGGTGTTCTGATACACTGAAGCCCCCATAAAAGTTTTGCAGAGCAGGCAATTATTTCTGAGTTGTAACTTATTTAAATTAATTTTTTAAATTTATAATAAATTTAAATAAATTTATTTATTTATTTATTTATTTTTGGCTGTATTGGGTCTTTGCTGCGCGCGGGCGTTCTCTAGTTGCGGCAAGCGGGGGGCCACTCTTTGTTGTGGTGCATGGGCTTCTCATTGGGCTCCTCTTGTTGAGGAGCACGGGTACTAGGCGTGCGACCTTCAGTAGTTGTGGCACGTGGGCTAAGTAGTTGTGGCTCGTGGGCTCAGTACTTGTGGCTCGTGGACTCTAGAGCGCAGGCTCAGTAGTTGTGGTGCACGGTCTTAGTTGCTCCGCGGCATGTGGGATCTTCCTGGACTAGGGCTCAAACCCGTGTCCCCTGCATTGGCAGGCGAATTCTTAACCACTGAGCCACCAGGGAAGTCCTAAATTAATTTTTTAAATAATGGGGCCCAGTATTTGTCCTCAGAAGGCCTGGGTTTCAAATTTTCCAGCTATGGGATCTTAAAAAGTAATCAAACCTCTTCCTGAACTTTCTGAAACAGCGTCTTTTTTTGCAGCAGTGGGCACAATGCTTGCTTCACTGCCTTGCTGCAAAAATTATTGAGAATATATGTATGAAAGTAATTTGTAAACCATAGTCTTACTTGCAATTGCATTTTCTTGCTTCCTGATGAACAGATTCATAGATTGTTGGGTTTAGAAGGGATTTTGAGTATAAATCATTTGGCCCTTCTTCCCCATTTTACGGATGAGGAAACTGAAGCCCAGAAAGTTGAAGTGATTTTTTTAAAGGGTGTAGAAGAACTAGTCAGTGATCATGCAATGATTGGAAGGCAGGTTTTCAGATTTAACTGTACTCTTTTGCTCCCTGGTTTTTTTTTTTTTTCCCCCCTACCTTAGAGTCTATTATGTTAAAATTTATTTACTACTTTTTCCCCCCCACTCAAGTGTTCAGTATTTATTACATGTCTAAAATGAGAAGAAGAAAAACTTACTGAAACAAAATGTACATGAAGGTTGAAAAGCCATGAACCACACGGATGTAGTGTTTGGTAACTCAGGTTTAGAGTTACTCAAATTACAAAGTTATGGCAAAAGAAATTATGAGTTAAAGTATTTACATGGTAGAGCCTGTAGGTTTTTTTTTTTTTTAAAGGAATCTTGGTTAACTCAGAGCATAATATACTTATATGCTCTTTAGAGAAGCCAGGCTTAATTTTTTGTAGTTGACCATCTTTTTTTTCTCTTGTTAAACTCATTTTTCATTTGTAAAAGGAAGTGCTGTGCCTCCCTTATTTTTGGAACAGTGGCTACATGTACGGGTTACTGGGGGCAGGGGTAGGGGCTAGGGAGGATCTGTTAGGTGGAGGTATAACTGCACATAAAACAGGACAGTGTTGTAGGAGCTTCCTGTTGAAAACATGAGTGATTTCTATAGCACCACCCAACTTCCACTGGGGTAATCTGAGCCAGGAGAGAAGAAACATCCCTGCCACTTGGGTGACTGCCCTTTAGATGAGGGACTCTCCCGTTCCCGAGGAGGGTAAAGCATTATGTTATTGCTTCAGCACTCACACAAAAATCTGTGTCTGTTCCACATACGGTGCTATTTAAAATAGGGGTTTTCCACTATCACTTGAGATTGACAGTCCAACCTTATATCCACTGCATGTTTACTGGTTTGGTATGGGAAATAAATTGGCCTCATTGGATTTTTGTTCTTAGTTTTTTTCTGTGCTTAGCTAATAAAGAAAAAAAAAGCAAAACAAAGCCCACACACTTTGATGACACTTTGTTTTCCAAAGGTTTAATACAAATTAAGTTACTTATTCTCAGATGATAGCTCATTTTTTCTTTTGGTGGGTTTCTGATGAGCTGTGGAGTGAGTCATAGAAACGTGGGAAAGAGCCCCTTTTCTTTGGATCTCTTAAAGGCAGGTGATTTGAGTGAGGGTTAGAATAGCATGAGTGTGATTGGGTTTGTGATCAAGTGGGTAAGAAAATCCATTGGGTGTATCTTTTGAGGGTAAGGACTGGTCCACATCCATTTTCTCCTTTTATTCTGGCCTGGGAAGAGTGAGGTAACCCCAGTTGCAAAGATAACATGAAAGCTTTCTTGAAAATCTAGAGAGATGACACCACAGTGACACAGAGGTATGTCAGGGGGTTCTTTCATTGGACGTTAGTCAACAGTAGTGCATTGGGGGTGTGCCACAGTGGCAGGCAAAGCTGTTTCTCTTGGCCTCCGGAGGTCTGGGATGAGAATTTTCAGCCTTTAGATTTCTAATTTGTTATTTGTCACGTTGCACTAAGTTCTCCCTCTAATTAGGATTGTAGTATGCCTAACTTTAAATTGTGGGAAGCAGGCAATTACATAATGTTAGATTTCCCTTTTTTTCAATTATGGAGAGGCACGAGGAGAATGTATGCTTGCTGGAGAACGTTGGCCTGGAGAGGGAGAGTTACTGATTTGCACACATACAGGGGTCACTCAGAGGCAACTTGAGCCGACTGGCCATCCACCCGTGGCGGCCACTGGATTCCTTTATTCCTCTCTCCTCCTCCAAAGCAGGTCTTAGGTTAAATGAATTTCGCAGACACCAGAGTGAATTTTGGTTATTCCTCTTTTCTCTTTCTGTTTTTTCCAGGAAGCCTTTTACCAAAGCTACAAGTATAGTCATTGATTGTTTTTTTGTGGCTTAATGTCTTGCTTCCTTTTAGAATGAGTTCCAAACGTCTCAGAATAAAGCTATTTAGAAGTAAAAAGCAAAGGACCATGTGCTGAATGACCACGTTTCTATAATCGAGACTTGACTATGATCAGTATCATTTACGTTGGCTTCTATATTATCTTTTTCTAATTCATTTTTTTCAATTTTTTCAATTCAATTATTTGTCTAGATAGGGATTCTAGTTTGATATATTCTAAGCTCCTTGCATTTCCTTTAACATCTTAGTTCTCAGAATTGATTGACTATTTGTTTTTACAAGTTTCTTTTCATTTCTTGATGCTTTCAGCAAAGCAACTGATAACTGAACTGTGGTATCTCATGCCTTCAAGAAGAGAGGGTACTTATAAGGAGATACCTATAGGATATATAATTGTACATTAATAGAATGTTCTAAAATTTTCACCCACTTTGACTAACTTTTATTCCTTGCTTCACCTGTACATAGTTAGGGAAAAAAATGGAAAGAAGTATTTTCCCATATTTTTGCAAGAAATATAAGTATGTGACTTTTGAGAACCATATTGCCTTTTCTTCCAAAGACTTAGAAAACAAATGTTCTTACTCTTGAAATGAGGGTTAGTGTGTAGTTGATTTAACTCCTCCCTTTTCCCTAACCATACTTCTGGCTGCCCCAGCGAAGACCTCAGAAGCTTCTGCCAATATATTTTGCCAGAGTCTAACTTCTGAGTAGCTGGAATTTCATGTGTAAAGAGACGGTGCTCTGTGTGTATATATGTTTGGGGTGGGGTTTGACTCCTGGCTCAGAATGTGCCCTTGGGAAACCTGTTAGGAGGCTTGAGACTGAATGTGGTTCCTGACCCTCATCTCTTTTCCAGTTTGAGAAATGCCTGTGATTCTTCCAAGAGTCTCAGTGTTACTTTTTTTTTTTTTTTTTTTTAAATTAGGATCTTAGTGCTGATCCTTTGTAATAGGAAATGAGGTATGATAATTGCATGACAAAATAATGTTTCAGTAGATACATGATACGTTATGGAGAGCTATAGGATTCACAGAAAAGGCTTATTAAAAGTTAGAGCCTCAGCCTAATAATCGCTTTCAGTGGGATTGTTCTGAAGGTCATTTTCAAGGGAGCATTTTAAAATAGTGGTTTTCAGCGGGTTGGGTCAGGTGTGTGTTTGGGGGAGGGTGCAGGATCGCAGAGAACTCTGGGGTATTACTCTGGGTGGATGGGTTGGGTGGTTTGAAGAAACTCAGTAGGTGGTTCTGTTACGCTTCTCTCCCACCCAGTTGAGAACACAATGGCTTTTATGTCATTTTTGGATTTATGCTTGACAGTAAGGTAAAGGGAGGGCCTTCGATCATGTGTACAGTTCCCTTGATTAAAAAAGACAACTTGGAAGAAATTTGGAAATGACTGCCAGCAGGTAAAAAAGGGTCAGGCTGCTTAGACTCCGGCAGTGGCTGTAGAACAAGTAAATCCAACTTGGTGTTTGCATGTTGGCACTTACTTTTTTTTATTGGGATAAAAAACACGTAGTGTAAAATTTACCATCTTAACCATTTTAAGTATGCAGTTTAGTTGTGTTAAGTATATACATATTGTTGTGAAACAGAAGTCCAGACTGTTTTCATCTTGCAAATTGGAAACTATACCCATTAAACAACTTCTCCTTTCCCCTCCCCCCATCCCTGGGACTCACCATTCTACTTTCTGTTTGTATGAATTTGACCTCTTTAGATACCTCATATAAGTGGAATCATGTAGTATTTGTCTTTTTGTGACTGGCTTATTCCACTTAGCATAGTGTCCTCAAGGTTCATACATGTTGGCATGTGGTAGGATTTTCGTCCCTTTTAAGACTGAATAATATTACATTGTATGTATATATCCCGTTTTATTTATCCATTCATCCATAGATGGACATTTGGGTTGCTTCTACCTCTTGGCTATTGTGAATAGTGTGGCTATGAACATGGGTTTTCACATAGCTCTTTGAGACCCTGCTGTCAATTCCTTTGGATATATACTCAAAGGTGGGATTTCTGTATCGTATGGTAGCTCTATTTTTAATTTTTTTGAGTAACCTCCATACTGTTTTTCATAGAGGTTATACCCCACCAGCAGTGTACCAGTGTTATTCCTCATCCTTGCCAACACTTGTTATTTTGTTTCTTTGATAGTGCCATTTAATAGGTGTGAGGTAATATCTCATTGTGGTTTTGATTTTCATTTCTCTGTTGATAAGTTATATTGAGCATCTTTCATATGCTTGTTGGCCATTTGCATATCATCTTTGGAGAAATGTCTTTTCAAGTCTGCTCATTTTTTGAGCAGGTTATTTGATTTTTTGTTGTTGAGTTGTAGGAGTTCTTTATATATTCTGGATATTAACGCCTTATCAGATGCATGATTTGCACATATTTTCTCCCATTTTGTTTTCTTTTTGCTCTTTTGTGTCCTTTGATGCATGAAAGTTTAAAATTTTGATGTAATCCCATTTGTCTATTTTTGCTTTTGTTGCCTGTGCTTTTAGCATCGTATCCAAGAAATCGTTGCCAAGTCCAATGTCATGAAGCTTTCTGTGTTTTCTTCTAGAAGTTTTATAGTTTTAGTTCTTACATTTAGGTCTTTAATCCATTTTGAGTTAATTTTTGTCTGTGGTGTAAGACGAGGATCCAGCTTCATTCTTTTGTGTGCGGATATCCAGTTTTCTCAGCCCCATTCATTGAAGAGACTGTGCTTTCCCCTTTCAGTGGTCTTGGCATCCTTGTTGAAGACCAGCTGGCCATATACATGATGGTTTATTTCTGGGCTTTTTGTTCTAGTCCATTGATCTATTTGTCTGTCTTTATGCCAGTACCACCTTTAGCTTTTTAGATTACTTTAGCTTTGTAATACATTTTGAAATCAGGAAGTTTGAGTGACACTTATTTTTAACTTATGCTATCGTAGGTGCTGAGAAATAGAGAAGTAATAGAGAAATTAACAATTGAGAAAACAATTCAAAGAATTTTTCATTTTTTGGAGGGGACTAGACCCACTTAAAGAATGAAGTGAGGTGATTTAAATGGCAGAATGTATGTGAGGCTGTCAATCGGCAACTAGTATAGTAAGAGCTATAGTCTAGCATTTCCTTGGATATTGAATACAATGGCTTGCAAAAGCTTCAAAAAGGTGATGGACCTTGAATTGGTCTTGAAGCTTGGATGTGTACCTCAGTGGGTATAAAACCTCAAACCATCTGTGTCAGTTCTATCACTGCACTAAAGGGAGGTCTTTAATGAAAGCCTCTGATAGTAATCTCAAGATTTGCAGTGGGGATCAGTTATTATAAGACCCGTCACTATTTTTTTCCTTGACACTCTATTGTCTTCCCCATTCCAATCCAGTAGTTGCTGATTTGCTATTTCTGCTCATTGAATAGCAGTGGGCCGCATACAGAGATAGAATACTTAGCCACAGTACGGTTTTATTTTCTAGGATGTGCAAAGAACACAAAATTCACCTGGCTGGGTTGTATAGGATGAGTTGAAGGAGAGAGATTGAACACAGAACAGCAAACTCAGTGGCTGCTTTAGTAAGTAATTTAGGCTACTTAAGACATACTTTCTCACCTTCTTAATAAAACTATAAGGATATTTTGGTTGGGTGTATTACTTGAGGGGACAATTGGTAGAACTTCTATGGAGGAAAAATATAGTATGCTTGCATATAGTAGGCCTGTAGTAAAGCGTTGTTTAGTGGTGACCAAATGAATTTAAGTCTACATGGGTGGGTCCGTTAAGGAGTAATTTACTCATTTATTTCATAAGTATTTATTGACTCTCACTATATGCCAGGGGCTAGGGGCTGCTTCTAGTGGAAAAAGGATGCATGGCTCCTGCCCTCATGCGGCTGATATTCTTTTAGTGATTGATGTGGTCCTCTTCAGTGTTCCATTCCTCTCATCTGGTTGGATTTTTCTTTTTTTGCCAAAGGCCACCTGTTTTACTTTTGATGCAAAACAATTGTAGTTGTTTATTATGAAAATAGTTCTACATTAAATATTCTTTGTGTGGAGGAAGAAAGAAACACTAGACAATTCTGCCTTTTGGTTTCCAAGGAGATCTGTCTTGGCTAAATTTACTTTATCAAGTGCTTTTCTAAGTAACAGAACTGAAGGAAACTGGCTTTAATGAATTTTGCTTAAGGTTTTCCTGGGGACCCAGATATGGTTTTCAGATCTTTGTTTCCTCTACTTCCAAGCCCACTCCAAGAGAATCTAAACACCTAGTTTTGGCTGATTCTGGATTTTTCCATTAATCGTGAGATCTTGAAAGTCATATACCCCTTTTGGATCTTCATTGATTTGTTCATTCATTTAACAAGTCTTCATTGTTCATTTATTATATACCAGGTAACCTTTTCATTTGTAATAGGAAGGTTGAAGGTTGAATTAAGTTTCCTTTAAGGCCAACTGTTAAAATTCTGTGAATTTATTATTATGGTTTAGTGAGATTTAGGGCTTTCTTTTGCAGGTAGTAGAAGTGTTTTTGAAAGAGCTTAAAAAAAGAGAAATTTAGAGTTTTGGTTTTTAACTCAAACATTTTAGTGGGAAAATTCCTCATTGGTGGATAATTTTAGTATTAATTTCACTCTGATCTGAAAATAATCAACATTTTAACTCAGCTGAAAGTCTTTCCTTGTAATTTTGGCAGGACACAATTTTAAAGCTAGCCTTTCTGATGTTACTTGTAACACGCTAGAAACTTAATTCCTGTTTCAGATGATTGGTGTAGTGCCAGTGTGTAGAGATTTAGAAATGCTTAGCACCTCTTCTCCTAGGTGCTCAGTTCTGTGTCTCTTAGAGCCCTTGTCATTTATGTATGAGGTGGTCTTGAGGTATGGTGACATCATGTCACACAGAAGATCTGCGTACCAGTGCTGTGACAATAAGCTGGCAGTTGCCTGTGCTGCCAAATCTGTAATACTCAGATAACCTAGTGTGAGATTTCATGGCTTTTTTCTTTTTTTAATATTTATTTATTTATTTGGCTGCGCCGGGTCTTAGTTGTGGCATGGGGGCTCATAGTTGCGGCATGCATGTGAGATCTAGTTCCCTGACCAGGGATCAAACCCGGGCCCCTGCATTGGGAGCTTGGAGTCTTAGCCACTGGACCACCAGGGCAGTCCCTTCATGGCTTTATAAAATGATATTTTTATTTTAATTTGTTGTTAGAAATTTGACATAGTATTGATTATGTGTTATGTGTTATAAGGTTCAGTTACGCAGAGTAAAATTTAAGAATTTTCTCTCATGTGGATTGTTGGCTGTTATAAATCTGGTCTCCTGTTACCAAAAGAACATTGGAAGATTTGTGTAGCCCTGGCTCTGTGACTGTGGCCATTTTTCCTTCACTTACTCATCAGCAATATTCAGTAAACACCTTCTAGATGGCAGATACTGTTCTCATCCTGGATATACAGCAGTGAACAACTCTGAGTGATAAGGGAAGCCACTGGAGGGTTTTGTACAAAGGGTTTTGATCTGTCATATTTGAGAATAGAATGAGGGTTTTGATCTGACATATTTTTAAAGGACAGAACTCCATTGTGTGGAGAATAGAACTCCATTGTGGGGGCAGAGGTGGAGACAGGGAGATATTAAAGGGTTCTAACAATGACCTAGGTGGGGTGTGATGATAGCAATGGTGGAGGAGAAGAGAAGTGCCTGGATTCTGGACTCATCTCAAGTGAGGCTAGCATGGCTCACAGAAGGGTGAATGATACGCGGTGAAAGAAAGAGTGGAGTTAAGGGGAACACCAAGGTTTTTGGCCTGAGCAACTGGAATAATGGTGGTGCCAGGTATTGAAATGGGGAAGGCTGGAGGAGCAGGTTTGGGTGGGGAATTGAGCTGATAGGTACATGTTGGGTTTGAGGTATCCGTGGATGAGGTCAAGTTGGCAGCTGGGCAGGTCTGTTAATCCTCAACGAGCTTCAGTTTTCTCATCTGTGTGAAATGGGGAAAGTGTTTGCCCTTCTCAGAATTCTTGAGATCAAATGAGAGCAAAAAAGTTCAGACTTCTAAAGTAATGTCTCGTTGTGATGGTATTATTTCTGGAAAGTAGACTAGTTTCCATCTTACATACTTTGTGGAACTGCTTAACTCATAGGCCAGAATGTATTGTGGAAAGTTGGCATTTTCCCTCCAAAGGCTGGTTTCCTCTCTGGATAGATGGAAAAGCTTTCTCTTTGATCCATTCTGTGATTCCTGAGCAGCTTTTGGGAGTACTTGGTATTTTGGTTCCCTCCGGCGTGTCAGAGGGCTTCACTTTGTGTGGAGCCATTGGGGCAGTACGTGGTGTACGGTACCAGACTCGCCCCTTAATAAACATGGCTTCAGGCCAGAGTGATTTTATGTACGTGGGAGGATGTTGTAGTAGGAAAAAACCCTGGCTCTTTCCTTTCTCAAAGTCTCTATTATTTTATGCTTTCCATAACTTGGATCAGTTAACAAATAAGGTCTAATAGACCATACTTATTAGGGAGACCATTCTCCTTGTTTCCTGATTCAGAATGCCTATTTACATATTCCTAGGTTTTTTTGATTGCTTAAAATTTTCTTCTGGGCAGGTGAAATATGTTAACTATATATTTGAATCCACTGAATTAAAATTCATTTAAGGGCTTCCCTGGTGGTGCAGTGGTTGAGAATCCACCTGCCAATGCTGGGGACACGGGTTCGAGCCCTGGTCTGGGAAGATCCCACATGCCGCGGAGCAGCTGGGCCCGTGAGCCACGATTACTGAGCCTGCGCGTCCGGAGCCCGTGCTCCGCAACAAGAGAGGCCGCGATAGTGAGAGGCCCGCGCACCGCGATGAAGAGTGGCCTCCTCTCGCCGCAACTAGAGAAAGCCCTCGCACAGAAACGAAGACCCAACACAGCCAAAGATAAATAAATAAATTAAAAAAAAATTCATTTAAGATTCAAATAAAAGTGTTGAAAGCATCAGTCATATTTCAATCAGTGGTATTTTGAAGTTATTACATGTCTTTCCTTTGAGATAGTAGTAAATGGTTGTGTCTTTGAAATGCAGTATTTGCTGATAATTGATACCTTCTCAACAGTTAGATGTTGCTTTAGGAACATCTTCAGTCAAGAGATAGGATGGTGGTTCTTGGTTCTTCTCACCCATAAGGCAGTTTGAACAGAAACACTGCTGCTCTTTCTTCACTGCCCTCCTGGTTTCATCCGTGGTTCACAAGATTCAATTGGCATCGGCGGTGTGTGTTCATTGCAGGTTATGTGACGCAGGAGAAGGTAAAGCCATTTTTAAAGGGTGCCTTTGAGAGCCCGACACATGTAGCGAATGTAACGTTTGATGAATAACTGACAATCTTTGGGAACTTGGTCTAAAAAATATTCTGGGTGTTCAGTGGAAAGAGCAGTAATGGCTTTAACACTGAAGCCAGGCGTCGGGGGAACAGGAACTATGTTTTTCAGTAGATATTGTGGAGGAGAAATTGCTTGGGTAGTTCTCTGGTATCTTTCAAGTAAGAGGACATCTCTTTCTGTTAGGGCTTTTCTCAGGTCCTCAAATTTATAAAATAAGTTGACCCATCTGCTCAATAATTGTTAAGTTACATAATCTTTTTGCTTTTCATTGAATCGGCTTACTATATGTTATTTTATTTCAGCTTCTAAGAAACTGAACTATAGGTATTCAGTACAGTATCACTTGACATAATTGTCTGATAAAACCCTAAGCCTTTGTCTTTCCTTTTGAAGTACGTTTTAGAAAACTTACATCAATTGTAAGAAATAATTTGAAAGGCATCTATATATTTAATTCTGTATCTTTTCCATGCCTAATTTTTTTCTCCTAGGAGGAATACAACTCACTAGACTTTCTAAAATCTTTTAGGATTTCCAGATTGCCTAATGGCTTTTTATTTGAACTCTAGTCTAATAATCATTTTTACTGGGGAGATAATCTCTAAGCTTCTGAAGTCATAGTACCTATTTATTGCACTCCTAAGGTTTTTTTTTTTAATAACCTTTATTGAGTTTTAATCACTGTACAGTTTCCCCACTTGAAGTGTACAGGTCAGTAGTTCATAGAGTAGTGTAACCACCATAAACAATTTTAGAACATCTTCATCACCCCAAAAGAAGCTCCAGCCCCATTTGCAGTCACTCCCCATTTCTCCCCAATCCCACCCCACTTCCCTGCCCCCAGCCCTAGGCCACCACAAACCTACTGTCCACCTTTATAGATTTGCCTCTTCTGGACATTTCCTATAAATGGGAACATACGATATGTGTTCTCTTGTGCCTGGCTCATTTCACCGAGCTCTATCAAAGCACTTTAACTTTGGTGGTAATGTTACATATTTCAGAGTCAAAAGCAGACATTCCCTGTCTGCTGACACAGAAACTGCAGCCTGTGCTGGGACCAGAGAAAATAGCAAAACCACCTGTTGCCGGGTGCGTTTGTGGAACCGGGAGTGAACTTTGAAGCTTTTGTACACAAAGCCACCCTGGCACTAATCCACCAATGCGCTCACTACTCTCCATTGCATGGTTGCTTGATTCTCTCTGCCTGACCACTGCCTGCTTCTTCTTTGAGCATTTCAGATACTTCTGAGAAGTCATCTCTGATTCTTGCCTTTCTTTTACCTTGGGTCTGGTCCAGGAGCAAGCCTTGCCTTTTTTTCTTCCTTTTGAATTGACCGTTTTCAACTCGTCCTCTTTGTTTTATCGCCACCATCTGATACAGACCCTTGACCTTTATACCTGGGTGGCTGGAGCAGGCTCCTTTCTGACCAGCTTGAGTCTTGCTAACCCCAGGCTCCGGGTGTCTTGCCTGATTATTCTTTCTGATGGATCGTTTACGTACGTGTGCCACCTGGAGGAATTTAAGTTGTTCCAGCACATCAAAACGTGCGCTTTCCTGCCTGCTTCGTGACCTTTCTCTTGGGTCTCTCCTTTCCTGTTCATCTGGTTTCTTTGGCCTCTCCAGGACTGTAGGACTGTGTTTCTGCCTTCATGTGCAAGGCCTCTGTTCTCTCCTCTTCCCAACTATTTCTGACTTCCTTTGAGCCTTTGTTCATTTTCGATTTTAGTTCCATTCAATTCAAAACGTAGGTGAAATCAATATACTTAGTTCTTTATCTGTCTTATCCCCCTCCCTGCGTATCTTGCTTTTCACCATTATCTTGTCTCCCTTGTCCCTGCTGAGGCAGTTCCAGCCCCTGAACTCTAGTTTTATCTGTAACTTTCTCAGCCTTCAAGGCTCACCTCCTTCATTGCTGTCTTTCTGGTTGCTGTAACTCACCTCGATTTCTCCCTTGTTTGGAATGCTGTTGTACTGCATTGTATACTTAAAGAGCTTACAGTTTAATAATTAATGCATAATTCATCAAGGATGCTTAACCTGGAGTAGACTCAGAAGGAACGTCATCCCTTGTCACAGGAATTGAAAATCAGTCTTAGGGAAGGAGGAGAGTTTACCTTTGTCTTCTCAGACCCCACAGGGTAGAACGGTGAGTAAATACAGGTGTTTGAATGAGCATCAGAAAGGACTTTTCTAGAGCTGCATGCAGGTGTGCCAGGCTATGTTCTGTTCCCCATCGCATGCATAGGCAGGATCATTTAGGACCGGGTCATTGTAAAGGCCATTCATACATACAGTTCGCGGGGGCTCAGTGAGAGGCATGGTTCTCAGTCTCCCTGGAGTATCAGAATCACCTGGGCAGCATTTTAAGTACTCAGATTCTCAGTCTTTGGAAAGTTCAGATTGAGTAATGAAGCCAGGCTTGGAAACTTTTGAGTTAGATAACACTTTTAGGCCCAAGATCCAATGAGTGTCGCATTTGTTTGCCAAATTTTTATTGAATGCGTGCATCGTGTGGCAGTGTAAAATTGTGGGTTTTGCTTTCGTAGGACCTCGAGTCAAGGGGGACATGCAGACAGACCGTGAAACACCCTGTGATTTCTTCTCAGGCAGATGTAGATTCTTTGAGGATAGGAACCATTTCTCATTTTGTTTATTTGACCCAGAGGGACGGGCCCATTGACATTCATTCTTGGGTGGTAAACTGATTAACCTGCTGTTGACTGATTTACTCCCCGTTGTAAGGCTTGTTACTGTGTTCTTTAACCAGTCGTTTTCATGCAGCTTAACTTCTCGCTTGAAAAGGAACAACTTTATTCCCAATTGCATCATGACAGGTTCATCCTTTTGATTTTGTTGCTTTCTAGTAATAAAATTTACATTGGCTCCCATTTATTGAGTACCCACTGTGCCAGGCACTTCGTGTCACATTATTGCTAATCTTTATAATAAGCCTGCAAGATAGATATTAGGACTCTGAGTGGGAGCCAAGATGTTGCGTTCTTGTTATAGAATTTCTTCTTATACATATTAACAGACATTGCTATAGCCACTGAGCTGAGGAATTGTCTAGTACAGTCGTCCGTTGGGACCAGATGGTTGAAATCATGATTTGGCTGTGTGCATAGGATGTGTTTTCTTGTTGGAATGCTAGAAAGCCTGTCTACGTATAATAGGGTTGCTATGACCATCACCCTTAAACCCTATACCATGCTGATGATGAAGCTCCCCACCCATTTCTCCAGTGAAAGGCTAGTTTTGCTGGTGTAATTTTTAAGCGTGGTGGCCGTGTTGTACCACGGTGGAGAGTCAGGGACAGTTCTTTGTATCTTAAGCGATGATCTGGATTTCCCAGAACTGGCATGTGACCCATTTGGTGGTCTCTTTCCCTGTATCTGTTGTAGGACTTTGGCCTGTCAACATGACCTCCACAGTGCTCCGTTAACAATGGTCATAAATATCTTCCGCTGAACTTCCCCCATGCATTGGTTTTATGGTAGGTTCTTTACTTATACCATCTCATTTTTATCCTCATGGAATTTCTGTGAGGTAGGTATTATAAATATTTAACAGATGATGAAGCTGGAGCTTGGAAAGGTTCAGTAACTTGTGTTGTTTTGAGACTCTATTTGCACTTTTCCAGGGGACTCAGGCATGGTTTACACAGGAGTTAACATCATTTCTTTCCATTTCTCTTACTTCCTCCTATTGCTTCACCAAGAAAACTTGGGTGGTACATGAGTGAACTTTTAGGAGTTGAAGAAGACTATGTCTGATCCCTATCCAAATTTTTGGATAATGTATTTTTCTCCCTTCCAGTGGAGTCAAAATAATAGTTGTCATTGAATGCTCTCTTTGGTCAGTTTTCTGAGATGTGGGAAACAACCTCACGAGGGGCTCCCACCTGCCAGAGAAGTTCCAGGCTCAGGGTTCCTACTATGTCTAGTACAAATAGCTAGAGGAAATGTAAATATTTATAATTGTGGTGAAATAAATAGAAATCTGCACAGAGTTTGGAATAACCACAGAATTTTTTTCTTCTAGTAAGAACACTTTCATTTTACTTCCCAGCTGAAGGCATGACCAAAAAACGTGAGAAATGTATTTTCTGGGTGAAATGCTTACTTTCTCATCTTGCAGCATGAATTCTGCTGTGAAGTTATCATCTTGTCATTGATTTCTGCCTGTTGCCCTAAAATTATTGTGCTGTCATCACGTCAGCATCTGCACTGTTTTGAAATAAGTGTCTTTTAAGAGGTCGGAGGCATGTTAGAAATACATGGATTTTTAAAGAGAGGTTAATGGAACTGAAGTTAATTGCAAATACAAAAAACAGGTGTAAGATCAGTCCTGGCAATCAAGTGTGCTTCTAGGAAACACACATTCAATTGATCAAACAGAATTGAAGTCACTAGTAAAAGTTAATTAGTTAACTTAGGTCATGGTGAAAAGGGGGAACATTTTTACTGCCCTGATTTTTCTATTGAGTTGTGGGCTTTGTATGTTTATTGAATCCAGCATACCGTTCTTTAAGCTTTGTGTTCAGGTCATTCCTCCAAACCAAATATTTGAGACTTCTCTTTCACGTTAAATCAACCCTCTAGAGTGTGCTTTAGTATTTCGGCTTATTTAATCTTAAGGACAAAGGTTAATTTTAAAGTGTGTTGTTGGGACTTCCCTGGCGGTCCAGTGGTTGGGACTTTGCCTTCCAGTGCAGGGGGTGCGGGTTCGATCCCTGGTGGGGCAGCTGGGATCCCACATGCCTCATGGCCAAAAAACCAAAACAAAAAACAGAAGCAATATTGTAACAAATTCAATAAAGACTTTAAAAAAAATGGCCCACATCAAAAAAAAATCTTAAAAAAAAATTAGGTAAGTTCTATCTAAAAAAAAAAAAATAATAAAGTGTGTTTTTGAACTTTGGTGGCTGACCAGGGCCAAGATGTGCCTTCTCAGTAGGGCCCGGAGCCCCGAGGTTATTTAATGAACTCAGTTTGTGGTGCCCTCATTCATAGCAAGATGCACAAGGATCTTACATCTGTCACCATCCTGGTCTTGGTTGACCACTGCAGCAGTGAATCACCTTGAGTAGTTCACCTTGTCTTCAGGTTGCAGACTTTTCATGTTTAACTGCATTGACTGTTTGAAAGCTACCTTGTAAATAATGATACACAACTGCAATAATCCAAGTCCCCTAAGGACATGCCACATTCACACCTTGGTCTGCCCACCATCAGTCGATGAAGTCCATTTCTAAATATTACCCGAATATTCATCATTCACTCCACAGCTACTGATTGAGCTGTTTTGTGCCAGGCACCTGCTGTGCATCAGATACTGTGCTGAGTGTTTGTTTTTTTTAAAAAAATTTATTTATTTTTGGCTGCATTGGGTCTTTGTTGCAGTGCACGGGCTTCTCATTGCGGTGGCTTCTCGTGTTGTGGAGCATGGGCTCTAGGCGCATGGGCTTCAGTAGTTGTGGCATGCAGGCTCAGTAGTTGTAGCTCGTGGGCTCTAGAGCACGGGCTCAGTAGTTGTGGCACACGGGCTTAGTTACTCCCCGGCATGTGGGATCTTCCCGGACCAGGGCTCGAACCCGTGTCCCCTGCATTGGCAGGCGGATTCTTAACCACTGCGCCACCAGGGAAGTCCCCTGTGCTGAGTGTTGTGCAGATAATTTAGCAGTCCTGTTCTCAAGATGCTGCCAGCTTGTTGGGGAACTCAGGAAGAATAAAAGAAAATGACCAGCAGGAGACTAAGGAAATCATTTCAATGTATAGTCTTTCTTTTTTATTATGAAAGCATTGCATAAGGCTTTGTGGAAAATTGGGAAACTACAAGAAAGTTTGAAGAAGAAAAAAGTCATCCACCATTCTATCACCCAAGGATAACCACCATTGTTTTCATGTTCCCTGTCTTTTAAAAATGGCTTCTAAAAACAAGCAAAACAGAGAGATCTGTCCAGTAAAAGAGGGCTTTCAGGTGCAGTTTGATGGGGAGAAGGAAGAGAGGCCCTGGGAAAAGTGCAGCGTTTCTATCGCTGGGGCTGTGACACGGAGCATAGCAGCCTTAGGGAGGGGTGTTTGGGATTCCTCAGGAAGGAGGCACTGGGAGCAAAACCAGAGCTGCTTTGACCGTAGATTTCTCTCTGAATAGTTTCCGGGTACAAGTGTGGTGGGTTCTGACGGTTTGTAGGGCGGTAGTTGGCATCCCAGATGCTTTTCTCAGACACTGATTTCACTTATCTATTCTACCAGCGTAAGGCAGAGCCTACCCTCCAGGACAGGATGTGAGGGATGATATACAAATTACATTGTGTCCACTGCTTGCCCAGGGTTTAAGTCTGGGAGAATTCATAGCAGGAGAAACAAGGAAAGAAACAGTGTTATTTTTCAGGGTCATTTATGTACTAGCACTTGTTTTGATATATTGTCCCATTTAATTTCCATCGCCAATGTTTGAGGAAGGAATTTTCCTCATTTTTTATAGTTGAGATTTAGAAGATGGAGTCGGGGGCTAAGGTGCCGGTCTGTGTTACACAGTGTTTCATAGTAAGTGGCAGTGGCGCATCCGGGCTTTGGCACTGGAGACCTGGGTTCCATCCTACCAGTGTGACCTCAGGTCATTTCTCAACCTCTTTCTTACTGTTTAAAAAGGGGACAGTGCTGATGCTTAGCTCACAAGGTTATTGTCAAGATGAGATGAGACAGTGTATGTAACGTCCTTCTCAGAGGTGGGATTTAGTACTGATAGATGGGAGCACTTAGGATGGCAGTGGGGTGGCAGCAGGCACAGTGCCTGGCACATAATAGATGTCCAAGAGATGCCAGTTACCCGTCCTTCCTTCTTTTTTTTTTTTTTTTAAATGTTGAGTTTCTTTAGGAGTTTTTGTTTAAATTCCTCTACTTTTTTTTTTTTAATTTTTTTATTTATTATTTATGGGTGTGTTGGGTCTTTGTTTCTGTGCGAGGGCTTTCTCTAGTTGCGGCAAGTGGGGGCCACTCCTCATCGCGGTGCGCGGGCCTCTCATTATCGCGGCCTCTCTTGCTGCGGAGCACAGGCTCCAGATGCGCAGGCTCGGTAATTGCGGCTCACGGGCCTAGTTGCTCCACGGCATATGGGATCTTCCCAGACCGGGACTCGAACCCGTGTCCCCTGCATTGGCAGGCAGACTCTCAACCACTGCGCCACCAGGGAAGCCCCGTCCTTCCTTCTTACAAGCCCTCTCAGCTTTTCAGTTTTCCTAGTATCTTTCCCTCCGATTTTTAAAGACCCTGATGGAAAGATACATTTCACTTGGGTTGTAAGGGTGGGTTCTTGGATTTATAAAATCAATTTCATCTGCATTACACAGGAAAATCCCATCTCATCAGTAGTTGTCTTTGAAAGGTCATCCTGAACATTTCCCCCTGGGTATCAGGTGAGGAGAGGTTAGGGGTAGGAAAGCTAAGAGCTCAGATGGAGGAAAGGGGAGTGGACAGAGGAAGGAATCAACTTGGGTATTTTCTCAGCTTAATTTGCTGCCTGCCAGCCTCAGCCAGGTGTGGCTGGGATTTGTAACAGTGAGCTGAGGTTAAGAGGGCAGGACAGGAACTTGTGTGGGACACATTTGGTTCTCCTTGCATACTCATGCTTCTTCATTCACATGTTCAATCAACAAACAGTTGGTTGAAACTGTCCTGTGTTCAGGGCACTCTCAGTCCTTGGGATTCAAAGGGAGGATCTGTTTTCATGAGCGTGAGCCAGGTTGATAGATGAGTGACAGAAAATTACAAGTCAAGTTTTAAGTGCCAGGATAGAGGGAAGCTGGGGGAGCTTTGTCAAAACATCTTAAAATTATTTTTCTGTGTTTGCTTCTTCTGTTAAACCTTGAAGGCTGGGGCTGTGTCTTTTTTGATTTTGCAATCCCAGAACCTAATCTGAAATGCATCCCTGAATAAATATGTGTAAGTTCAAAGCTGGCACAGGGATAAAATAGTTTATAAATGGTGTGTTTCAACTATCTGTATATTTGTGGAAATCTCAACCCTATAAATGGAGACATCTGATAAGTCCTTGACTTATTGGTAGTTCTTTTCTTAGAAGGCAAAAGATGGAAATTGTGACTAACTGATTCATACCGAGAACTTTGGGTGAAAGTGGCTATTTCGTCTTGGGGTTTTGCCATGATGGAAGAGAATCTTTTGGCCTGAATTTTTAGGAAGAGATTTCACAAAGTTCAGAGAACAGATAGTGTACCTCCAAGGCCGGCAGAACTATAAAAAGGAGTATGGCTTCATCCAGATAGGTAGGGAGCTCCAAGAAACAAAAGTTGTGATTGTAGGATTTCAAATCCCGCTGATAAGGAAAAATGAGGCCCGCTTCTGAAGAAGTCAGCACAGCTGTTAAAGGCCATTGCAGAAAAAGGCAGATTTTAAAAAAATAACAGCTTTATTGATATATAATTCACATATCATATAATTAGCCCATTTAAAGTATATGGTTCAATGGTTTTTAGTGTATTCACAGCTATGTGCAACCATCACCACAATTTTAGAACATTTTCATCACCTCAAAAAGAAACCTCATGCCCTTTAGCTCTCGCCCCTCCCATCCCCCCAGACCTAAGCAACCACTAATCTACTTTCTGTTTCTACAGATCTGCCTATTTTGCATATTTTATATAAATGGAATCATATAGTATATGGTCTTTTGTGACTGACTTCTTTCACTGACCGTAATGTTTTCAGGGTTCATCCACATTGTAGCATGAATCAGTACTTTATTTTTATTGCTGAGTAATATTCCATTGTATGGATATATAACACTTTGTTTATCCATCAGTTGATGGACATTTGGGTTGTTTTCACTTTCTGGGTATTAAGAATAATGCTGCTGTTCATGTGTAAGCTTTTGTGTGCACATGTGTTTTCATTTCTTTTGGGTCTATACCTAGGAGTGGAATTTCTGGTCATATGGTAACTCTATGTTTAACCTTTTGAGGAATTGCCAGACTGTTTTCCAAAGTAGCTGTACCCTTTTACATTCCCACCAGCAGTGTATGAAGGTTCCAGTTTGCCCACAGCCTTGCCAACACTTGTTTCTATACTGTTTGGCTTTTTTATTTTGGTGATCCTAATGGGTGTGCAGTGGTATCTCACTGTGGATTTGATTTACATTTCTTTAATGACATGATGTTGAGAATCTTTCATGTTTTTATTGGTCATTTGTATATCTTCTTTGGAGAAATGTCTATTCAGATCCTCGGCCCATTTTATAATTGAGTTGTCCTTTTATTATTGAGTTGTAAGAGTTCTTTATATACTCTAGACACACATCTTCTATCAGATATATGATTTGCAAAATTTTTCTCCTATTCTATGGTCTGTCTTTTTACTTTCATAGGAAGCCAGGTTTTAAGCGGTATATAAAAGAGAAAAGGGCACATAATAAGCATGAAAACAAAATAGGCTGAGTGGCTACAAGTGTTTTAGAAAGGTTATAACTAGGATGACCTGTGGCTTGTAGGAAAAATTTTAAAATTACCACGATGATTTAAAAAAGCTTTTTAGAAGTAGAATACATATCAAATGCACAGATCGTAAAGATACAGGTCAATTAGTTATCAGAAAATGAATACACGTGTGTAACCACTATGCAGGGTCGAGAAAGAGAGCAGACCCCCAGAAGCCTTCTCATACGTCTTTGCAATCACTAGCCCTCTTTCTTCCTCAAAGGTAAGTGCTCTTTTGACTTCTAACACCAGAGATTGGTTTTTACATATTTTTGAAATTTGTACAAATGGCATTATACAGCATGTTTTCATATGTACTGGGTTTCTTTTGCTTAACATGTAAAATTTATCCGTATGTTACTTGTAACTGTAGTTCCTTTTCCTTGCTCTATAGTTTTCAATTATATGAATGTACAACTATATATTCTACTTTTTTATTGAGGTATAGTTGATTTACAAGGTTGTGTTAGTTTCAGGTGTACAGCAAAGTAATTCAGTTACACACACACACACACACACACACATACATATTCTTTTTCAGATTCTTTTCTAATGTAGGTTATTACATGATATTGAGTATAGTTCCCTGTGCTATGCAGGAGGTCCTTGTTGTTTATCTATTTTATATTTTGTTTATGGTTTGTGTACTTCCAAAAATACATATTGGGCTTCCAGTTCCCATAGGGTCGTGGCATTCCTGGTGCTGAGGGCACAAAGGTTAGTGTCAAGTTCACAGTTTAGATGATCAGCTTGAAGGAAGTATTCTTAGTGCATTTTTTTGCCCATATATATATTTTTAAATTAACTTTTTATTGAAGTGTAGTTCATTTATAATGTTGTGTTAGTTTCAGGTGTACAGCAAAGTGATTCAGCCATATCTAGCTAGCTAGCTAGCTAGCTAGCTAGATAGGTAGATAAAGATATCTACCTGTATATATGTTCTTTTTCAGATTCTTTTCCATTGTAGGTTATTACAAGGTAGTGAATATAGTTCCCTGTGCTATACAGTAGGTTCTTCTTGTTTAATCTATGTTATATACAGTAGTGTGTATATGTTAATCCCAAATTTCACCCCCTTTCCCCTTTGGTAACCGTAAGTTTGTTTATGTCTGTGAGTCTGTTTCTGTTTTGTAAATAAGTTCATTTGTATCATTTTTTTAGATTCCACATATAAGTTATGTCATATGATACTTGTCTTTCTCTGTCTGACTTACTTCATTTAGTATGATAATCTCTAGGTCCATCCATGTTGCTGCAGATTTTGCGCATATTTTTTGAAGGGCTCAATTGTGGGAGAAACAGACTGATAAGCAAGTAATTGCCAGATGTAGGCAGAGTGCCTGTAAAGCTGGTTGTGAAATGCTTTGTGACGCTAGGTTGGAGAGTGGGGAAGAAGACTTCTTTGAGGAGGTGGTGTTGCTTCTCAAATCTGCACAGACTAAGGGGAAGTGGATAGGTTGGGGAGGGCAGGTAGGTGCTGGGGCTTGGGTGTAAGAACATTTCTACTCTACAGAGTAAAATGATTATGAAAAAGCTTTCTAGAAGTGGGAAGATGTTGCCACTGTTTGGCTTCATAGTGGAAAGCTTTGCATATCATGCTGAGGAGTTGGGACTTTATCTTACAGGTAGGAGGAGCTCTGGAAGGATTTTAAATGTCCAGGAAGCAGAATGGTCAGATTTGCATTTAAAACATTTGCTAATACATAATGTGGAAAATAAAAAATACTAATCTGAACTTAGGGAAACAGGAAATTCTTAGAAGAGTGAAGGTAGGGATTACCTGGACCAGAAGGCCAAGAAAAGTAACAGATTTTAGAGGGATTTAGGACAGACTAAAACAGGTCATTCTGTGCTAATCTTGTTTTCTTTTTAAAATAGATTTCAAGAAGGTTCGATAGGTATTAGTCAAGGGACTGCTGTCTTTTGCTTTCAACAGAGTGTTTAGTTTAACAAAATGCTGTCCTTATGAAGAAGATGGAAAATACTGAGTGGGTATTTGGTGGGTTTGTAGCTCGTTGAATAAGTATACTTAAAAAATGGTAGATTTAGTGGATTTGCATCAGCTGGGAGGGAAGCTTTTCCTCTGGTGCTGTTGGACTCTGTACTTGACTTCTGTTAGTTACAACTTTCATCTTTGACTGAAATGGTTTTCTTGTTGACAAATTTACTTGTGAAGTAAAATTAGAAAGGTTAAGGTAATGTAGTAGTTGACAGAATCAAGGTTTTAAAGTATGCGTGTTCAAAGAAGTGAAATTGCTGGGAGGAGGGTAGAAATTTTATCTTTTAATGTTTCAAGCACAATATACATAAGTATATAAACATATACAGTGTAAGTACATAGACATATACAGTATATCTGTGCTATTAAAGTTTCATGGAGAATGATTAAGAAAAATGTCTAAAAAGTCTCCTTTGGGAATGATAGCGAAAAAAGGTTGAGAAGCAACACTGCTTTAAAAAGCACTTGAGGTTTGGAATGGTGAGCAGAATCTTACAGTGATGGATGGGTAGATGAAAGAGCTTGCAGTTTTTAGAGAATCATTGTTTATAACTTTGATAACATCTATGCCAAATGAATACAATGCAATCTCTTTTTTTACTTTTGGTATTGGGGAGAAAGGCAGATAAAAAAAAAAAAAAATCTTACAGTGAGGTAGAGATACGAGAAAATTTCTACATTTAGGATCAGAAACCAAAGACCTCACTAGAGGATGGGAATATTTCTTGATTTATATGTTTATGTGAAGGGAGAAAAATTAGAGTTAAGTTTCTTTGTTAATTTTATTTGACCCTAAACTCAGTATAAGTTGAGCCCACAGGGTAGATATGATAAGAGAATAGTTAATGCCAGCCTTATGCTTCATTTGTAAAAAACAGATGTTATGAGTTCAGAGTGTTCTGTTGTACTCCAAACTGGCCGGAACCTAATCTGGAAATGGGAAAAACTTGAGCATCCAGAGGGTGACCAGGAAGATGAGAGGTCTCGAAACCAGGTTGAGAAATGTACAACCAGAACAGCAACTGGCTTATTGCTTAAATATACCATGATGACTGCAAGAATTTGTGGCATGAATCCACAAACATAATTAAGTTGGGCAAGGCTGTATCATTAATAAATTAATTAAATCAGTGTTTATTGAGTGCCTGTTCTCTGCCAGGCATTGTTTTAGGCATTGGGGACCCAGCACCCAGCAAAATGGACAAAATACCTGCACTTGTGGAATTTGTAGTTTAATGAGTGGAGAGAGACAGTAAACAAGATATGCTTGTAAAATAGACCTAGTGTGTAAGATAGTGTGTTAGATATTGACAAGTGCTAAAGTAGAAAAGTAAGAGAAGAAGAAGGATATGAAATATTGGGGAGTGGTAGAAATTTTAGAGAAGTCAGGCTAGAGAAGGCCTTATTGGGAAGATGATTAAAAAGAAAAACTTTATATATCATAGTATAACAAGCATACAGAAAAGGGCAGAAAGCACAAGTATATGGTGAGATGAATTTTTACAAAGTGAGTACACTGGTGTAGTCAATGCTCAGATTAAGAGCAGACTATTATATTACTGGTCCCTCAGAAGGCCTGGTTACCCCTTCCCAGTCAAAGCACTACCCACTGACTACTAACACCATGGCTTAGTTTTTTTTTGGCCAGTTTCTGAGCTTGATTTTACTGTGATCATGCATAATCTATTCTTTTGTTTCTGGCTTCTTTCACTCAACATTGTGTTTGTGAGACACATCCATGGTCTTACAAGTATTTGCAGTTCATTTATTTTGGTTGCTGCAGAGCATTCCATTGTATGATGATACCACAGTTGTCTCCTGTCTTTGGCTAGTGAATCGTGCTGCCATGAATATTCCCGTATGTGTCTTTTGTCAAGACATCTATGGGGGATATAATTAGGAGTAGAATTGTTGGGTCATGGGGTATGTGTATATTCACTTTAGTAGATACTGAGAAACAGTTTTTCCAAAGTTTATATGTCCATCAGCAGCACAGGAGAGCTCCACATTCTTGACAACACGTGGTATTTCCTGCCATTTAACCTGAGCTGTTCTGGTGGGTGTGTAGAAGTATTCTATTGTGGCTTTAATTTGCATTTCCCTGAAGACTAATGCAGTTGAGGACTTTTTCATGTGTTTATTGGCCATTTTGATATCCCTCTTGGGGGTGATGGAAACAATCTGTGTCTTCCTCATGCTGGTGAGAATGAATAGGGACACATTTTAAGAGTAAGGCTGACAGGTTTTGCTCATGGTCTAGAAGTGGGGTGTGAGAGAGGAGTCGGGAATGCCATTAGGTTTTATTTATTTTTACTTTTTGCCTGAGCAGCTGGAAGGAGGGGAGTTGGGATGTTGGAGATGGGAAAGGCAAAGAAGATCTGGAGCAGTGGTACCTAGACTTTGGCATTTTACACATGTAATTATGATTTTTTTTTTTTTTTTTAGCGTTTTGTAAAGAAAGGCCATTTGTATACCACAGGAATAGGAAGGACATAATTTCAGAATAAAGGGCAACCCTTTAAATGAGATAAATTTAGCTTTATGTAAGACTCATGAGCAAGCTTTTTTCCTCATTTCTCTGAGGACCTACAGATGCAGGTATTGTTTTGCAGACCAGCTTTGGGAATCACTGACCTGTGGTATTATGTACGCATCCCTTGATTTTGACACTGTTAATAAATGAGCATCATATCTGTCCTTAAACTTGCAGTAAGATAGACTGAAGTTAGAGTCTAAATATGAGAAACCATAAAAAACATCATAGTAGGCCATGTGTCATTTCTAGCCCAGAAAGACTTCATTTCTTAAAAAAAAAAAAAAAAAAACACCAGATGCATCCAAAGGACACATATGGCACATGCGTAATCATAGTAAAGCTCGATACTCATCTTAGTAACTTCTTTGCCGATAGGCTCTATGAAATGATTGTTTCAAAGATTTTGTTTTGAAGTAGCCAAGCTCCAAGTTTCCTAGTTTTTTTTTTTTTTTTAAGCAAATTGATTTGCCTGTCCTTAGGGAATCGTAGAGTTATGTTTTAACTTTTCCGTATTCCCATTCTTCCCACCACCAGTGTTAAAGCTAAGTGAGCTGTAAAGTATTTGATGAAAGCAGTTCGGGGCAGCGGGAGGGAAAGTGGTCCTGCAGTGACAGAGGTGAAGCTAGCCTCTGTGCCCATGCCCCAGAGCTAGGTTGGCACGAACTTTAGTAGGCTGTCTCGAATCTCGTGCTTTCCTTTGAATTGAATACCCACTTTCTATTTGGCAGAGCATTGAGACGCCTTGTGAATAGTATCAGTGTCGTTAATTGGCTTCGGAAGTGTGTAAGTGATCTTTTATATGAAAGTTTTGCCTTTGAGTATTACCTGAGAAAGATTTTGTGCCGTCAGATATACAGAGTAATTTGATTATTCAAAGATATCGAATGTCCTTTGTGAGATCCTGCGGCCATCTTAAAGAACAGTATTAATAACAACTGATTACATTTCCCCTCTTTGCTAATTGATTTTATGGGACGTAATGTCTTTCTACCAAGTAGAGAATTTTAACGTGCATAATCACTTCTCACCATTTCCAGTCTGCTTTTGGCGTTAGGTAATAGTGTCATATTTTAGTTCGCTGATGTGTCTGTGGTTTTAACGTGGTTATCTTGCCCTGAGGGATGGGAGAACGTAAGTGAAAAGTTCATTGCCGCCTTGTGAATTAAGTTGTGCCTTGGCACAGAGTGCTGATTGCTTTGGCATTCAAACACAGCATTAGATCACCTTGTCTACAGTTTGGAAACGTTCTCAAAGTGCTACCTAACCCTACAGGATTCTCCATAAACTTGAGCTGCTATAGGAAGTGATGTTTATTGTATCTCGTTCTCTACCTTGCCACGTTACTGTCATCAGACTCCTTATTGATAGAAAATTAGTTAGGCAAAAATCATTTTCTTCTTTTTGTGTGGCAGAGGTGATGAAATTTAGGAGAAAATACATACAAGGAAAGGTTGGAGGTGTTGATTGTGGATTTGAGCCCTGGCTCAAAACAAAGAACTTTTGACTTACAGTGGAATGTTCTGTGGATTAGTCGTGTCTTTCAGTCTTAGCTCTTGTATGGGGAAATAATGAAAGGAATATGTGCCACATGAATTGGTCAGGGTTTTTAGTTACAGATACTCAGATCTATTCTAGTTATTGTAAGCAGAAAGGGATTGATTAAGGCTGCTAGGTAACTCAGAAAATCATCAGGAGAGCTGAAGAAAGAGACTGGGAGTGGTTGGCTATGAGTACCGCACTGTGGAACCTGCCCTCCCAGGAGCTGCAGCCCTTGCTTGGGTCAGGATGCTTTAGATGGGAAGCCAGAGCCAAGATCACTCTGCTTTTGTCTGTGAGCAAAGTGGGTGCCGCACACCCTACCACCCACCTTGCTTCTTTCCCCACGTAACTCTGAGACTCCATTCTGAAGGAGTCCCGTGTGGTGTGTCTGGTTGGTGGTACTGTTACTGACTTGAGTCCTTGGACTCTTTAATCAGTAGAAGTTGAAAAGAGGACAGATGAGAAGTTCAGGCAAGGCTTTATTGGGACTCTTGTTGTGAGGGAGCAGAAACAAGTAACAGGTTCCCTTGGTCGCTCTCCAAGGAGGGCAGGCTGGTTCCTTAAATGGGGTGAGGGTCGGGGGATGAGGGTAGGGGTGGAGCCGTGGGTCGGGCCAGAGGTGGTCTGCCCACCCCTTTGGTGGTGCTGTGTGCAGGGATCATGTGCAGTGCCCTGCTTTTGCTCCCTGTATTTTGTTGCTGGAGGAGACGTTTGTCCAGGTGTAAGTATATCCCAGAGGAAGGCAGGAAACAATGCTCCCAGCCGAGGTTTGTTTATTTGCTTTTTAAAATTCTCCAGTGAGAAGGTGGGCTTTACACAGCAGGGAACTCTTAATTAAACTGTGGAGAGAATGGACCAAGGATTTTCGGCCCTCCTGAATAAACAGCTGCTCGTTACAGCACCTATTTTTTTTTTTATACATTTATTTATTTATTTTATTTATGGCTGTGTTGGGTCTTCTTTGCTGCACGCAGGCTTTCTCTAGTTGTGGAGAGCGGGGTCTACTCTTTGTTGTGGTACGTGGCTTCTTATCGCAGTGGCTTCTCTTGTTGCGGAGCACGGGCTCTAGGCACGCAGGCTTCAGTAGTTGTGGCACGTGGGCTCAGTAGTTGTGGCTCGCGGGCTCTAGAGTGCAGGCTCAGTAGTTGTGGCTCATGGGCTTAGTTGCTCCGCAGCATGTGGGATCTTCCTGGACCAGGGCTTGAACCCGTGTCCCCTGCATTGGCAGGCGGATTCTTAACCACTGCGCCACCAGGGAAGCCCTACAGCGCCTATTTGAAATAATGTCATAGCAGCTACACTAATGGGTTACAGGTAACTTTTAAGGAAGCCTACTATTTAAAAACATACTTTAAAAAATTGGGGGTAGTGGTGCATAAAGAATATTTAAAACTCTGGCAGTTTCATGCTTGTGTTACTTTAGAATTTCTATATTAGTCTGGTCTAATAAGAGTATGTAGATAATAAAGTTGAGACGAGAATATCATCTTTTTGCACATTCTTTTGCCCTTGGTGAGCTAGTCAAGGCCCATTCTTGTGGATCTTTTGATCAGAGAGGGAGAGTGGTAATTTTATGCATGGGTCGATATGAATTGATACTGTTACTAGAGGAACAAATTAAAGTGTATGGATCTGTGATGGTGGGTTAGCAGAATCACAAAGGGTATATAGGGTTTCCTATAACCCTATGTCAAAAAGTATTATACTTTTTGATATAGAGTTATTTACCAAAAGTTTTTTTCTGAAGTGGACTTATCCCTAGAAGGGACTTAGAAATCATTTGGTTCAAACCCTAGTTTTATAGTTAAGAAAATCGTGTGACGTGATTTGCTCAAGGTTACAGGGCTGGTTGGTGGGGAGACCTCCTGATTTCACAGTCCAGTCTTTTCCCATTAAACCCTAGAAGAGCAGAGGTTTCACCACAGTGGGAAAAGCTCAGTGCCTTTTGAGTGTCCGTCCTGAGATTTAAGTCCTGACTTGTAGTTGGGCCATCTCAGTGGGGTTGTTGGTTGGATAACACTGGTGCTTTTTTTATGTGTCAAATGAATACTTGGAAATTTCTTCTTGAGTTTTGAGGAGTATGAATCATAGAAGTAAGAATTTTGTTAGAACAACCCTTGTGGGTGTGGAGGGGAACGCACAATGAGCATGCCTAATTGAAGATGTAAGTTTCACTTGGTAGACTAAGCTGCAAAAATGAAGGGGGTTTACACACGGCTCTCTTTCATTTACTCTTCTGGGCTGTTCATATGTTTGCTCATACACAGAACTTTTTCTCTTAAGGCATGTGTTATTACATGCATAATAAGTACGAGGTAAAAATTACTAGGAAAATTAAATCTGGTTCACTTCTCATCTCCTTCAAGTCTTGGCTCAGAGCTGTTTTTGTAGTGAGTCTTACCCCGACCCATTCTGTTTAAGAGTGCAACCCATCTTCCCTCCATTTATTCCTGAATCCCCTTATTCTTCCATCCTGGCCTTTTTCTTTTTAATAGCACAGATCCCCTCTAATATTATATGTGTATATCCCATATAATTTGTCTATATATTATGTTTATTGCCTATTATGTATCTTCTCCATTAGACTACAGGCTCCACAAAGGCAGACTTTTGTCAGTTTGTTTGTATATCCCCAGCAAGAAGAATAAATAATGCCTGGTCCATAGTACGTATTCAATATATATATGTTGAATGAATGAACTTGGCAAAAGCAGCTACTCTTTAGGATTCCTACTAGTAAAATGACAGATTCTCAATCCCAGTGATTATTTTATTTGTGAACTCGTTGGGGATGGCAACATCTTCAGTTGGTATATAAAGAAAATAAATTGTTTTAAGTGTGTGAGTTGTGTTACATACAGTGTTCTGGAACCTCCTTGCTTATTTGGCAATAAACAAGGAGTTTGGACTCAGATGAAAAAAATCATTACAGTTTCAGCTTGAATCAGTGGAACAAATTCTTTAGATTTTAGAATCTAGATAACTAAATGATAAAAATGCACACAGAGCTTCTCAAATATAGACTTGGACAGTAGCTGGTTTTAAATGTAATTGACTTAAAAGGTTTTCATTTTCAACATTGAGGCCAAAAAAAAAAAAAGGGCAGGTTTCAGAGTCTTGGGGTACTGAGGCAATAGGGGAGGGAAGAGGAGGGAATTAGAAGTCTCTGCAGAGTGGAAGATGCTTTGGTAGAGTCATCCAGATGTGAAAGTACATTTCTGAACTTTTTTGGAAAAGCTGAAACACGAGACAAGGAGATACATTTCGTGCAGATAAAGTCTAGACTGTTCTGAAATTGTCACTTCGCTATGCTGGTGGTAGCCTCCTAGGAAGTTCTAGGACATAATGTAGTTTATAAATGCTCATTTTTATTATTTAAAGAGATATTTGACTTTAGAAATTCAAGGGGAATAAAGATGATGCTTTATTAGGAAGATGTTAAGAAACCTAGAAAATACCTTAGAAATCAAGTATTCTGACTTTTTATATAAGCTTAAGCCCAAAGCTTAAATGATTTGCCCAATATCACACAACTAATGAATGGCAGAATTGGTACAAATTTTTTCACAAATTTTCACTGAAGTATCCTTAATAGGAGAGGAGTGTATAAACCTGTCTTTGGAGGTAACCTAGGGAGCAATTATGAATTTGTTTAGAGATTTATATTTTATCTTAAAAATTTCAAAAATTTATGCAGATATTTTATCTTATTCAAATTATTCATGTCCTCTTTTTATGTGTGTAGGCATTTTTTTTTTTTTTTTTTGCAAAAATGTGCTTATTTGAGGAATCGTCATTTGGAATTTGAGGAAATGAACAGAATGAAAGAACACCTTAGGTTATTACTGTCTTAGAAGTGTTAAAAAAATCAGAGTTTTAAAGAAAACTACAACAGGGAAATAGCTCTACTTGATCTGTTCTGAAGGTAAATATATTGGGGAAACTAATTACAGTGCAGTGAAAATATTTAGAAAATATTTTAAACCTCAACTTGAGAAGATAGGGTTGCTATTTTTGTCATTTCAACATTCTGTGTAAATGAAGTAAGATATGATTGGTATCTTTTTGCTAAAGATACTGGTTTGGAAGGGATCAGTTTTAAAAAAGAGAGAGAGATGATTTGTATATATAATTTGTACATATTTTTTCCTGACCATAAAATTAGACTATACTTATATGGAGAAAGACAATCAACCCCACCCTATCCTTCCCCAGCAGGGAATACTCTGAAGGTTTTTACTTCTTGATCTTTTATGTTAATTGTTTCTTTTGTAACACATGGTTAAATGAGATACTTATTATGTGGTCCCTCGAGTCATAACTTGATTTTTAATATGCTCCAAAATATTGTTTCTACAACTAATTAGAGAGCAGGATGTAAAAGGAAGAGCACTAGACTGGTGGTCAGGAGATTGTGATTTAATCTTATTGGTGAAGTGAGAGTTTCACAGTGATAATGGAGTATTGAGGTCCCTTGCAGCTCTAAGAGCTTATGAATCTATATTTGCTCGTAATATGCTTAGTGCCTCCAAACACACATTTTCTAAATTTAAATGTACAAAGAGTGTGCATATTTCAAGTTGTTCATTGTCTCCACACAAAAATTTCCTCAAGATGAATACTTTGGGAGTCAGTGCCCATTGGTTTAGTCTGGTCAGTGGGTTTTCCTATGTGACTCCAGAGGCATCATTATGCAAGAACTTGCTGAATGGTCACTGGTGGCTCATAGCAAGCTCTTCTCTGCTAAGCAGGGTGGATTCTGTGAGCCTCTTGGCAATTTTCAGACCACCTCCTAAGACATGAGGAACTTTCAAATTGGGCCTGCAATCTTAAGGAACTGGAACTTGGAGTCTATCTGAATTTTTATTGTCTGGTGTTTGCAGATTTTCCTTTGATTGCAGGTGTCAAGGTCGGGAGGCCCTTGTCCTTGTCTTGCCATGCTAGTATCACCTTGAAGGTGTGCTGTTGCGTGTGGTTTCAGTGGTCTGTGTCACACTAGCTAGTTTACTAGTGCTGGGTGGAGAGGATATTTCTATACCCTACAGAATTACTGGATTCATATCCCAGTCTGGCAGAGTTATATGTTTAGAAGTTCAAGAATGGTATCTGTTGGCAGGCATGACTTGGCAGATAGTGAGCGGCGAAGAAGTGCAGCTATGATGAAGATAACCAGGCCAGAGCCCCAGCTCCTCAAATAGCTACTATAGCGTAGTACCCAAGAGAGTCATTTTTCAGAAATCATGGCTCTGAAGTGAGAGATAGCTTTACGGCCCCTGAATTATTTTGTGATTTAGCTCTCATTTTTCACATCTTCTGGATTTGAAGTTTTGAAGAACTTGGCAGTGTGCTCAAACATGGTCTAGACAGAATAAGCCCAAGGTACCCCGTTAAAGACTGAGTTGAGGCTGAAGAAAGCCTTTATGCCTCTTTCATTTAACTAAGGTATGACAGTATTAGAGCAGATGGGGGGCTAGCATTTGAGCTTAAGTTGTGTGAAAACTTCAGCAGCCAATTGGCTGACTCTTAATGGTAAGACAGGAAGAACCACCCACGTTTTCCATTTTGGATTTGAGTCACAGAGAACAGGTTTCCTGCAGAAACCATTTGGCTTTAACAAGTGTACGGAAATTTCGTCTTTGATTAAATTGATGTTTTTATCTTCATTATACATGTGGTTCACATTAATTATTTCCCCTTTTCAATCCACAGGTTCAGTTTCAAATTTGAATCTCCTGTAGGACTGACTGTAAACTAATTTCCCAAGATTTTTGTATAAGAGATAGATGAAAAGGACTGTACTTTCAGGTAAGGATCGAGTTTTACTTTCTCTTAGTAATACACGGCTCCCTTGGCCGAAGTTTGGGGTTCCCCTACCCCCTTTCACATGAATAGAAGTATAGATGAATTTTTTAAAAGGTGGCAAATTGAATTCTCCAGTCAAGTTTCCACCTGTTTGGGATGACCTAAGAGGTGTCAGTGGGCTGGCTACTTAAAACAATTAGAGAAGCAATATGTGTTGACGATTGAAACACATGCACATGTTCATTCAAAATGGCTTATAAAACTGTAAGTTTTTTTTAGGGGAAGGAAATCATCTTTCTGATACCTACTACTTCCTGCCTATGATTGATTGATCAGTCTGTCATCTGTTTGTCTGTTTTCTGTTTTAAAGCTTAAAGACATGGATGGTTTTAAGATTAATTTTTCTATCTCTGTGGCATCCCAAAGTACTATAAGAGTTCTGGGCATGAGAAGATTACAGAAAAAAGATCTGTACTCAAAATAATTTGGATAGGGCTAGTATTTAGAAATGAGTTTTCTCTAGGAAGAAAGGGATCTGTGCAGACCAAAACCAAAACCAAAAGCAAAACCAAACACACAACCCCCCCCAACCCAATTTCGAAAAAACCACATGGCATAGGAAAAACTGTGCTGAGTTGGGATTGCCATAGTGTTTCTGGTTACAAATGAAAGTACATTTCCGAGAAGTAATAAATTGGCTTTTTAATCAGTTGCCTAATTTTCCTAATTGATTTTGAGGTATTGAACCACTTCTAAGTTAATTTTTGTACCTCTTTAGGATGGTTACTTCTCAAGTTTAAAATATGTAAAACTCAGCTTTAAGTTGTTGGCATCGTTTGAAGAGGGACAATGGCAATTGAGTGAATAATGCAAAACTCACTTAGTAATGCATTGTAGGATGGCTCTTGGTGCAGATTTAGTTTCCTAACTATATTACTAGTTAAAGGAATTATTTAGCAAAACATTAACACACCAACAAAGAGGCAGCTCAGTAGAGAGAAGCTGGCTTGGGATTTATAACAAGCTACAGATGATGTGTGGACATAATTTCTTTCCAGTGCATCCTGGGATCAGTCTTACTCAGACCTTTGTAGTAACTTAACTAATTTCCCTGCACCATTCTTTGTAAAGTTGGATCCCATTACTTTCTGCTTGAACACTTTAGGGCCTCCCTATTACCTATGGCAGTGGTTCTCAAACTTTTGGTCTCAGACACCTTTTATGCTGTTAAACATTATTAAAGCCCCAAGGGAACTTTTGTTGATTATATCTATCACTATTTATTCGAAATTAAAATGGAGAAAAGTTTAAAATGCAAGAATATACAAGCTTACGTTCCCTTCGTGCAGAGTGATGACATCATCAAGTCATGCAGCTTCTGGAAAACACTTATGAGAGAATGAGAGTGAAAAAGGCAAACAGCAGCATGGTATTATTTTTAAAAGTTCAATTTATTGAGGTATAACTTATATACAGTGTAGTCCACCCTTTTTAACGTATAGTTCTCTGGATTTTGACAAATGCGCATGGCTCTGTAACCACAATGAAGATAAAGAACATTTCCATCACCCCAAAATGTTCCCCTACCCCTAGCCTCAACACCCTCTGACCTGTTTTCTAGCTCTGTGGTTTTGCTTTTGCTCGGATGTCATGTAAATGGAATTGTACAGTCTGTAACCTTTTGAATCTGGCTTCTTTCATTTAACACAGTGCATTTGAGATTCATCCATGCTGTTGTGTGTATCACTAATTTGTTCCCTTTAATGGCTATCTTACTCCAATGTATGAATATTTATATTCATCCATAGACAAACAGATGAATATGTTTGTCTATTTAACAGTTGGAAGACATTTGAATTGTTTCTAGTTTTTTTTAAAAATTATTTATTTTTTATTTATTTATTTATGGCTGTGTTGGGTCTTCGTTTCTGTGCGAGGGCTTTCTCCAGTTGCGGCAAGGGGGGGCCACTCTTCATCGCGGTGCGCGGGCCTCTCACTATCGCGGCCTCTCTTGTTGCGGAGCACAGGCCCCAGACGCGCAGGCTCAGTAGTTGTGGCTCACGGGCCTAGTTGCTCCGCAGCATGTGGGACCCTCCCAGACCAGGGCTCGAACCCGTGTCCCCTGCATTGGCAGGCAGATTCTCAACCACTGCGCCACCAGGGAAGCCCTGTTTCTAGTTTTTTGGTGGTGATGTGTCTTAGTATTATTATTAAAATAGTTTTAACCTCACAGATTCCCTGAAAGGGTCTCAAGGATTCCCAGGGTCCTGAGACCTCTCTCTGAGGACCTCTGGCCATCCTGAATCACTTGCCTGGGTGTGATGTGCCCCCTGTCTAGAATGTCAAGATCTAGCTCAAGGGTCTCCTCTGCACTGCCCTTTCTAAGCCCTCTTACCCCTACACACCTTCATACCCCAAGGCTGGGCTGGTCACCACCACCTGCTTGGCTGTTATTTGAGGACATGGCAGCTTCCCAGCTTCTTGAGGAGGATGCCTTTCCTCTCCATCCCAGCACATGCCTGGTACACAGAAGATGTGCCACCTGTTGGAAGGAATAAATAGCAATCCGTTACATGTGTTAAGGCATTTTATTGTTTACATGAGGCTTTCCCATATATGATAACTTTCATCCCTCATTTCAACTCTGGGGAAGTACGTAGCATGTGAATTTTTAATTCACTAGTTTTATTTATTTTTATTATTTATTTATTTAATTTAT
Source organism: Balaenoptera ricei (assembly GCF_028023285.1). NCBI lineage: Eukaryota > Metazoa > Chordata > Mammalia > Artiodactyla > Balaenopteridae > Balaenoptera > Balaenoptera ricei. Next base: position 157,445,973 of record NC_082640.1, read on the forward strand.
TTATTTTTGGCTGTGTTGTGTCTTCATTGCCGCACGCGGGCTTTCTCTAGTTGCAGCAGGAGGGGGCTACTCTTCGTTGTGGTGCGTGGGCTTCTCATTGCAGTGGCTTCTCTTGTTGTGGAGCACGGGCTGTAGGCGTGTGGGCCTCAGGAGTTGTGGCTCACAGGCTCTGTAGCGCAGGCTCAGCAGTTGTGGAGCATGGGCTTAGTTGCTCCGCGGCATGTGGGATCCTCCTGGACCAGGGCTCGAAGCCGTGTCCTCTGCATTGGCACGCAGATTCTTAACCACTGCACCACCAGGGAAGCCCCATAGCATGTGATTTTTAATATCTTTTATTTTTATCAGATAATAACATTTAAGTCTTAAAGCTCTGGTCTTAACCAAGCTGCACCTTAGAATAACCAGGGGAGCTTTTAATAAAGGTACTAATGCCCTAGACCAATTAAGTCCTATCTCTGGAGGTTAGGCCTGGGTATTAGTATTTTTTAAAAGTATCACTGTTGAATCTCACGTGTGGCCACAAGAATCATGGTCGAAGGTTTGACTTACTGTGAAGGCTTAGTGGTGGTGTAGTCAAGACTGGAACCCGGGATGACTCCCACTCTAATGCCTTTACCTCCACACTGTGAATTTTCATGAGAAGGGAAGCGTTACAGCGGTTTAGAGAGCCTCGGTATAGATGTCAGCATTTCAATTTATGGAGGGACTGTAGCACAAGAAACTCAACACTGAATTTAGAGTCAGGAGACCATGTTTCCGTTTTGGCTCTGCATTTACTAACTGTGGATTAATAAATACTTGAGTCTGTTCTCACTTGTAAAGGAAGGATACTACCTTAAATTCTAGAAGCTATTGTGGGGATCAAATTAGATGATGTGTTAAAGGATTTATTGAAAGGATTGCAAAATCCTTTTGTAAACTATGAAGTGCTGTCTAAAACTTATTTTTACTTGATTTTAGCCTAGTGTATTTATTGGCTAGCTTTCCTGGGGGTTCATAAATTACACAAGTAATATATAAATAGAGTCTCACTGAAATAGTCAAATAACAGGATTATGCAGAGTAAAACCAAGAGGTTACTATTGGTCACATACTTTGAATCCTTGGTGTATGCGTTTAAGTGCATAAATATGTATGTATGTAACGTAAGTTATTTTTTCGGCTGTCTTAACATAGAGTCTTTCTTTATATGGTTTTTTAAAAAAACTTGACATGTCTTAGATCATTCCATATTAGGATATATAAGTCCCTCTCATTCTTTTCATAGCTGCATATTTTTTCATACATTTTCAAGTTGATGGACATTTAGCCTGTTTTCCACTTTTTTACTTTTATAAAAAAATGCTAATTAACATTCTGAGCTCTTATTAAAACATTAGTTTATTCTTATTAAAAGATTTATTCTGTTTTCAAGATACCGGGAGGTGAAGTAGTAAATGATTTACGTATGAAATCTTAGACATTGTCTACTCAAGTCAGAATACAACTAAGAATTTATTAAAAAAAAAAAAAATCATGGTAAAATACACTAGACCTTGGATAACTTTTTCATATGTTCTTGTATATTTTGTTTTATTTTTGTGGTATTCTTATTTCACTATTTGGATAGACTTTTAAAGACTAGTATGTGTATTGCTTAAGTTTAACTCTTTGGGGTGTGATTATACATACTTGCCCTCCAGTAAAAACAACGCAACAACAATGGCCAGTACTCACTTATGTGGGTACTGCCCTGAGAGCTTATTACATCCATGGTCTCACTTCTTTCTCTCAGTAAGTGGGTGGTGTTCTCCAGGTAAAGCATATAGAAATGGAGAATCAGAGGGGTCAACTCACTTGACCAAGGTTATTTATGGATATAGGATTCAGAGGTCCTGCTTCCAGCTTTGATGTCAGGATTTCGCTGAATCAGAGATGGTACTTTGTATCTATGACACCACAGTTTACTTTCTAAATTAGTTATATTTGTATATTTTATTGTTTAATACCAGTAATAATTTAACATATACAGAAATGGTTCATGCTCTGGAATATCCATTTTGTAGAAAGTATGTATAATAAAAGCAGTCTATTAATGTAACATTATAAAGGCAAATGCTTGCTTATTGAATTTGATAGTAAGAATGGTGTTTTGGAGTGAAAAAGGCTACTAAATAGGAAAGTGATCTTGAATTCTATTTATTATCTAACAGTGACCTTGATAAAATAATGCTTTTTCCTCACTGGTAAAATAGTTCACTTTATACTTAATCAGCCATCAATCCTGAGAAACATTAGTGTGAATAAGATATACTTGCGAGAACATTTGGCAGTGGTGGTCTAGATGACTTGCGAAATGGAATTCTAGTAATACTTCCCTTACCTTGAGTAATAAGGAGAACATTTCCGGAAGGGTTTGTTTATTCATGACAAATGAAAGATTAAAATGATCTGTCTCTATTGATGAAAGTACCAGAAGGCAGCCTCCGAGTTTTTTTAAACACACTGAAATACACGTTCTTATAAATTTATTCTAGGCATAATTGAGTGTTAATTTAAGGGGCCATGAGTGGTTATTTCTCAATAGTGATCATTATAAATGGACTTGTAGCAGAGATACAGTTTCACATATAGTCTTTGTGTACTCTTGTGTTACATCTTGCTTGAATGATAAAATGAAACTGAGGTCTACGTGCATAGTCGGAGCCCAATGATGGTGAGTGTTAGCTCCTTATCCCTTCCTCGGTCTCCTTAGTGTGACTTTCCTGTTCAAGTATGAAATATGGTGGCTGAACAGTTGAAATAGATCTTTTGGTGGACTCTTGGCCTTACAGGCTGAAGTCTGTATTTTATTAGGAAGTCAGAAAACATGATAAATCACAGTTAACACATTATCATACTATCTTATTCCTAGTTTTTAATTTATAAGCCTTTTTCTGAAGGAAATATTTTGGGCCAACACGTATTTGGTGATTGACTTAATGAGTGCATTGGCTCACCTTCCTGTGAGGACTTGTTCACTAAGAATTAGTCACAGGAAGCGACTGGGTGGTAGTGACTTTTGGTTGCTATTGATAATGCATGTGGATTCAAAGCAATAATCTAATGTAATCTACTCGGAACAATACCTTTAAAAAATGTTCTCAGATTCATTTTTTTCTCCTGTTTCTAGACTTACTAATTTGCTTGGATAGATCCAGAGGCAACATCGTCCTTTACTGCCACCTACTTGGAGCTGCTTTCTGAGATAACATACTCCACCCTTCAGAGGAATTCATTTCTTTTTCCAAAATTAAGAATTTGTTATTTTTATCCATGTTCTGTATTTAGATTTCCAGCTTTTAGAATTTAAATACTCATGTACATTCTGCCCTAGAGACTAAGAGGCGTTATATAAGGATTTCCCTCTTTTTTCCATATGTGAACATCACATTCCTTGGCCTAATATTTGTTTTGCATCTGTATTGTGGTGTGATCCTAGCAAGTTCATTCAAGCAGTGGTTGAACTGAGGTTAAGTGTATTATGGTTGTTTGGCAGGATGTGGCCGTAAACACATCTCTTTAAATGCAGAATGGCCTGGGGTGACTGTCATGTTAAGTTGCATAATCACAAATTACAAACATAGGAATGAGCACATGGGCCGCATATATCTTTAGTGAGGAACTGCCCCACAGAATGGAATCTGCTTTAGAAACTATCTGTAGAGTTCCCTTAAGTGTTTTCTTAGACAGTTATATTAATATTATGTGTTTAATTAGAATGCTTCTGATTGAGTAGAACTATGAATAGTTTATCAGAGTTTCCAGAAAGTCTCCCATTTGACCTCTCAAAGAATGAGTTAAAATGTTAACGAGTGTTTTAGAAATATATTGTACGGATTTTTCAAAATTTTATCATATTTTCTCCTGTCCGCTTTTTTCCTTCCCTTCCTGGTATTTTTGTGACTTAAAAGCTGTTTTGCAAAAGATACCCTCAGAAGTAATTCACTCTCGGGCTTCCCTGGTGGCGCAGTGGTTGAGAGTCTGCCTGCTAATGCAGGGGACACGGGTTCGAGCCCTGGTCTGGGAAGATCCCACATGCTGCGGAGCAGCTGGGCCCCTGAGCCACAACTACTGAGCCTGCGCGTCTGGAGCCTGTGCTCCGCAACAAGAGAGGCCACGATAGTGAGAGGCCCGCGCACCGCGATGAAGAGCGGCCACCACTTGCCGGAACTAGAGAAAGCCCTCGCACGAACCGAAGACCCAACACAGCCAAAAATAAATAAATAAATAAATAAAGTAGCTATAAAATTTAAAAAAAAAAAAAAAGAAGTAATTCACTCTCTAGAGACTGGATGGAGAGGGGTCCTTCTCAAATACTGGTAATGTGTCCATTCAGTGCGTCTCTGCTATGAATGTCACTGGTCTTTGGAGGTCTTAAGGAGTATTCAAAAATACTCCAGGTACTGTGGGCAGCTGAAGAACTGAAAGTGGGTACCAAGGCCTTTTGGGCATATTATATATTTTTTGAGGTTGATGCGAGTATATTTGAAAAAAAAATTTTTTACTTCCTTAATTACCACTTGCAGTATTTATTAGGAAACTGGATATATTTGATATGGACTCTGTTTCTATAGTCTTAACTTTTACTAAATGTTTTTATTGAACTACTTGTTCTTCAGTTTACAAATAGTTTTAATTTTTTGCAACTGTTTATATACATTTCTCATGTGTTTTACTGAAACTGATTTTTGTCTGTAGACTTGTTTAGAGAAACCAAATTCAGTTAAAAATATTTCCTTGGCAGTGGCCCCAAGGTTGGACAGTATAGATTTTTATTCGAAGTGTTTATTTTAATTTAATTTTAACTTTTAGCAAAGCAATAATATGCCTGGTTTAAATAGTGAGTAAAATAGTTAATACTAATACAGCCTTGAAAAAAAAAATTCTGTGCTCCAACCTTTCTACCTCTCTTCAGAGGCAATCATTTTCAAGGTTTTTTTTTTTTTTTTTTACATTTTATTTATTTATTTATTTATTTATTTTTATGGCTGTGTTGGGTCTTCGTTTCTGTGCGAGGGCTTTCTCTAGTTGCGGCAAGTGTGGGCCACTCTTCATCGCGGTGCCCGGGCCTCTCACTTTCGCAGGCCTCTCACTGTCGCGGCCTCTCTTGTTGCGGAGCACAGGCTCCAGACGCGCAGGCTCAGTAATTGTGGCTCACGGGCCCAGTTGCTCCGCGGCATGTGGGATCTTCCCAGACCAGGGCTCGAACCCGTGTCCCCTGCATTGGCAGGCAGATTCTCAACCACTGTGCCACCAGGGAAGCCTGGTGTTTTTTTTTTTTAAGCTAGTTCTTTTGGCATTTATTTTCCTATATCTAAATAATTTATTTTTACTCCTTCAGCTTGAGTTTTCAATTCTAAACATTATCTTTTGACGTCTTCCTGCAGAAGGTGATGATTTAGCTCCCCAACTACCCTTTCCCCCTTCTCCCAATGACAGTTTTATCTACTTTTTGGTTAGGCCATCATTCAGTACTTACAGTATTATCATTTGAATATTGATGACCTTGGCCAGAGAGTATTCAGTGATTACTTATTCTTTTTTCAACTTTTTCCCCTCAGAGATAGTGGTTACTTTGTTTTTAATTTGCTTAGCTTTCTATTGATTAAGTGCTAATTTTGCTCTAAGCATTCTGATGGAACTGTAAAGACTCAAATGTTAAAACTTGTTAGGGCATCCGTCAGTTCCAGTTTTCTCTTGGCTCTGTCTCTCCCAGAGCTCTGTGTCCTGCTGGTTCTGAGCTGCTTATTGTTGAGCCTCCACAGAGCTGCCATTTTGGATTTACTGCCATCTTGGGGATTCCCTTGGGTTTTCTCCTTTGAGGATCTTTTATTTTCTGGATTCTGTGTTGTCATCTTTCTTTGTTTATTCCCTGACTTTGCGGGGAGATATATGTATATGTTTGTGTGTGTGTGTGTTTCTCAATATATACCACTATTTGTATGCCCATGAGTAGGATTTAAAAATAAAAGTTCGTTTTCTAATTGCTGCCAGTAAGAACATACTTGATTTTTTACATCAACTTTGTATTCTGCAGTCTTGCTAAATTCATTTATTAGTTCTAGTAGTTGTTTTGTGGATTCCTTGGAATTTTCTACAAGAATGATCATAGGATCTTCAAATAAGTTTTACTTTTTCCTTTTTGATCTTTATGCCTTTTATTTATTTTTCTTGCCTTATTTCAGTGGCTGGAACCTCCAGTATAGCATTGACTAGAAAGTGGTAAATGTGAGCATTCTTGCCTTATTCTTCATCTCAGGGAAAAACAATTCAGTCTTTCACCTTTGAGTGTGATATTGGTTTTAGGTTTTTGGGGTAGTTGTCCTTCATCTGTTTGAGGAGATTCTCTTTTAGTTGCAGCATGTGGACTTCTTAGTTGTGGCATGCAAAAACTCTTAGTTGCGGCATGCATTCGGGATCTAGTTCCCCTACCACGGATCGAACCTGGGCCCCCCTGAATTGGGAGCATGGAGTCTTACTCACTGGACCACCAGTGAAGTCCCTGAGGAGATTCTCTACTTTTCCTAGTTTGTAGAGAGTTTTTGTCATGATGGTTGTTGGATTTTGTCAGATACCTTTTCTGCATCTATTGAACTGATCCTGAGGTTTTCTTCTTTATTTGTTACATTGATTGATTTTCAAATGTTAAAACAGTCTTGCATTCTTGGGATAAACCGTATGTGCTCATAATGTACCTTTTAAATATATTATTGAATTTAATTTGCTGAAACTTTGTTAAAAATTTTTGTGTCTATATTCAGAAGGGACATGAGTCTGTAATTTTTGTTTTTTGTTATATCTTTGTCAGGTTTTAGTATTAGTGTTACGCTAGTCTTGTAAAATGAGTTGGGCGGTGATCTCTATTTTCTGAAAAAGTTATATTTCTTTCTTGAATGTATGATAGAATTTATCAGTGAAATCATCTGAAATTGGAGTGGGGTTTTTTTTGGAATATTTTTGATAACAGATTCAGTTTCCTGAAAAGAGATAGGACTAGTTAGATTTTCTGTTTCTTCTTGTGTCAATTTTGATAGGTTTTATTTTTTTAAGAAATGTGTCCATTTCATGTAAGTTGTTGAATTTGTTGGCATAAAGTTATACATCATATTGTCTTATCCTCTTAAATGTCTGTAACATCTCTGGTAATATATGTTTTTTTCATTTCTGATATTGGTGATTTGTGTTTTGTCTCTTTTTTTTCTTGACTGGTATAACTAGAAGTTTGTCAGTTTTGATGATAATTTTAAAACCCAGCCTTTGACTTTATTAATTTTATCTCTTGTCTGTATGTTTTCTATTTCATTATCTTGTTATTATTATTTCCTTTCTTCTGTTTTGAGTTTAGTTTGCTCTTCTTTTTATTGTTTCTTAAGGTGGAACCTCAGGTCATTTTGGTAGATCTTTCTTATTTTCTTATGTTAAGCACTTAGAGTTTTAAGTTTTCCTCTAAGTACTGTTTTAGCTGCATTCCACAAACTTTGATTTTTGTTATTGTTGTTGCCATTCAGTTCAAAATATTTTCTAGTTTCCTTTTTGATTTCATCTTTGATCCATGAACTCTTTAGAGCTGTGTTGCTCAATTTCCTTATATTTGGAATTTTCCTAAATATCTTGTTGATTTCTAGTTTAATTCCATTGTAGTCAGAGAATATACTCTGTGTGATTTCAATCCTTTTAAATTTATCGAGATTTATTTTATAGCACACCATGTGGTCTATGTTGGTAATGTAACATGCATTTGAAAGGAATGTGTATTCTTCAGTTGTTAGATTTTCTATGAATGTCAATTAGATCAAGGTATTTGATAGTGCTTTTCAGATCTTCTGTGTCTTTCCTGATTTTTCTTCCCTGATTTTTTTTTTTTTGGTTTAATTATTGTGTCAGTTACTGAGATGGGATGTGAAAATCTTCTCCTCTAATCATGCATTGTCCTTTTCTTTCCATAATTCTATTTTTGCTTAATGTATTTTGAGGTGCATATACATTCATAATTGCTGTCTTCATGATAAATTGTCCCTTTTGTAATTACGATGTTCTTTTTTTTGTGGTAATACTCTTTGTCTTACAGTTGATTAAAAGTTCTGTGTGCATGGTGGTGAAACCGCTGAAATGTGTTTTGGGGTGCTCCGAGGAGCTCCGGTTCTTTCTGTCTCAGTGCAGAAAGAATTCAGAGAGGCAGAGTGGTAGATAAAAGAAGTGACTTATTAGAATAGGACGCGTGTGAGGCTTACAAGTGGGTGGGCAAGAGGGTGCCGCGCTGAGAACTTAGTGGGCTAGAGTTTTATAATCGAGGGAAAAGTAGGGAGGGAGAGAAGACCACCTTCTTCCTCATTCTTAGGTAGACGTCAAGCTTCCATCATCAATTCCTCCTCCATGATGGGTGGGGGAGTTTTCTTGTCCCTACGTGGTCAAACCAGGACTGTCACAGTGCACAGGAAATGTGCAAAAAGGTGGTAACATATACTAAAATATGGTAAATCATCTCAGGTTTCAGTATAATGTCACCTTTTCCTTGTGCTTTTGTCTTTAGTGTGTGCAGAGAAGCATGTCCTAGGAATCATTAACGTACTGAGCTCGCTGGGCGGGATGTGGGTCTCATGCCACCATTGTTTTCTTGTTTTGGGCCTTGTCTCATGTTTCTGTTTCATGGTTTAGTTGCTGAGCAGCCCTGCTTGGTTTTCTCATTAAGCAAACCTGCTTTCTTGAGTGTTCATTAACTTGCAGGGGTCTCCCATTCTTTTTTCTTTACTTACAATCCCCTTGTGGGATTAACTGTTTAATCACCTACTTTGTCCTTTACTCTGTCCCTATCATTGGGGCTGGTGTTTCTGGTGTTCTTCTCCTGTGGATGGTGAGCTTGGCTTGTGACATTTCGTTGAGAGTTCTCAAATGTCAGTTTCTATTGATCTTTACTTTCATTTGGTCAGTTTCTCCAGTAAAGAATCTTCTAGTCTATAAGTCTGAAGGGGGCTGGCAGTCTACTATTAACTTGATGGACCCATATTTTTAGTATAGAGATTCATTCCTATTCTCAGTTATGCTTGGTCAAACCCTCTCATTTAATAAACTCCAGACTTATGCTGGTAAAATGCCCAGTTATTGGGTTAGGGAATTGGTTGTTTAGACAGACTCTAAAACCAATTCCTTTTGTTTTCAGCTTCATCCTTTATGTAGAAATCCTTTCTGGAATTCTGCACCATGAATAGACTTGCTTCTTCCTAGCCTATTCCTGGGTTTTCTCCTTATCCCTGACAGTTAGGTTTCAGCTTTCTCCAGTTTGCTAAATCAGTTTTTAGTTATGCATTGGTTTTCCATCTTTCAGAATTTTGTTGGCATCTCTCATATATTATTGTTTCTTCTCCCATTTTTCTTTTATTGTTATTTCTTGAGGGAATGGAGATAGGCATGTATTTGGTCATTCATTTTTATCCTTTAGGGACTTTTTGTTTTATGACAATAAGCCTTTTGATTGGCATACGTTATTGTTATGTTATGTTTACAACCTGATCTTTAGGTTGTAAAACACGAATTCTGCATGATCTGTTGATGTATATGGAAAAAAGAAAGTATGTGTAGGTGGGGTCCATTATGCATGGGTTAGTGATTTGAAAACTAATGTATTTCCTGCTAAGGATTTCGTGTACATTAGAAAGTCTTAGTGATGTTTACTTTCTTTGTGCTTGGTTTGGTAGACATTGAGTAGTAATTTGTACATTTTCTTTTTTCCAGTTTTCATAGTAGTCATTTTTTGTTAAGGGGCTAACAATTACATGAAATGTTGTTATAAATGATTACCTTTTGTTTTTTGAGAATTTTTAATTGTTGCCATATTCTTTCAAGTGCCTTCTTTTTGAAAATGAACACATTAGGTCTGTTATGTAAAATGGAGATTTCCTAGATTTAGGATTCAAAAGTCACTGAGTTACCGGTTTAATCTGGGTAAATCATTTAAATACATTTTCAGTTTCTGCACCTGTACATGGGAAATGTAAACTTTGTATGGTTGTTAATAGTATCTTACTTGTAAGATAACAGACAAGAAAATATTTTAAAAAAATTATAAAGCAGGACATCTGTGTAAAGCGGTGTATTGAGTGTAATTAATGTGTTCTTGGGTAGTCAGGGATTAAACTGTTTGTGTTTATACTCGTTGGTAATTGAATGCTTCCTGCAGATAACTTTTAGTAGAATATTTTTCATGGTGTAAAACTTGTCCTATGTTTTCATAATGCTCATTTCGTAATATCTTCATGCCCAGTTCCAGTCTTACATGAAAACAGGATAGACAGCTACCTAAATGCTGTTTTTGCTGTTACTTATAGAATGCTCAGGAACTCAACAAACCTCTACATTGATCCATGGTTCAACCTGATATTTTGGGATGCTTTCCAAAGACTGCTGTTAAGTTGCTGGTATTATCACTGAAGAAATTATATCTTGAGATGATGTTTGCCTGTGGCATGCCAGCTTACTGTAGTTTATCTGGAGGACAGGACCTTAAGCGAATAGGATATAGGTCTGTTAAGTTTCTTGGAAGAGGGGAGGGTAGAACAAATTAAAATCTAAAGCAGTGCCAGGAATTGTAGGCCTCGATAGACAGCTGTAGCTGTTAACCTTGGGAAGCATGGAGATGATCTCAAGTGGAGTAGGGATAATATGACTATTTTGTAGTACTTTAAGATCCAGCCCTGTCTGGTCTCTTTTTTTTTTTTTTTTTAATTTTTAAATTTTATTTTTTTATACAGCAGGTTCTTATTAGTCATCAATTTTATACACATCACTGTATACATGTCAATCCCAATCACCCATTTCATCACACCACCACCCCCATCCCCCCGCCGCTTTCCCCCCTTGGTGTCCATACGTTTGTTCTCTACATCTGTGTCTCAATTTCTGCCCTGCAAACCAGTTCATCTGTACCATTTTTCTAGGTTCCACATATATGCGTTAATATACGATATTTGTTTTTCTCTTTCTGACTTACTTCACTCTGTATGACAGTCTCTAGATCCATCCACGTCTCAACAAATGACCCAATTTTGTTCCTTTTTATGGCTCAGTGATATTCCATTGTATATATGTACCACATCTTCTTTATTCATTCGTCTGTCGATGGGCATTTAGGTTGCTTCCATGACCTTGCTATTGTAAATAGTGCTGCAATGAACATTGGGGTGCATGTGTCTTTTTGAATGATGGTTTTCTCTGGGTATATGCCCAGTAGTGGGATTGCTGAATCGTATGGTAATTCTATTTTTAGTTTTTTAAGGAACCTCCATACTGTTCTCCATAGTGGCTGTATCAATTTACATTCCCACCAACAGTGCAAGAGGCTTCCCTTTTCTCCACACCCTCTCCAGCATTTATTGTTTGTAGATTGTCTGATGATGCCCATTCTAACTGGCATGAGGTGATACCTCATTGTAGTTTTGATTTGCATTTCTCTAATAATTGTTGAGCAGCTTTTCATGTGCTTCTTGGCCATCTGTATGTCTTCTTTGGAGAAATGTCTATTTAGGTCTTCTGCCCATTTTTGGATTGGGTTGTTTGTTTTTTTAATACTGAGCTGCATGAGCTGTTTATATATTTTGGAGATTAATCCTTTGTCCTTTGATTTGTTTGCAAATATTTTCTCCTATTCTGCGGGTTGTTTTTTCATCTTGTTTATAGTACCCTTTGCTGTGCAAAAGCTTTGAAGTTTCATTAGGTCCCATTTGTTTATTTTTGTTTTTATTTACTCTAGGAGGTGGATCAAAACAGATCTTGCTGTGATTTATGTCAAAGAGTGTTCTTCCTATGTTTTCCTCTAAGAGTTTTATAGTGTCCAATCTTACATTTAGGTCTCTAATCCATTTTGAGTTTATTTTTGTGTATGGTGTTAGGGAGTGTTCTAATTTCATTCTTTTACATGTAGCTGTCCAGTTTTCCCAGCAACACTTATTGAAGACACTGTCTTTTCTCCATTGTCTATCCTTGCCTCCTTTGGCATAGATTAGTTGACCATAGGTGCATGAGTTTATCTCTGGGCTTTCTATCTTGTTCCATTGATCTGTGTTTCTGTTTTTGTGCCAGTACCATATTGTCTTGATTACTATAGCTTTGTAGTATAGTCTGAAGTCAGGGAGTCTGATTCCTCCACCTCCGTTTATTTCCCTCAAGACTGCTTTGGCTATTCGGGGTCTTCTGTGTCTCCATACAAATTTTAAGATTTTTTGTTCTGTAAAAAATGCCATTGGTAATTTGATAGGGATTGCACTGAATCTGTAGATTGCTTTGGATAGTATAGTCATTTTCACAGTATTGATTCTTCCAATCCAAGAACATGGTATATCTCTCCATCTGTTGGTATCATCTTTAATTTCTTTTATCAGTGTCTTATAGTTTTCTGCATACAGGTCTTTTGTCTCCCTAGGTAGGTTTATTCCTAGGTATTTTATTCTTTTTGTTGCAATTGTAAATGGGAGTGTTTCTTTAATTTCTCTTTCAGATTTTCCATCATTAGTGTATAGGAATGCAAGAGATTTCTGTGTATTAATTTTGTATCCTGCAAATTTACCAAATTCATTGATTAGCTCTAGTAGTTTTCTGGTGACATCTTTAGGATTCTTTATGTATAGTATCATGTCATCTGCAAACAGTGACAGTTTTTCTTCTTCTTTTCCAATTTGTATTCCTTTTACTTCTTTTTCTTCTCTGATTGCCATGGCTAGGACTTCCAAAACTATGTTGAATAATAGTGGTGAGAGTGGACATCCTTGTCTTCTTAGAGGAAATGCTTTCAGTTTTTCACCATTGAGAATGATGTTGGCTGTGGGTTTGTCATATATGGCCTTTATTATGTTGAGGTAGGTTCCCTCTATGCCCACTTTTTGGAGAGTTTTTATCATAAGTGGGTGTTGAATTTTGTCAAAAGCTTTTTCTGCATCTGTTGAGTTGCTCATATGGTTTTTGTTCTTCAGTTTGTTAATATGGTGTATCACATCGATTAATTTGCGTATATTGAAGAATCCTTGCATCCCTGGGATAAATCCCACTTGATCATGGTGTATGATCCTTTTAATGTGTTGTTGGATTTTGTTTGCTAGTATTTTGTTGAGCATTTTTGCATCTATATTCATCAGTGATATTAGTCTGTAATTTTCTTTTTTTGTAGTATCTTTGTCTGGTTTTGGTATCAGGGTGATGGTGGCCTCATAGAATGAGTTTGGGAGTGTTCCTTCCTCTGCAATTTTTTGGAAGAGTTTGAGAAGGATGGGTGTTAGCTCGTCTCTAAATGTTTGATAGAATTCACCTGTGAAGCCATCTGGTCCTGGACTCTTGTTTGTTGGAAGATTTTTAATCACAGTTTCCATTTCATTACTTGTGATTGGTCTGTTCATATTTTCTGTTTCTTCCTGGTGCAGTCTTGGAAGGTTATACCTTTCTAAAAATCTGTCCATTTCTTCCAGGTTGTCCATTTTATTGGCATAGAGTTGCTTGTAGTAGTCACTTATGATGCTTTGTATTTCTGCAGTGTCTGTTGTAACTTCTCCTTTTTCATTTCTAATTTTATTGATTTGAGTCTTCTCCCTCTTTTTCTTGATGAGTCTGGCTAATGGTTTATCAATTTTGTTTATCTTCTCAAAGAACCAGCTTTTAGTTTTATTGATCTTTGCTATTGTCTTGTTTCTATTTCATTTATTTCTGATCTGATCTTTATGATTTCTTTCCTTCTGCTAACTTTGGGTTTGGGGTTTTGTTTGTTCTTCTTTCTCTAGTTCCTTTAGATGTAAGGTTAGATTGTTTATTTGATATTTTTCTTGTTGCTTGAGGTAGGCTTGTATAGCTATAAACTTCCCTCTTAGAACTGCTTTTGCTGCATCCCATAGGTTTTGGATCGTCATGTTTTCATTGTCATTTGTCTCTAGGTAATTTTTGATTTCCTGTTTGATTTCTTCAGTGATCTCTTAGTTATTTAGTAACGTATTGTTTAGCCTCCATGTGTTTGTGTTTTTCACATTTTTTTCCCTGTAATTGATTTCTGATCTCATCGTGTTGTGGTCAGAAAAGATGCTTAATATGATTTCAGTTTTCTTAAATTTACTGAGGCTTGATTTGTGAGCCAAGATGTGATCTATCCTGGAGAATGTTCAATGCACACTTGACAAGAAAGTGTAATCTGCTGTTTTTGGATGGAATGTCCTATAAATATCAATTAAATCTATCTGGTCTATTGTGTCATTTAAAGCTTCTGTTTCCTTATTTATTTTCATTTTGGATGATCTGTCCATTGGTGTAAGTGAGGTGTTAAAGTCTCCCACTATTATTGTGTTACTGTCTATTTCCTCCTTTATAGCTGTTAGCAGTTGCCTTATGTATTGAGGTGCTCCTATGTTGGGTGCATATGTATTTATAATTGTTATATCTTTTTCTTGGATTGATCCCTTGATCATTATGTAGTGGCCTTCTTTGTCTCTTGTAACATTCTTTATTTTAAAGTCTATTTTATCTAAAATGAGTATTGCTACTCCAGCTTTCTTTTGATTTCCATTTGCATGGAATATCTTTTTCCATCCCCTCACTTTCAGTCTGTATGTGTCCCTAGGTCTGAAGTGGGTCTCTTGTAGACAGCATATAGATGGGTCTTGTTTTTGTATCCATTCAGCAAGTCTGTGTCGTTTGGTTGGAGCATTTAATCCATTCACGTTTAGGGTAATTACCGATATGTGTGTTCCTATGACCATTTTCTTAATTGTTTTGAGTTTGTTTTTGTAGGTCCTTTTCTTCTCTTGTGTTTCCCACTTAGAGAAGCTCCTTTAGCATTTGTTGTAGAGCTGGTTTGGTGGTGCTGAATTCTCTTAGCTTTTGCTTGTCTGTAAAGCTTTTGATTTCTCCATAGAATCTGAATGAGATCCTTGCTGGGTAGAGTAATCTTGGTTGTAGGTTCTTCCCTTTCATCACTTCAAGTATATCATACCACTGCCTTCTGGCTTGTAGAGTTTCTGCTGCGAAATCAGCTGTTAACCTTATGGGAGTTCCCTTGTATGTTATTTGTCGTTTTTCCCTTGCTGCTTTCAATAATTTTTCTTTGTCTTTAATTTTTGCCAGTTTGATTACTATGTGTCTCGGCATGTTTCTCCTTGGGTTTATCCTGTATGGGACTCACTGCGCTTCCTGCACTTGGGTGGCTATTTCCTTTCCCATGTTAGGCAAGTTTTCAACTATAATCTCTTCAAATATTTTCTCTGGTCTTTTCTGTCTCTCTTCTCCTTCTGGGACCCCTATAATGCGAATATTGTTGCATTTAATGTTGTCCCAGAGGTCTCTTAGGCTGTCTTCATTTCTTTTCATTCTTTTTTCTTTATTCTGTCCCACAGCAGTGAATTCCACCATTGTGTCTTCCAGGTCACTTATCTGTTCTTCTGCCTCAGTTATTCTGCTATTGATTCCTTTTAGTGCATTTTTCATTTTAGTTATTGTATTGTTCATCTCTGTTTGTTCTTTAATTCTTCTAGGTCTTTGTTAAACATTTCTTGCATCTTCTTGATCTTTGCCTCCATTCTTTTTCCGAGGTCCTGGATCATGTTCACTATCATTATTCTGAATTCTTTTTCTGGAAGGTTGCCTATCTCCACTTCATTTAGTTGTTTTTCTGGGATTTTATCTTGTTCCTTCATCTGGTGCATAGCCCTCTGCCTTTTCATCTTGTCTATCTTTCTGTGAATGTGGTTTTTGTTCCACAGGCTGCAGGATTGTAGTTCTTCTTGCTTCTGCTGTCTGCCTTCTGGCGGATGAGGCTATCTAAGAGGCTTGTGCAAGTTTCCTCAAGAGGCTTGTGCAAGTTTCCTCTGATCTCTTAATCACCATCCTACTTCTATGGTTATGGTCATACTTGAACATAAGATCTATTGCACTTGAGGACCAAAGATGTAAGTACTAGTGGCTTAGCAATACTTATATGCTGCTCATGTAAGCAAGCCTCTTTTGGCATGTTTCACATGTGAGAAAAAAAATGGAAGTTTTCCCAGTCTTAATTAGGAAAACTGGAAAAAAAAAGAATGTTAATAATTGGCTATTACTATAGTGCAGTTGGCCTTTGGACAAAGTATAAAGCATCCATCCATTTAATGAGTTTGGACCACCCCCGTGCCACCCCCCCAAGCACTCTTGTTTAGTGTATTTAGAAGCAGCTAGATTATAGAGGAAATGGTAAATTTATAGTGATTTTGACAATTTTGGGATAATGGTGATCAATCCATTAGAAATAGTTTTTTTTAAATAGAAAATACAGTCATATAGCTATGAACTTTTTATATTTGTTGATATAAGGTGTAAATAGCTTTACTGCTTGAAAAGTCATGTAGATACTGGTTTTAGAAGCTTTCTAGTGCTTTGCCTTTGCTTATGACCTTTTTGGTCTTAGAAACATTCAGAATAACCTTTATTATAAAGTAACATTACTATTGAATTAAACAGACTTACTTTGGTACTTTGTTGGCCATGTGATTTTATGGATTTCTGATGGACTTTGTGTGTGCTGGTCAGGTTGCATTCTTGATACCCTCGTCTCTGTGAATGGATTTCTGGAATGACCACCTCACTTCTCTCCTGTGCCTAATTCCTTCTTTTTGAATCCATGATATCCAGTGTTTTACTGTGGAAAATAATTGCATACATATTTTAAAGACCAGCCAGCACTATTTGAGTTCTGTTTTATTCTGTTTTCTCCTTTTTTGTTGTTTTGTTAATCCTAATTGTTTAAGGCTCTTCTTTTGGAAAAGTCAAAGTAAATGAAAAAAGAAAAGCATAGTCATTGAAGACTGTCTTTGAATTGCTTGAATGTGCTTGACTGTCAGAATGTTCTTTTTCTAAGAGGAAGCCCATCCTAGTTAACATTTTTCTGTTAATTAAACTTTGGGATTTTAGTCAAGTAACAGTTAGCAATAATTATGTTTTTGAGTTAGATGGGTGTTGGAGGAGAGTGGTGGTTCTGTCTTCCAGGGGACTGTCACTGGAGATAAGGGACACCAGAGATAAGAGTTGTGCATAGTATACTGACACTGTTACTGTGTAAGCCAAGGGTTCTGGGTGGTTCCAGGCTAGCCTTCCTTTGCATGGGTGGAAGAAAGCAGCAAAATCCAGACAGAATAGGTTTTAGAATCTGGATAATCAATGAAAATGACATTGCTATGGAGACTTTGTCCCACCTTTTGTTAACATGTAACAGAAAAGCAATGGCTTAAACAAATTTACATTAGAACTTGTTCGGAGAATGAAGAAAGGAGAGGGATTTGTTTACACAGCAGCAGTCCAAAGGTGACTCAAGTCTGTTGTCAGTCATTCTAAGAATGCCATCTTTATTGACTTTTCTTTAGGATTCACTAACAAAGGAGCTGTGTAGAATTGCATCAGGTTTCTCTCTGGGTGAGGGTTTTTATTAGGAAGAATAGCTTGGTAGATGTTTTAGCAGTTTCAAAAGCTTTTGTCTGTTCTTGACTTAATTAAAGGGGAGAGTATTTTAATTTGTTTGACAGCAAACATTGAGTGTCCAGATGTGAAAAGGACTGTGTCAGTTCTCTGGGGAAGATGAAGATCAGTGAGATGCAGTATGGGTTCTTAAAGAGCTATAGCCTTGTAGGGGAATCAGGCATGGGCACCATGGTGATAGAGTGATGAATGCCCCAAGAGAGGCCGTCCAAATACTGTGGGAGTTAAGAGGAGGGAGAGAGAGACACTCATTTCCCCAGTGAGTGAGGGGAGCAGGCTCAGTTAAACTTCATGTAGGCCATGGTATTTAAGCAGTGTCTTGCTAGGTGGGATTGGGACATGTGAAGAATTCTTTAGTTTGAGGCATGGGCAAGTGTTGAGGATAGGAATTTCAGATTTGCTACAATGTCTAGCATGGAAAAGTAAATAATAATAATAGAAATGGTAATAATAATATAATAATACTAGCATTTATTGAATGCCTAACTTGTGATAATTACTTGTTTTAATTCATTTCCTCTTAACAATAACATAATAACCCTAGGAGGAAGGTACTGTTGTTGTCCCCATTTTACAGATGGAGAAACTGAGTTATAGATAGGTTTAGAAACTTGGGTAAGGCTACGCAGTTAGTAGAATTTGACCCCAGACTAGTTCTGGAGAGCCCACCCTTCCTTGCTGTGTTATACTGTGAGAAATGTAGCAGAAGGGGACTGGGGTCTGTTTATGTAGAGCCTTGAATGCCCACATGAATCATTTAATATATTGGAAGATATTATTTTTTTCTCAATGGTTCTGTCATTTCTTTTAATATTCTGTGCTTTAATGCCTTTGACATGCCTTTCCCACTTTACCCAGTCAATTCCTACTCATTTTTCGATTCTTTGCTCATACAGTACCTTTTCTGTGAGGCTTTTCTCAGTCACCCAGGAAGAAGAGCCCTCCTGTGGCTCCCAGGGCTGTTTGTTTGCACCTTTAATACAGCGTTCATCATTTACTTTTTTTTCCTCAGCTAGGCTGAATTCCTTGAGGATTGGGACTACGTATCCTTTTTGTATCCCTGATGTTAGGCTTATCTTTGTTGTTGAATAAAGCTCAGATAAATGACTGATTGAAAGGGAGGGTGATAAATTTTCAGAGGTCCTGCTGACTCTTTTTCATCACTCTTCTTCTGAGTTACAGGTGTTAGAAATACCTAGAAAAGAGAGAAAGGAATGTATGAGATAATACTTTGGTTGATTGGGTTTCTGTGAAAATGAAGGTGAGAGATTATTTTGGATTTGGGGTTACTGGGGACGATTTCTGTGAGGGCTGGGCTTTGGGCTTGGCCCTTCCGGAGGTGTAACATTTAAGTTGGCCGAGGGGACAGGGCACGCCGGCTGAAAGAGCAGCATGAGCTGAGGACACAAATGGGGTCAGATGGGAAATAACACTGTCAGCTGTGAAACGTGAGCCCCTTGGCTTCCTGCTGTACCCAGTAGAGCATTTTACAGTGTAGAGAATCTCTTGAAAGCCCTGGTTTTCTTTACAGTCTGCCAGGAAGATGTATGGGCAAGCAAAACATTTGCCGTATTGTGGTTTGAATTTAAGGTAAGTTCCTAACACGTGGAATAGGAAATTCAAATGTCCAGGATACCTTTTTGGTAGGCAAAGTGCTGTTGGAGGACAGATCCATTTGGTGTAAATTAAACTTATACTCCAGAAATTCTTTAAAATCTTAAAACAAGGAACCTTACATTTAACGGGCAGGTAGTCAGCCTGACTTGAGCTTTCTTTGCCAGTCTCCTTAGACCAGTAGAGACTTTCAGGTTGCTGTCATGGACTTGTGTTGTTGAATTGAGCTTCTTGCTCTTCATCTAGCAGCACTCTGCTTGTGATGTGGGGAACTAAAGTTATTGAGGAGAGGCAGGGTTAATTGGACCCGTGGAGAGGAACATGCTTAAGAACTCTCATAATAAAGGAGGGCATTGGAATCCAGAGAGAGGGGCTCTTTGTTAAGAAACATCTTCCAACAATTGGAAACCTTTTACAGTACTTTTGAGGCACAACCCAGTGTACTAAAAATGATGCCTTGAAACTGCTGATGCCCAAGATTGAAAGCTTTTCTCCTTCACTAAGTTCGGATTAAAAGCGGTCATGTTCTCAGAAGCATCTCAGAAGGGAAGGGGCAGTCTTCCCCAAGATGGTAAAGGCCATAGCTTACCATTTTACTGACTGATTATTCTGGGGACCAGAGGCCCTACCTTTGGTAGAAGGAAAGACTAAAGGGAAGGTGTGTCTCGCTCTCGTGCATGTGGCCTCCATCCCAGAGTCTTCTCTATGCAAAAGTTTTCCTTTTCTACTGATTACTGAAGATTTTAGGGCTATAGCTGTTTAAACATAAGCTCCATGAGGTTAGGGACATGGTCTTGTTCCCTAATATATCCGCAGACTCTAGAATAGTGCTGTCAAATAGAAATATAATGTGAGTCCCCCTACATTTAAATTTTCTAATTGCCACACTAAAAGAAAGAGATGGAATTAATTTTTTTTTGGAATTTTTGAATTTTATTTTATTTATTCATTTTTTATACAGCAGGTTCTTATTAGTTATCTATTGTATACATATTAGTGTATATACTTGAATCCCAATCTCCCAATTTATCACACGCCCCACCCCCCACCACTTTCCCCCCTTGGTGTCCATACGTTTGTTCTCTACATCTGTGTCTCTATTTCTGCCTTGCAAACCGGTTCATCTGTACCATTTTTCTAGATTCCACACATACGCGTTAATACGTGATATTTGTTTTTCTCTTTCTGACTTACTTCACTCTGTATGACAGTCTCTAGATCCATCCATGTCTCTACAAATGACCCAGTTTTGTTCCTTTTTGTGGCTAATAGAGATGGAATTAATTTTAATAATGTATTTAACCTGAATATCCAAAATATTATCATCTTAACATGTAATCAACATAAAAAATTGAGCTATTTTACATTCTTTTGTTCACAGAGTCTTCAAAATCTAGTGTCTATTTCATGCTTATAGCACATATTAATTTGAACTAGAGCTGTTTTGAATGCTTAGTAGCCACATGTGACTACTGCCTGCCGTATTGGACAGTGCAGGTCTGAACTATACCTGGTATATGGTAGAAGCACAATAAATATCAGTTAAATGAAGAAAGGAAGGGAGAGAGGGAAGGAGGAAGGAAATGGTAAAACTTCAAAAATGCGTCAGAGGAGGAACACTATTTTACTTATTTTGGGGTGTCTTAGCAGTTTCTTACTAGACCAGCTGCTGAACGATCCTTATTAGATTAAAAAAATCATTTGCAAATGTGTTGTCTCATTGATACATACCTTCAACAGCATTGTTTAGATAGGTCAAGTTTTACTGTCTTTAATTTAAAGGTGGCCTACCTGAGGTGAGGTTGAATGAGTGTGTGGCTTAACCAAGATTCATACTCGGGTCTTTTGAGTCCTAGTTCAGTGCTTTCTCCTCACTACTGTGTACCTTCCTGTGGGTTTGTTTTAGGTATGCTCATCCTCCTGTGGACACTAGTTGGTTCTCAATATGGATAGATGCTAAAAGATAGACTGAATAAATGTTGTTAATACAGAGCTATTTAAAAGTAGTGATTGGGAGTTTGGGATTAGCAGATGCAAACTATTATATATTGAATGGATAAACAACAAGGTCCTACTGTATAGCACAGGGAACTATATTCAGAATCCTGGGATAAGCTGTAATGGAAAAGAATATGAAAAAGAATATATGTATATATAACTGAATCACTTTGCTGTACAGCAGAAATGAACACAACATTGTAGATCAACTATACTTCAATAAAATAAAAAAAATAGTTATTAAAGGCCACACTTAGAGTTTGTTTTTGATTCAATAATCAAAGACATGTGTGGGTACAAAGCTGAGAAGGGTTGCATGTGTGGCTTCTCTGGATGTCAGGATCTTCTGAATTACAGAAGGCACATAAAAATTTGGTGAGTAAGAAGAGTGTTTATGACAAGGTGTGTGTACATATGTTTGAAATGATCCCTTAGTATATAACCATTTTCCCTCTACAGACATTATTCTGTAGTAGGAATGGGTCATGATTTGCTGTTCTAGTGCATGGCGAAGTGTCTTATCTCTTACACAGAGGAAAAGAGACTTAACCAGCATAATAACCCTCCAGTGCTTAAGTTATCGGAATTAGCGGCTTTCTCGTTTCTCGAGCCGTTAAAATGGTTGGTTTTATTGTGCTTAACAGTGAAATAAAACCCTAAAGCAGATACTTTTGGTATCATTCAATTTGTTATGGTTAAAATGCTGAAGAGGAATTGAAGTTAATTTCTAGAGTATCAGTATGATTTTATGGAAACTTTGCATTTCAGCATCCTTTTGGAGAGAGGCCAACGCTGATCACTTTTTGGACCCAAATCCTACTGTGCAGAGCAAAGTGTGTTAATGAGATATCAGTGCACAGTACATACTTTATACAAGGTGTTCAAATATTTGAATTTGTGAGAAGTAATTCTAGTTTGCAGAAAATGGCATTTCTTGAGGAGAAGACAGGCCTAAAATATATAAAGCTTTTCCCAGAGTCAAAAGATATTTGCAAAATATTTTGTTCACTGTTACTCAATTTAGGATAATGTACCATGAATTTGAAAAAAGTAATGCCGAAATTATTCAGTAAAAAAAAATGTCTTTGCAGGTCTTTGTCACAGCAAAATCCACTGCCTCGATTTTAATTGACCCAACCTATGAGCAAAGAAGTGAATTCTAATTTATCTTGCATATTTGGGAGATTATTCATAAGGAATTTTGTACAAAACCACATGAATATCATTATCTACCCTGTACACTAAGGATTTGAGAGTAGGTAGCTCCTACACATACTTTCCCTTCTCTTTTCATAGCCTGGGAAATGCTGTGAATTCACATAAGTGGACTTTTAAAGTGACTGAAGCTTACCCTTTCTGTGCCACCATCCAGACTCCAGAGGTACTTTGGTGGCCTGCAGAGTCATAGCTGCTTTTCTTTCCTAGTAGGATGACTTAGAACCTGAATGGGTGGGGAACCTGGAAGTCCTCCGTGCAGAAGGTAGTGGGCTCCTGATGACACTCGAGTGTGTGGATGGCCGGTGACTGAGGATCTGGGACAGCAGCGCCAAGTCCTGGATGAACATCAGAATCCCCTGGGGCGCTTTAGGACCTTACAGCTGCCCAGACCCATCTGTTTCACATCAGCGTCCCCCTGGTACTACCTACATTTCAGCCAGGATTTTAATTTCTCATTGAAGAGCTTTCTTGAATCTGTAATCATGGGGCGTCATATATATTTTTTTACCACCTCACTTGTTTATTAGTAGTGATTTCTCATGGGTCTCCGAACTATTCAGGAAGGTTGGTTGGTTTGTTTCTGAGACAGAGATAGTCAGTAAAGGATGAAATAGAGCTAGCTCCTCTGCAAGAAGTCTTGAGGCAAACGGACCCCGAGGAGGTGGGTAGGTGGTGGCAGTTGGAAAGAAGAGGGCCAAGTAGGCCAGAGCTTAGAGGCTGTCAGTGCACAGAAAGAGATGGGTTGTACAAGGGGTCTTTCTGAGATGGCTCAGTGGGCTATGTATGTGTTTAAACCACCTGGAAACTGTGCACTTCTTCATAATTTATGTTTCCCTTTTGCCATTCCTTGAATAAGGAAGAGACACGATTAATGACCATTGCTCAGAGAACCTTTTACTTCTATTTGGACTGCTTTTAAGATAGTACTATTTGTAGGAGGTCTGACATCTATTTAAAGTGGTAGTTTTTTCCATCACTGTTATATGTTTTATGTAGCCTTACATACAGAAGGGTACTTTAAAACTCCCATTTCAGATTTCCAGTAGATGGCAGGGCATAAGCTAGACACCTCACGTTTCAGAATACTTAGTGTACTTTCCTTCTTTTATTTAGTAAAGAACAGTATTTTGTGGCATTCTTCTTGTTAACCATAGACGAAGGTATCTATTAATTCAGATAGGGACTTTCGTTTATGTTCTGAATGTTTAACTGAGATCTGTTCTCAGAAGCCCTTCTGTCCCTCAGTTTGATGTGCAGTGTGGTGGTGTTGACACATGTAGTTCATTGTTCGAAGGGCCCAACGGAGGTTGTGGAAGGGAATTGATGTTCTGTGGACCAGTGTGGTCCCTGATGCTAGCTTCTGGTTTTTAGTATTACCTGTAAAGATAAGTCCTTTGACACTAATTGTTAAGGCTGAAAAAAGTAGATTAGAACAATCTGGGGGTTGTGGAGGGATTATTTGTAATATTTCTTGGGGACTGAAATTTCTTATCCAGCATTCCTTCTGCTTTACAACGTTCCCATAAAGTATGACATAGAAAAAAACAGTCCACAAACCTTTTGCGATAAAGCCTGAAGACTTAAAACGTTATAGCACTTTCATCCGAATGAGTTAAAAAATCTAGATATTTCCCCCCAGATGATGAAGATCTTTATTATAGAAAATATGGCAACTACAATAAAGTGTAAAGAAGAAAATAAAGATCACCAGTAATCCCACAACCCAGCAGTAGCTACTATTAACATTTAAACTATTTCCTTTTAGGTTTGTGTGTGTGTGTATGTGAATGTGTATGGGGGGCACATACTGTTTTGTGTCCTGTTTATTACTTCCCATATAAATAACTGTTCTTTAAAAACATAGTTTTCATTGGTTGTTTTCTTGCCCAAATATTTTCCTTATTTTCAATATTTAGTTGAAACACCATTAAGAAATCAGCTTGGATGCCTTTTTTTCCTCCATGATTACTTTCATTCATAGAGGAAGTTGAAAGAATCTCCACTGGGCTTCCATGGAATGTTGATTTAACACTCCTATCACACTGACCATAACTTGCCTCATGTAATATTTTGTCTACATCTAATTCTTCATCTAACATTTACTGAACCCTTCCTTTGGAATAAGTACTATGCTAAGACCTCACGATACAATGGTAATACAAAGGAAATAAAAAGCAAAACACCAAAAACCAGTTTTGTACCTGCATTCAGGTTCCTTAGTTCATGGGCTGGGGAGATGCAGACATTCCTAAGATAATCCCACAAATAAACGTTATCTTATAATTGTGATACGTAATTTGAAGGAGAGGTGAATGGGAACAGTTCAAATGAATAAGGACATGCATTTTTTTTTTGACCACAGATTTAATATGATCCAGGTCCTGTGCTTCTGTAAAGGTCAGTGCAACCAAGAGATACCTTGTTCACTCGAAAACCGTCACGTGTTTGCAGTGCTCTGCTGTGGGTGGAGGACGTGCGGGCTCTTTGTGCCCAGCTCTGGCCAAGTGGGCTACATTCTAAGGGGGACCCATGCTGGAGAAGATTTTAGAAAGGATGTTAACGATGCCTGGCTGGAAGAACTGTAGCAAGTGTTCTGGGGAAATGAAGACCCAGGGCAGACATCGTAGCTGTTGTCCGGTGTGTAACCATTTATCAAGGTGTGTAGAAGGGATTCTGATAGTTGATGGGAAGTGAGACTGCTCTGCTGGTTTCCTTTTCATTTTAAGATTATCTGAAGTCATTCAATATCTGCTGGGTACCAAGAGGACCCTCAGGGTGGTGTACAGCTGATGTCCACTCCTCTCCCTGCCCAGTGACCCCACTCCCGTCTCCAGGCAAGAGGAAGCCACAGAGGCTTGGGGACCTCAGGGAAAGCTGTGACTCCCAGTAGCCAGTATCTGCTGAGGACAGGCTCCTGCAGGCAGGCGCTTCAGGAATTCCTCAGAACCCATAGGCTGCCCATAGGTTAAGGCAACCCTGAATGCCTTAATATGGCAGAAGACCATCTTGCTTCCTCTCTGACTCCTGTCCTCACTCTCTGTCCCTGAGCCTTGTTTGTTCCAGTGATGTAGAAATTCCTTGTGTGACGTGACTTCTTGTCCTTTGCTGCCCTTTTCTTTTTCTTAACACACTTTGTCTTAAACACTCCTCTCTACTGCTGAATAAATTCTTTTCTAGGACCAGCTTAAAAGTTAGCATCTGTAGTGTTTTTCTTGCTTCCTAGAGTTAGTTACTTTATAGCATGTACCTCTGTTACAGTATTTCTGAGATTAAAAAAATATATATTTATTTATTTTTGGCTGCGTTGGGTCTTAGTTGCTGTGTGTGGGCTTTCTCTAGTTGCGGGGAGCGGGGGCTACTGTTCGTTGTGGTGCGTGGGCTTCTCATTGCGATGGCTTCTCATGTTACGCAGCACAGGCTCTAGGCGCACGGGCTTCAGTCGTTGTGGCACATGGGCTTCAGTAGTTGTGGGCTCTAGAGCGCAGGCTCAGTAGTTGTGGTACACAGGCTTAGTTGCTCCGCGGCATGTGGGATCTTCCCAGACCAGGGCTCAAACCTGTGTCCCCTGCATTGGCAGGTGGATTCTTAACCACTGCACCACCACCACCACTGAAATTTTATGTATGTATGTATGTATGTATGTATTTATTTATTTTTGGCTGTGTTGGGTCTTCGTTGCTGCGTGCGGGCTTTGGTGATGCAGTGGTTAAGAATCCGCCTGCCAATGCAGGGGACATGGGTTCGAGCCCTGGTCTGGGAAGATCCCACATGCTGCGGAGCAACTAAGCTCGTGCGCCACAACTACTGAGCCCACAAGCCACAACTACTGAAGCCCACGTGCCACAACTACTGAAACCCGCGTGCCTAGAGCCCATGCTCTGCAACATGAGATTTTTTATTTAGCTGTTTAGCTTGCTCCCCTAGAATGTAAAGTCCTTGAAGACTGGGACTGTGTTTTCTGTTTGACTTTTCAATGTCAAAAAGGCAGTCAATAAATGGTACATCCTGGGCATCCAGTAATTTTTGGATGGAGGAATATGATTCTCATTGGCTTTACAATATTGATGCCTTATTGTGGCTTTGGCACTTAATGTCCATGAGATAAATAGTTGAACTTTAGATTGGTTGATTAAAACATTAAGAAGTGCAAGAGTCTGGTTTTCTTGAATCCTTTATTAAAGATGCTAGTAGAGAGGATATTATTATATGGTGAGGCATTCCTAGTTTCCACAAGACCATTTTGTGTTTTGGGTTACCTTCTTTTTAAGCTCTTTCAGAGTTATCAAATTGTTGCAGTCATATTTTCAAGAAGGACCACATCTTAATCAGGACTGAAAAAGGGTGAAATGAGGCTAAGAGAAAATTGAAAATCACCATTTTTTTAAGGTAATCATAGTAAAAAAGTGATAGGTATTTATAGAAAGGTACTAGCATTTGGGGATGAAGGAAATCTGTAGTAAGAAATGTTCCAAATTAAATCAGGTGTACACTGTGGGCAGTTAAAGCACAGATTGTGTTCTAATATGGTGTAGAGCTCAGAGTTTGCAAAAGCTAATTTTAAAATGTTATCAGACCACACTTATGCTTGCAGGACTTGCTTTAAAAAGAGCTTCATAGTTTAACAACAGTGGTCTGGTTATCTAGGGTTGATCAGACTCTGGAAAATCTGATATGCTTAAATAGAAATTTTTGAACATTGATGTCTACTAGAAAATCAGTCGTTAAATGCAATGAGAAATATATTTCCAAGCAGACAGGAATTTTATAGTATAATAAGTGGGTAGTGTTCCCAGATGGCAGATTTCCAGGGCAGTGTTATTATCTTCAGAAAGCTTCCTGGTACATGTGTGTGGCATCAAGACTGGTAAGGGTGAAACTGATTGGTTACTCCCACAGGAGAAGCTTAAGACTTGCTACCCAAGTTTTGTTTCCTGCCAGCATACCATCCTAAATTTCTTCAGGGAGTTGTTCTGCTGGGCACTAATCCTTTTTTCTTATAGCTTCTGGCTGATTCTAATCAAAATAGGGTGTACCTCTCCTGCTACCCTATATAGTTTCAGTTCCTCTGTTCACCAAATTACATCATATTCATTTCTAAATGTTGATTCATTAACTGGAACCCTCTGTAAGGGACTATTATTTTGTAGGTGGAGACGTTGTAAATTGGTTTAAGTTCTTAGCATATTACATTGTTGATCTCTTGTTCCATTAATACACTCTCTGAACTTTAAGATGGATACCCAGATTTTTGTTTATAAGGAAGAACTTTTACTTGAGAAACTGTCTGTGGTGTGACGGTCCCTCTTTATCCAAATCTGTTCTCCAGCTGTATACATCCTTTGTAAAATGTTCATCTAAAATCAGCAGTGAATAAAATGACCTTCATCCAAAAGCAAATTATTTAGCTGTGTATTTGAGTTTAATGATTTAGATTCATGTTTGAATTAGGTGATGTGGATTCATATTGCAAAAAAACAAACATTTTAGATATTCCTGAAGCTTATAGTTGAATAAGATGCTCAAGGCACCTTCTGAAGTTAAGGTACATTCCTTTCTGGCTGATTAAGAGGAAAGGTAACCTGCTGTTGACTTCACCTGATGGATAAGCAATAACTAGAAAGTTAGTTAAGAAAATTTTTTTGATTTATTTTGCTACTGACTCAAAAGAGGAAACTTATAATTTGTTAAAATATTATTTTCACCTTTTTGGTTATGGATAAGAGGTTTGGGGGTTTTAGTCATGTTTTATAATTGGGCTGCATTGTATGATATGGTGCTATAAAAGTAGGAAAGAGAAAATACATGAGGGCATAATTATAGCCAAATGTGTAGTTAGTTGTCTTGGTTTCTTAGAGGTGGGGCCTGGATAGGACCCTTAGGAAATTTTTCTCAGAAAGAATCCTTAATGATGCATACTTTCATCAAATTAACAAAATATACTTCAGATGTTATCAATAAAGTAGCTTTGACGGTATAGCAGAGAGAAGTATGCCTGATTTTGGCAAGTGTGAAATTGTCAAGCACGGAGCATATGCTAGTTGTTTCATTTTATATTTCCTTGCACTGTCAGAGTCCTGTTCTCTTTTTGAATCCTGTGAAGGCTCATGCTATGATTGTTAATTCCTCTAACGTGATATGATGAGCTGGGCCTTTGGATTGATAGTTTACAATGACTCCAGAGCTGTCCTGCTGTGGACTACACTAGGATTCCTTTCACTGAGACCCCTCCCTTGGACTTTATCCTTAAGACCAAGACTGTGTCAGCACTAGGGGGCGTTTCTCTTGGCCCAGTACATGGAGAGATTTATATTTATTAAGTACTACTTATGTGCTAGGTACTTGCTAGGTACTCCATATATGTTATTTCATTAAAGCCTTTTTACAACTTCAAGATTAAGGAATTAGTCTATGCATTTCCGTCATGGAGTAGTCATCTGTCCAGGGACACACTAAAGGTAAGCCTGAAACTTGGCTTCCCACCCAGGTGTGATGAGGAAGCCCATGCTTTTCCCACTCTCCTGTGGCCTCCTGTATTTGGAGAAGGGAGCGGAGCGGCTTGGAGACCATTTCTTGCTCCCTCTCTCCTAAGCTGCCAGGATCTCTTTGGGTCTCTGTGGGTAGACCAACATTGTTATTAAAAATATCTATTCATTCATCCAGCAGCCCTCCATACATTCATCCATGCACCTAATAAATATTTATGGAGTACTTACTGTGTGCCGGGTGCTGATTGAGAACCTGGAGATCTGCTGGTTGCCAAGCCCTCTACCTTCATGAAGCTTACGCGAATTATCCAAAGACTCATTATATAGTGGGTTTGGGGTGGGAGTGAGTGTCTGCACTTCTTAGCCCTGTGCCAGACTTAGAGGAGGCCCTCAATGAGTGTTCGTTTCTTTTGCCCCATCCCTTTTAACCTAATTTTTATGCCCCCAGCCAACCCCTGCCCTTTGTTCATTTATGGTTGTACTTTGAATTATTGACTTGGGTCTGTATGTTTTTTTTCTCAGTTCAAGATCAGTCTATTAATCTTTAGAAACTAGCATGTTCCACAAAGACATTTGGTCTAAGTGGTCAGTTACTCTGATTTTGAATATGAAAAATGTGGTATGGGCTACAAACTTTCAGTTATAAGGTGAATAAGGTCTGAGGATATAAAGTATAATGTGGTGACTGTAGTTGATAACACTGTATGGTATCATTGACATTTCAGTTCAATAATTGAATTTTTTAAAAGTCTATAGGCAGAGCTTTATTTTTTTTTAATTGAACCGTCTTTTTCCATTTAT
The DNA here is from genome assembly GCF_028023285.1 of Balaenoptera ricei. Lineage (NCBI taxonomy): Eukaryota > Metazoa > Chordata > Mammalia > Artiodactyla > Balaenopteridae > Balaenoptera > Balaenoptera ricei. The sequence continues at coordinate 157,475,576 of NC_082640.1, forward strand.
TTATTTATTTATTTATTTATTAATTATTTATGGCTGTGTTGGGTCTTCGTTTCTGTGTGAGGGCTTTCTTTAGTTGCACCACTCTTCATCGCGGTGTGCGGGCCTCTCACTATCGTGGCCTCTCTTGTTGCGGAGCACAGGCTCCAGATGCGCAGGCTCAGTAGTTGTGGCTCATGGGCCTAGTTGCTCTGCGGCATGTGGGATCTTCCCAGACCAGGGCTCGAACCTGTGTCCCCTGCATTAGCAGGCAGATTCTCAACCGCTGCGCCACCAGGGAAGCCCTGAATTTTTTAAAAAGTTCTACTTTCAGGAAGAAAAGAGAGATAAATATGGGAAGTGATGGATTTACTACTTAACTCAGTGGAAAGTATCCTTTCACAGTGTATATACATATATCAAATCATCACATTGTACACTTTAAATATCTTACAAATATCTTAACAATATTTTACAATATCTTACAATATTTTTATTTGTTGATTATACCTCAAAGTTGGAAAGAAAAGAAGATGGTATGATAAAAATGGAGTAATTTTTTGCTGAAAAGTTGTCTTTTAGCTCTTGTATTAGGCATTAATCCTAATTACATTGTATAGGTATACCTTTGTATTGTTTTGAGTAGCATTGTTAATAATTTACCATATATTAAATTGTACGTTTTTTAAAAGGTTTACTATATTTTAAAATGTGATGTAATGAGTTAATGCTAAAACTCATAAACTAGAGCGTCAACCTTAGATTCTATTATGAAATTGATTGAGCAAATGTTTTTCATTATGGAGAATCTTGAGTTAGTCCTATTTTTGGAATGTTTCTTCTGTAGGGTATCTTGTGTCTTTTTGATAAATTTAAACTATTTCCTGACAGATTTTCAAGGTAAACTCAATTGACAAATTTCAAAGTGCCATTTGGAGCTGAGTCTGTTTCTTGGACCAGTCTCTGTGTGGTTAATGGATGATTTCAGACCGTGTTGGAGAGAAATATTAATAACGTCAAAGATCAGTTAAGTGTCACCTTGACAGAAATATGAGTTTTGAGAGAAGTGCAGGGATTCATTTTCTGGCGATGCAGCTTCTTACTTGGGCAACAGCACCACTGTCCTCTCTGGTCCCTCAAGACAGAGATTTTAGTTGATTTTTGTTCCATTTTTCTCAGTTACCCCATCTGATTGCTTTGCATGTGTTGTCAGTGTTCTGTCTCTCTTAAATTCCTTCCTTTCTCTCTTCCCACTCTCCTAGTTCGGGTCCCAGGCATCTCTCACCTAGAAAATAGCAACAACTTTGATAGTAGCATCTCTGTATTCAGTGTCTGTCCTCTTGCAGGCTCTCTTCCACAGCACTGTTGAAATTTTTGGGGGGGAAAATAAAAAATATATATATGCATGTGTGTTTGCACACATATATACGTGCACATTTGGTTCTGATGATGACAATCTCCAGTAAACCTTTGATAGTTTCTCATTGCCTCTAGGGTAATCTTAAGCTCTGTAGCGCGTTGTTTAAAAACTTTGTGGAATGGTTCTAGCCTTCCATCACAAACCCCTCAGTCCTTCTCCTGCCCCTTCCAGTTGGTTCCAGCGAATGAACTACTTTCTTTGCGATTTGTCATTATTGGTGCTTTGTTGGCATTATTTGCCAGGTGTGGTACTCAAACTTTCTTTGATCTAGGCAGCCTTTAAATGTATAAGCCACTGTTTTGTCTTGTCTGAACATCTCATGTAAGTAAATGATGAGTCATTTCTACTGTCTAAGGTAGCAAAGTTTGTTTTCTGCTTTACAAGGTGTGAAGAAGTCCCACATAGAGTACTTTTTTTCTTGAAAGGCTTTTGGCCTAAATGGAATTAAATAACTAAAATTTAATTGCAGTTCTTTAGACTAATTTGTTGAAGGTTATTATCTTCCAGTTTAGGCACTATGTGAAAATTCTGAACTATTTTTGTAAATAAAAGTAAGTTTTCAAATTAATCATTAGAATTGTAGCCTTCTCTTCTGCTGTGATAAATACTCATTTATTTGTAACTATGCGAAGTGATGGATGGTGACTAAACTTATTGTGGTAATCATTTCATAATATATAGATACATCAAATCATTATGTTGTATACCTTAAACTAATACAATATTATATGTCAACTGTATTTCAATAAAACTGGAGGGGGACTCCCCCCCCCCCCACTCACTGTGCTAGCCTGCCTCTCCCTGTACAACGAACACCAACACCACCACAAAGCTTCATAAGCCATTAACACTACCATAGGTTAAAAAAAATAGTCATTTATGTTTCAGCTGCCTGATAGAATTACAAGTCCTCCAAGTTTCATCTTAATGCTTCTCTGTATTTAAATGTCCACAGCACAACAGTAACTCTGAATGACATGCCGTGTGCTGGTAACTAGCACAGTTAGAATGATGAGATTCGATGGTCATCTCTGTCATCATGTGATGATTGATCCCACACAAGTTCACGGGTGCCAGAAACGATGTTGAAGTAGGCAACATGAAGGATGAGGCCAAAGCTAGAAGACAGCCACTGAATGGACAGTAAAGCCAATTCATCTCCTGTGGCTCTCAGGGAAAATTTCCACGCAACCTTTAGAGTTTAAGTGTTTCTTTGTATGTTTGATATTTAAAATGTGTTTCCATGGTTTATACTTTCTGTTTACTTAAACACCACATGCATGGCAGCCTTTTCTGTCCTTATTCTCTTTTCTCCCCCTAATTGCTTTTCCTCTGCCTCTTGTTTGCCCATTGGAAACTTATTTGTTATTCTTGCCATTGAGTTGACCTTCTGAACTTTATGTTCTTTTGCCATCCTTAAAGTTGTACCTACCAACACTTCGGTCTGTGTTATTGCTGTTTTTACATATCCTACCCCATCAGTTAGGCTGTAAACTTTTTGAAAGGAAAGTCTGTGCCACTGTGATCTTTGGAACACTACAGCTTTTTGCAAATTGATGTCGGAGAAGTGTTTGAATTGAAGTAAATACTTGTTTTAATAAAGTAAATAATTACATCTCAATTAAGATCTGACTTGCTTGGCTGGTGGGTGAGGTTACAGATGGACCCCAGTTTTAACTGAGACTGTGGCAAGTGTAACGCTCGTTTTTGAGAACAAGGAAACAATTTGAAATGTTCTTTGTCCTTTAGGTCTAACCACTCCTTGATGCTCATAACAAGTTCCTTGATGTTTGTTCAAGACCTGCTCAGCTCTGAACTTCTGCTTTTCTAGTTTGTTTCATTATTAACTGAGTGTTTCTTAAATTCTAGTGGAGGGAAGAGGGTGGCAGTTGATTATCTCGTTGCATCATGCACCCCATCTGTTTCCTGAATATGACAGCAGTTTCCACGTAGTGCCTTTGCCCACTGAGTCAAAAGCTCCATACGAATGTGGATTCTGGTTCTTTCAAGTGAGAGGAAAGTTAAAAACTCACTTTCTAAAGATCTGTTTAGTTTTTTTCAGGTCACAAGCTTGCCCTTAATAGAGATCTTCTTGTCACTTTAATACCAAAAGTGACTTTTCTGGTGTAGGTGGCACATTTTGTAAGGTGTCTTGAGCCTGTGGTTTCCCGTGGGGGATTAGGACTGTCTGTTCTGGAAAAGTGCCGTTCGAGAAGTAAACTTATTTATTTTCATTTTAGAAATGGATTCAATACATACACACAGAACTTCTCAGGTGCTTTATGACTATTCTGACATCATTACATAAAGAATTTTAAATTTTATTTACCTATTTACTTTTAATTGATTTTTTATTGAAGTATAGTTGATTTACAATGCTGTGTTAGTTTCAAGTGTACAGCAAAGTGATTCAGTTATACATATATGTATTCTTTTTTAGATTCTTTTCCCATATAGGTTATTACAGTACACTGAGTGTAGTTCCCTGTGCTATACAGTAGGTCCTTGTTGTAAGAATTTTTAATTTTTTTATTCTGTCACATGGCAGTTTTTTTGAACTCATGCTTTGCAAAGGAGCAAACGAAATATTGGGGAATGTTTGGTATTCATGTCAAAAATGGCTTCCACAGGGGTGTAAAATGCCGCAGGTTGGGCTGGAGGGACGTGGATATGGTGTGTGTGTGTTTTCATCAATACAGGAGTGCTGAGAGGAGTGAGAGTTGTATTGACGTACACAAACATTATTATTTTTTTAACTTAAAATTATTTCAGATGGACTGGAAAAGATAGGGGCTTATATGTAATACCTTCCAGCTTCACCAGGTCTTAACATTTTGCCATATTTGTTTTAGATCGTAAAACATTTTGGAAAAAGTTGAAGCTCTGCTTTTCTCCCTCCTGATCCAATGGTGTTTTTTTCTATTGGAATGCATTTTATTTGATGGCTTTGAAGACAGATTACATAGTGAGTAGTTGAGTGGTGGTTTCCTGTAGGGAAATGAAGTTTATGCACCTCCCATTTTCAGGTTATGGTTACAGCGCTTCTGAAGAGGTTGTGTGAACATGACATAGGGTCATTGAACAAGATGAGAAATGTATGTATTTTGAAAAGTAAACTTGGTTGAATGTGGGCATTCACATTCCAATTAGTTGTTTGGCTTACACGACATTCCAGAGCCACTAAGTAGTAGTTTCTTCAGATTAACTGTTAATCTGTCAAAATGCCTGGACAATCACCAAAACTGACTGTTTTCCATGAAGACTTTGTACCGTGGTTTCCAAGGGTGTTTTCCTCGAATTGAATTGACTTTTGTTGGTTTTGGTAATTTTCCTCTAAGCATTTCCTTCAAGTTATGGAATTCTGACTACCTCTCTATTTTACTTACTTTTTTTTTTTTTGGTTAAGTATAATACAGAAACCGAAAGGCTATTTATTTTTCCTTAGTGCTACCAAGTTTCTCTGTGATTTTAATGCTGTGCCATATTTTTCATTGTTGTTCACCTTTTGTTCAACTCTGAGCCTCTGTTAAACTTGTATCATGTTTTATCATCTAAATTTAGTTTTGATAGGTTCCAGAGAACAGGGGGAAGAATGTCTGTACTAAAGTGTAGTTTTTTGGTGTGTGCTCTACTTTTTGTAAGTTATATATCATAATTAAGGAGAAACTAGAAAAATAGAAATTGAGAAGATTCACTAGCGATCCAATCACTCATAAATATCATAAATTTTTTTGCCGTGTATTTTTCTGAAAAAATATTTATAAAATATATATTTTAACATAGGCTATAGTTTATAATGTGCATTTTCGTGTAATGTCATGAACAATAAACTAGTAATATATAAATAATTCCTAAATTACAATTATCCTATCTAATATACTGTAAGGTAGAGGTTGTATAATACAGTAGTAGAAACACAGGCTTTTTATCAAATAGACTTGGGTTTGGATTCTTGCTTGTCTGATTACTCAGTTTGTGGTTTGACCTTGGCCAGGGGACTTTATCTTGGGTAAGATTTAAAACTTCACTGATTCCTACGTGTACTCCTTTGTACAATGGGGATAATAATACCCATCTCCCTGGATTGTTACATTGATTACATGAGATAGAGAATATAATGTGCCTGGTGTATTGTAGGTACTCAGATAGTAACTCTCATTATTATTTATAAGGGAGATTACTTAATCAAAAGACAAGATTAGACACTGGCTATTTAAAGCAGTATCAAGGAAGAAGTTTCTAGATGCCTATATTGTATTTACTATTGTAAAAGTGTGGTTAACGAGGCCTGTGTGAATAGTTTGGTAACTGCTCCTGTCCCCTTCCTCCCAGATTTGGAATAGGTAGCCATCTTTAAAATACATAATATGTATGGAGGCATTTTTTTTTTTTTTAAACTTTGGGTTTATTTATTTATTTATGGCTGTGTTGGGCTTCATTTCTGTGCGAGGGCTTTCTCCAGCTGCGGCGAGCGGGGGCCACTCTTCATCGCGGTGCGCAGGCCTCTCACCATCGCGGCCTCTCTTGTTGCGGAGCACAGGCTCCAGACGCGCAGGCTCAGTAGTTGTGGCTCACGGGCCCAGCCGCTCCGCAGCATGTGGGATCTTCCCAGACCAGGGCTCGAACCCGTGTCCCCTGCATTGGCAGGCAGACTCCCAACCACTGCGCCACCAGGGAAGCCCTGTTTGGAGGCATTTTTTGAGAGATCTTCACATGTGTAATGAAAAGCTACTGAATACAATTGTGTGTGTGTGTGTGTGTGTGTGTGTGTATGTATAGACGCATATGTCTCTAATGTTTCTCATACGTACGTTGTGGATCATCTGTCTCCATCCCTCTTAACCTGGATGTCTTTCTTAGCTCCAAAGAGCCTTCCCATGTACTTCTCTCCCCCATTTTCATACTTTCTTCTTCTTTTTTTTGAATTTTGTTTATTTATTTATTTATTTTGGCTGCGTTGGGTCTTCGTTGCTGCGTGTGGGCTTTCTCTAGTTGTGGTGAGCGGGGGCTACTCTTCGTTGCGGTGCACGGGCTTCTCATTGCGGTGGCTTCTTTTGTTGCAGAGCACAGGCTCTAGGCATGCGGACTTTAGTAGTTGCAGCACGCGGGCTTAGTAGTTGTGGCGTGTGGGCTCTAGAGCGCAGGCTCAGTAGTTGTGGCTCACGGGCTTAGTTGCTCTGCAGCACGTGGGATCTTCCCAGACCAGGGCTCGAACTCGTGTTCCCTGCATTGGCGGGCGGATTCCTAATCACTGCACCATGAGGGAAGTCCCTCATATTTTCTTCTTGATTTTAACTTTTAACTTCGTGCTAACATGAATTAGTACCAATTCGTGTTATTCCTCCTGTTTACCAGCACTATGTACCTGTGGTTAGTTATTTCTGTATAGGCATATTGAATTTGAAAAGTGTTATCTAAAAGGAATCTTAGTCATATGGTTCTCACATTCCACTTTACCTCCTTTCTAAAGAATGTTGCATAAACTCTCATCTTTATCAGTTTATGCTTCATTTTGTATCATAGAAGCAATACCCTTTTTAATTAATTTCGAGTAATTTTATTGTGAGGTCATAGGAGATGAGTTCATTGGTGAACTCACGCCAGCTGTGTGGTGTGTCTGCCTTGACTGTCCCTGTTTGCAGTCAAGTTGCCTGTCCTCTGCTCACACGTCAGCATTTTCGCCTGTTGGCTACCTGGTGCGATGACTCTGAAGCTGCTCTTTTTAATCTAAGATGCAGCTTACTTTCCCTTCATTTTACACACACAGACACACACACACACACACACACCATGTTGCAGTGAAGAGACTGTGTTTAGTTTCACATGAAGTAAAAGGAGACAAAATTAATAAATTCCTAACTTTGTTAGAAGGCTAAAAATTCCTGTTTTGGAGATTGGCATTCAGGGATGTAAATACAGTCTAAAATTTTTCTAAATTGGCATTTGAATGGCTTGCTTAAAAATCACTTAAGCTGGGGCTTCCCTGGTGTCGCAGTGGTTGAGAATCTGCCTGCCAATGCAGGGGACAAGGGTTCGAGCCCTGGTCTGGGAAGATCCCACATGCCGCGGAGCAACTAGGCCCGTGAGCCACAATTACTGAGCCTGCACATCTGGAGCCTGTGCTCCACAACGAGAGGCCGCGATAATGAGAGGCCCGCACACCGCGATGAAGAGTGGCCCCCACTTGCCGCAACTAGAGAAAGCCCTCGCACAGAAATGAAGACCCAACACAGCCATAAATAAATAAATAAACCCAAAGTTTAAAAACAAAAAAAAATCACTTAAGCTCACTGCAGCACTGTTTACAATAGCCAAGACATGGAAGCAACCTACATGTCCATCAACAGATGAATGGGTAAAGAAGATGTGGTACATATACACAATGGAATATTACTCAGCCATAAAAAAGAATGAAATCACGCCCATTTGCAGCAACATGGATAGACCTAGAGATTGTCATACTGAGTGAAGTAAGTCAGACAGAGAAAGACAGATATCATATGATATCACTTATATGTGGAATCTGAAAAAAAATTAATACAAATGAACTTACATACAAAACAGAAATAGACCCACAGACATAGAAAACAAACTTATGGTTACCACAGGGGAAAGAGGGGAGGGATAAAGTTGGAGGTTGGGATTAACATATACACACTATTATATATAAAATAGATAACCAGCAAGGACCTACTGTATAGCCCAGGGAATTATACTTAATATTTTACAATAACCTATAAGGGAAAAGAATCTGAAAAAGAATATATATATATATATATATATCACTTAAGTAACCAAAAAAACATGATATTCTGGGATCAGGGGCAGATAAAGGTGACTCACCTTTTATCTGAAAGTTTTTAAGATATGTCCATAGGGTATTTAAAGGGGAAAAATGACTCCCCTTCAAGTTTATTAAAGAACAAAACGTTTTCTAATTTCATTTTAAGTTATACATTTTTATTATAAATTCCCATAATAAGGTCAGCCTCATAGTAGGGGCCTAGTATATTCTTGTTGAATGAATAACTATCTCATGACTGTTAACTATCAATTTGTTACTTGTTTTAAATTATATTTAGCATTGCAAGGGCTTCCAAATAGATTCCATCATTTGATCCTCACATAATCTTGTGAGTTAGGCGGGAGAGGGATTTTCTTCATTTTACAGGGAGCTTAGTAGAATTGCTCACGTATTACCAAAAGATGACTCCAGGGTTTGACTTTAGGACTTTAGCTTCTTATTCCATCCTTTGGTGCACTGCTCTGCTGTTTTCCCATATTGACCTGGAAATATTTCAGTACTTCATATTGTAATAGTTGTTCATTTATTCAGCAGAATTTTATTGAGGGCATGGTTTTAAGTTCTAGGCCTTTGTGGCTGAATGTAAAGACAAAGTTTCTACTCTCAAAAGGAAGACTGTCAGTAAATAAATAAACAATAATAATAATAATAATGATTAGAACATAGTAGGTGCTCAATAAATGGTTATTGAATGAGTGAATGAGTGATCAAAGTGATAAAAAGGAAATGAGGGCTTCCCTGGTGGCGCAGTAATTAAGAATCTGCCTGCCAATGCAGGGGACATGGGTTTGAGCCCTGGTCCAGGAAAATCCCACATGCTGCGGAGCAATTAAGCCCGTGTGCCACAACTACTGAGCCTGCGCTCTAGAACCCGCGAGCCACAACTACTGAAGCCCACGTGCCACGACTACTGAAGCCTGCCCACCTAGAGCCCGTGCTCCACAGCAAGAGAAGTCACTGCAATGAGAAGCCCGCGTACCGCAACGAAGAGTAGCACTCGCTCGCCGCATCTAGAGAAAGCCCGCGCGCAGCAACAAAGACCCAATGTGCAACCAAAAAAAAAAAAAAAAGCCTTTAAAGTTATTTAAAAAAAAAAAAAAAGGAAATGAACAGTGAGTGTGGGGTTGTAAATGGATAGGTTGATGAAGGAAGGTCTTCCTGAGGAAGTGATGTCTAAGCCAGGGAAAGAGCATTTCAGATAAAAGGACCAGTACAGGCAAAGGCCCTGAGGCAGCAAAGAGCTTGGCTTATTTAAGAGGACACCAAAGATGGCCAATGGAGCTAGAGCATAGTAAGCTGCGGAGACAGGGGGTTCCACATGAAATTGAAAAGGAAGGGATCAATTTTTTAGGGCCTTGTAGACCATATTGAGAAATTTGACTTTCATTCTAGTGTTGAAAGAGAGTTTTCCATGTGTCTTATGTTTCTGCACTGTCTACCTTTGTTCTGGACTGCCTTTTCAAGGATGATTTGTATGGTCAGCAGCCTTGGAAGATAGAGTGTCTCCCTCCAGAGCAAAGATCAGGCACACTATTGTCTAGTGTAGTAAAGACAATGTCTCCTTCTGGGGAAAAGGTCAGACGGGCTTACTGCCCACTGTAAAAGACTTGGGTTCATTAACCTTAGGGTTCCTCTCCTGTTACACAACCCACTGCTGTGCAGGTGTCATCTGGCCTTTTTTGTGTTACCTCATGGGAATTGGGACTGAAGGGACTGGCACCAAAAGTGCTGATACTCTGGTTGTTGCTATTGCTGTGAGTAATGATACTCTGGTTGTTGCTATTGCTGTGAGTAATGATACTCTGGTTGTTGCTATTGCTGTGAGTAATGATACTCTGGTTGTTGCTATTGCTGTGAGTAATGAAGTCCTTTGTCTTTGACCCAAGAGTCTCATGTCTTCTGCCAGCATCCATACAACTGTGGCAGCTAACTTGTTAGCTTGAAATTAGGGTAAAATCTTACATCCTTCACATTCTTGGCATCTCAGGACATGGAAAGCATTGGGGGATTTTCAGCAGGGGGATAATATATAGTTTAGCCTTTTAAGAAGTCAGTGTGACCACTCTGTAAAAATTGATCAGGGGTAGAAAGATGAATGTGTGTCAGCTGTCTAGTTGAGAGATAACAGTGGCTGGGATCAGTGTGGTGACTGTGGACGTGGGGAGGCGTGAGGAATTCAAGGTGGTCTTCAGGAGGTGGAAGTTATAGGTCTCAACAGCATGGATATGGGCTGTGAAAGAAAGGAATGGAGAATGAATCCCGGGTTTTTGGTTTGAGCAAATGAATAGATAGAGATGGAGAAGCCTTACGATGATAATAAGCCTGTAAAAGGACTTGTTTCTCTTGTCATCACCACTTTAGCCTTTTTCCAGTCAGTTTATTTGCTTGACTCTCTCCTTCTCTGTGTAGAACTTTTATGCTTAGAATTACAGGGAAAGGAAGAATAAGAAGTAGTTTGTACAACTCGGGATCAAAGAACCACTGGTATGTGCTTTTCTGGGAAGAACATTTTTCCTGTGTCTTCACGAATTGTCAAATCCATTAACTTTAAGAAATGCAACTCCTGCAGTCCCTTGATAAGTGGGTTGTCTCAATAACAATAAATTAGATTAGCTTGGGAGGATTTATTTTTCAATAGCCATATTGATTTTTACCCAAAATTCATTATCTGGGAATTTACAATGAAACTCTTTAATGTGTTTCCAGGTTTTCTCTTTTTTGATGTTAAAGAAATACATTTTTTATGTATGTTTCAGTTTTTAAATTTCCTTTAAAGCTGGGCTATTCTCCCTTAATTCTCAAGGATAATTACTGCTCATCTTGTGATCACGTAAGCTTAATACAGTAGGATGAAAGAAACAAGTGCCTATGGGCTAATTTATTCAGTTTGTCATCCTCACTGAGAAATTCCTTAGGATAACTTCTTGTCTCTGTAATGCCTGATGCTGATTTCAACAGCACCTGATTGCTTTTCATAAAGAAAGTAACTACAAAGCTTAAAAAAAAAAAAAAAAAAAAAGGCTTGGCCCTGAAGAGTTCTTTTAAATGACTTCCCTTTTTTATCTAGTGAGATTTATTTTTGTGTGTGTGCTTTTTGTGTGCTTATTATATTTACAGGATGATTTTATGTTTCTTAACCTTTATATATTGTAGATAATTTTAGGCTACAATATAAAGCTTGAGTGAGTTTTGATTTATCTTTGCACCGTCTTGCACATGTCCTTTTATTTCATTTGTTCTGTAGCATTTCCTATAGTCTCTCGCCTAGGTCTAGATTTTTCCTCTTCAGAAAGAGAAGGTTGATAGAGAGGGAAGATAGAGCTTCGTGAATTTGGGGGGGAGGGTTTGGGAGGAAGGCTAGGCTTACAATTATTTCTGATTCAATTTATACTCTGCTCCCTGGAAATCAACAATGGAAAAACTTACTCCTTTTTAAAGATAAACTTAGAAAGCATGAACTGAGATCGCAAAATCATTAGTGCTGATCATGAGACTTTTCCAGGTGGTGTGAGTTGTTATTAATCACTTCAGTAGACTCTGGAGATTTTTCTACCAGAAATGCAGTTAGAATGTGTTTATTTCTGAGTCTTTGAGACGATAAATATACTATCTTTTTGCTTTTTTTTTTTTTTCTTTTGTTTTCTTTTTAAGGAGATCCATCTTTTGGGGTTTTAGCATTTTTAAACCCCCTCAGGTGGTTGAGTGGTATCTAAGCTTCCCAGGATGTCCCAGTCTTTCCTTTGGAGTAGTATTGTTGTTCTGCCTTCCTATCTCATTGTATAAATTCTTAAAAAGGGCCTGACGTTGTGTCACTGATTTCATGTTTCAAGCTGTGCACTAAGTCATGTACAGATGCACCATATTTAGGCTGTGGTTGGAATTTCATGAATGGGTTGCTGGTCTTCTCTCCCTTGTCCCCTGATTTCAAAACAAAACCAAGCAACAATTAGTAGGATTTTACCAGGGCCCTGTAAAGAGAGACCTTATTAGTGACTGAATTGAACTAGAATTTGTAGCCTATGGAATGTGATAGAAACTATCCCTAAAGGATTGTGTCCCTGCCTTCAGGAAGATTTTTACCCGCCTGGTTTTGGCCTAGACTCTCCCATACCCTGAAAACCATTCTGGAAATGGTTCAGAGGCACAGAAGGAATCTTACCCTCAGAATCGTAACTTCACTTCTCCTACCCGTCTTCTTTCCTCTGTTGGAGGAATAGTAGAGGGCACAGTAGAAAGAGGATTTGAGTCAGACCTGGGTTTGTATCTGAGCTCTTGTTTATTAGTTGCGTGACCACAGGCAGCGTGCTTAACCTCTTTAAGCCTCAAATCTCAAATGTAAAATTGAGACCGTGCTAGACTTTGTGGTTTGGTGAAGCACTGTGTCTGTCAAGGAACTGGTGCTCAGCACGTGCAGGTTCTCACTAAGAACTGGAACGGGGTCAGGACTTGAACTTGCTGTGTGTTCCTCCAGGATCCCACCCTCCTGCCTCCCTGTGGAGGGGAGAGCTGTCCTGAATTTTATGTTCAGCACTCCCTTGCTTTTTAAAATGAGTGTATCTGTAGACAATACGGCAGTCCCCCCTTATCTGAGGGGTAGTCCCCCCTTATCCGAGGTTTCTCTTTTTGTGGTTTCAGTTACCTGTGATCAGCTGTGGGCTGAAAATATTAAATGGAAAATTCCAGAAATAAACAGTTCATAAGTTTTAAATCGTGTGCTGTTTTGAGTAATGTGATGAAATCTCGTGCCATCCCAGGCCGTCCCTCCCCTGATGTGAACCATCCCTTTGTCCAGCATATCCCCTCCCGGTTAGTCACTTTGTAGCCGGCTCAGTTTATCAGATTGACTGTTGTGGAATCGCACTGCTTATGTTAAAGGGATCCTTATTTTACTTAATAATGGCCCCAAAACACAAGAATAGTGATGCTGGCAATTCACACGTGCCAAAGAGAAGCCGCGAAGTGCTTCCTTTAAGTAAAAAGGTGAAAGTTCTTGATGTAATAAGGAAAGAAAAAAAAATCATATGCTGCTGGTAAGGTAAGAATGAATCTTCTACCCATGAAATTGTGAAGAAGGAAAAAGAAATTTGTGCTAGTTTGCTGCCACATATCAGACCGTAAAAGTTATGGCCACAGTGTGTGGTAAGTGCTTAGTTAAAACAGAAAAGGCGTTAAATTTATACAATAAGGTATCTTGAAAGAGACTGCATTCACATAACTTTTATTACAGTGTATTGTTATAATTGTTCTGTTTTATTATTATTGTTGTTAATCGCTTACTGTGCCTAATTTATAAATTAAACTTTATCATGTATGCATGCATGATATGTATGTATGCATAGGAAAAAACATGGTATGTGTAGGCATACCTCATTTTATTACGCTTCGCTTTATTGTGCTTCGCAGATATTGTGTTTTTTACAGATTGAAGGTTTGTGGCAACCCCGTGTCAGGCAGTTGCTCACTTCGTGTCTCTGTGTCACATTTTGGTAATCCTCAAAATATTTCAAGCCCTCCACCAGCCAAAAGATTACGATTCCCTGAAGGCCCAGATGATGGTTAGCATTCTCTAGCAGTATTTTTAAATTAAGGTATGTATCTTGTTTTTTTAGACAAAATGCTGTTGCACACTTAGTAGACTGCAGTATAGTGTAAACATGACTTTTATACGCAGTGGGAAACCAAAATTTGTGTGACTTGCTCTATTGCGATATTTGCTTTATTGCAGTGGTCTGGAACTGAACCTGCAGCATCTCTGAGAGGTACCTGTTATAGGAGTCAACATTATCTGTGGCTTCAGGCATCCACTGGGGGGCTCGGCACGTGTCCTTTGAGAATAGGAAGGGACTCCTGTGTGTTTTTAGCTTTGCCTGTTTGGGCCCTGTAAAAACGGCATCCTGTTATATGTAGTCTCTAATAAGAGTGCTTCATCACTGCCAAGGAGTGTAGAACTCTTGGTTCTCCACTTGGCCTTTGCTGATGGTCATGGATGTGGGGTTGCAGTTTTTTCTGTGGTGTTTGGTGTAGAGTGGTTTTTACCTAAGACGTTTTTGTCTATCTAGGCTTCCCCATTACTGATCCTGTAGAGCAGGCTGTTTCTGATACTGGGTCAGACGTAGGGACAGCATTGCGTGACACGGGGGTGGGGGTGAATCCAGTAAGGAAATAGAGGTTAATGGGAACTAGATATACCACTCTTATAGGAAGGGAAAGGGGAAAACTAGAATGAATCTTGCAGTATTGGAGTGGAATTCAGGCTAACTGTGTGAACTCATGGTTTTCAGTATACATGGATAGATATAGAAAGAAATGAAGAAGTAAGTGTGTGCATATATGTGTGTGCCTCTGTTCACCTAGATGACCTAGGAATAGTGATAATCCAGTTGCAATACGCACACCCAGATCTTGGTTTCTAAATACCATTTTCCCCCACTAAAATGGTTGAAATTATCGGACTAAAAAATTACTTTTTTAAAAAAATTATCAATGGACAAAGTATTGGGTGAAAGTTGGTTGAGAAATAGGATATTTATATAGTCTGAAAGTATCACCTCGCAAAATACTTATTAATTACAAAGAGGAAAAGAGTCACTTTACAGTGGGGAAATCTGGCAGATACCACCCTAATCAAGTGATGTAAGTTCACATACCAGTCAGGGAAAAAAATCAAAATAGCGTACTACCTGATAGGGTACAACGAGAGGAAGGAACTTTTCTGTGGTATTCCTGCTGAAAAGTCGTAACTTGAATCTAATCAACAATTAAGTATCAACAAACCCAAAGTAAGGAACATTCTATTCAATATAAAACTGGCCTGAAATCTTCAAAATTGTCAAGTTCATGAAAGTCAAGGACAGTCTGAGGAGTTCTAGTTTGATATAGACTAATGAGCAGTGAAAGGTCAGTGCCAGTGTGAGATCCTGGATTGGATCCTTTTACTAAAATGGACACTATTGGGATCATTGGAGAAAGTCAAACCTGGGCGCTGTTGGGACCATTAGATGACCATACTATGTCCGTGTTAATTTCTGGATGTTGATGGTCATAGTTATTGCAGTTTTGTTTATAGAAATGACTCAGCAAACTCTGTAGGGGTGATAGGCCGTGATGTTGGCTACTTAACTCTCAAGTGGTTCAGGGAAATTATTTGTTCTAGTCTTGCAGCTCTTTTTCTTTTTTTTTTCTGGTACATTGGTCTGAGATTATTACAGAAAACAAAAAAGACCCCTCCTGTGAGTTGACTTTTTCAATATCATTAGCTTATCAAACCAATCATTTGAAGGGTTTAAGAGGTTTGCTTTCCTGTGCTGTCTTGTCTGGCAACTGCCCTTCCTGTGTGGCTTCCTGTTATATCTTTTGTCTTTTGGTATTCTGGTTTTAAAATATTCACCATCATTTCCTTACTGTGTTCTTTTCCCTGCTCATTATTTATTTCCCTTCAATTATGTTTTGTTTTTGTGACTAACTTCTTTCGAGGGAAAGTATGATTTACAGAAATCTGGCACTTTACTGTGTTTCAATTCAGTGATAATATTGTATTTAGTTTCAACTTACTTTGTGCTATTCTTTTCTCCTCAGTTTTCTGGTGAGCTGTTTAAGCTTGCTTTTTCTTTCTCTTTTTTTTTTTTTTAATTTATTTATTTATGGCTGTGTTGGGTCTTCGTTTCTGTGCGAGGGCTTTCCCCAGCTGCAGCGAGCGGGGGCCACTCTTCATCGCGGTGCGCGGGCCTCTCACCATCGCGGCCTCTCTTGTTGCGGAGCACAGGCTCCAGATGCGCAGGCTCAGTAGTTGTGGCTCACGGGCCCAGTTGCTCCACGGCATGTGGGATCCTCCCAGACCAGGGCTCAAACCCGTGTCCCCTGCACTGGCAGGCAGACTCTCAACCACTGCGCCACCAGGGAAGCCCCTCTTTTTCTTTCTCTTTTTTTTTCTTTTACCATACTGCCTCTGCCTTAGTACTGAGCATGTTTCAGTAGGCTTTTAGTAAAATGTATTGGGCTGGTTGATTGCCGTCTTAGAATTTAGAGTTTTCAGAAAGTATAAGCAGGGTAAGGGGAAATTGATAGAGTGGCGAATTCAATGCTGTCCTAAGCCACAATCTAGTCGTCTCATTACTGTGTGTATGATTGGTTAGCCCCCAAAGGTTTAGGTTAAGCGTATTAGGACCAAGCTGGCCCTAGTCTAAAAATTTGCATGGTTTGAGATGGGAGTAGGGTGTTATGGGGAGAGGGTTAATTGTCAGAGCAGCCTTCTCTTTCTGTGAACGTTAAGTGTAAGTTATCTATTTGGTAGAATCTACCCTTTCCTTTTAGTACAGAAAATCGCGGGGTAAAGCCTTGAATTGCCCACCCCCCTCCTCTCTTTCTTTCGTGGAACTAAAATCCATCATAGGGCTTGTTTTCCTTAGATAGGTTAGAGGACAAACTTCTCTTTAGCAGTTACACTAATTTTTATATTTCTCAGAATGATCGAGGAAAAAAAGCTTTTAAAATCCAGAGTGGTAGTTACATTTCACTTAGAACACTCCCACACATACAGGCTTTTCTTCAGCATTTTTTTTTTCTTTTTCTTGCTGTTTTTACAGTGTAGGTGGCCTTCTCTGGATTGCTTTTGACAGGAAATTGAGCAAGCTTTCTTTTTTGGAACAGCATATATTTTACTGCTGAGAGAGAGAGAAAAAGAAGTGTTTATGTTTTGAAATTTAATTATGAATTTTTATTTGAAGGCTGATTTAAATCTAGAAAAATGGAGGTGGGGCTTAAATTTCAGATTGTGCACTAATATTTCTGAACCTTCCTATTTATTTTTGGGCTTTCTTTTCTTCCTTTCTTGGAGGAAGAAAGGAAGGCCCCCAAATTACTTTGCTTCGTAAAGCCACAGCCATGGATGGATATTAAGAAGTTTGTCTTTGTTTTTCTGCTTTTGTCTGAGGCTGCCTTCCCCGGTTGTCTTCTTTTTGTAGTGGGGGTATGTTTGGCTCTACACTGAGTTAATGGGCATCTTGAATCTAGAACGTGTGTTAGCCCTACCTTTGGAAAAGCGTGTCATTCAGCAAAGCTTCCTAATGATACGGCTTGTGCACAGGTCTCCAGGGCTGGGCAGGGAGCTCTAGACTGGAACCCTGCCTGTGCCACAGATTCTACCTGGACTCCTGAACCCCCTGGTGCTTTGAGATAGGAATACCAGTCCACCTGCCAACCAGCCAGGTGCTTGCTGCCTGGGATGATTGTGGGTGAGTTTGATTTGTGTAGTTTCTTTATAGCACTGGAGATTCAGGGGAAGAAATCAGACTGTAATTAGAATATAAGCGCATATGCCACATCATGGAAATGTTATCCAGTTGGAATGGAGTAATTCTGGTGGAATCTTTCTAAGTATGTTTATAAATCATATCCTTTCACTTGAGTTTGACATTGGCATGTTTGTTCATGTCTCTAAGTAGACTACTAGTGCAAATCGACTGTCAGGTGTGTTTTGTTTATATAATTAGTTGGTTATAGCTTATTAATTAAGATGAACAAAACAAAGTATATATTTCAAGTGTTCCAGGCTTCCTTACCCATTCTGTAGGTGCAATTTGTAGGCCAATCATGTGAAAACTGCACGTTTCATCATCTGGGGTATCCGATGCTCAGAATATCCTTTTTAGGTTTCTTTTTCCCACAGTTTTCGTCTGATGTTTATACCATTGATTATGGTAGGGTAGGAAAGACCTGTTGCAGGGTCTTCTGGAACTCTGTTCTGCTGTATTATGTAAGATCATAGTGCCAGGGACATGGTAGGCCCTCAGCGAGTCTCATTTTGAATGCAAGTAGTGTAAGTTTTGAAGTACCTTTATATTTGGCTGAATGAAAGATGTCCTACTATCCAAGATGACAGGCTGGGAAATTTTCCCCTTTGTCCTCACCAGGAATTGGAAATATCTGTGAGTGAAACGAAGTTCTGGTTCTTCTTACTCTTCTAAGCTTCCATTTTATATGTTTGGGAACAGGGTTTGGGAATTAACCCAGTTTGAAATAGTGTTTCATCTCAGCAAATATTAAAACTTGGTTTCTTGGAAGCTCTTTTGGACATGTATAGTCTGACTTATTTTAATATTTTTAGAAATAGGTACATGTGCTGCAAATTTTAATGTTGGGCATATATATGTATTCTTTTAACTAATAATATGCCTGCAGTCACAGGAAATGTTTTATGGTTATAGTAGAGTTTTTATATATAGCCTATCTGAAATGACAAGTGTGAGAATTGTAGAATTTCTAAATCGTCAGAATGTTTGGTTGCTTTGGAACAGGCTTTCTCAGTCTCACTGCTATTGACATTTTGGGCTGGAGAAGTCTTTGTACTGTCCTGTGCCTTGTAGGATATTTAGCAGTGTTCCTGGCTTCTACCCATTAAATTCCAGTAGTATAACCCCTTCCTCTGTTGTGACAACCAAAAATATCTTCAGACATTGCAAGATGTCCCCCTGGGGTATAGAATTGCCCCCTGTGGAGAACCACTGGTTGGGAACAGTGGTTCCCACAGGCAGGTGATAGACCAGCTACATCAAAATCACCTTATTGGGGCACTTCTTACTCATATTGGTTCCTGGGTTTCTTCCCAGACTTTCTGATCAGATCATGTGGAGAGAAACGTGATCTTCCAGACTGAACAGTCAGGTTTAGGAATTTGTTGTATAAGTGGGAGTGGCTGTTGGTTGGCTTAAATTTAAGTGTGTGTTGAACTGCACATAAAGAGATTACAAATTAAAGAGGGTTTTAGAGGTAAAGTATGACATTTCACAATTATGATTTGATTTGTAGCTATGATTTTTCCCCTTTATTACTATTTTCAGAATTTGAAAATAATCTTATACTAAAGTTCATAATTATTTTACTCTAGGTTTTGCGAGAATACCTCAAGTTGGACTCGGAAGCAAGATTTACCACCAACTTTGAAGTGGAATCAGGTGAGTTGGTAGATAAGTCACAAAGGCTTGTCGAACTCCTGTGTTCATTCCTAGAAGACCTGCCACTCACAGCAGACTTTTGATTTAGTAAATTTGGATTCTATATTTTTTCCCCACTGGTGTTTCCTTCTTTGTTGTTCTACTGCTGAGAGGCAGAAATGGGGAAGAGGGGAGACTCCTGTGCCGTTTTTAGTCATTGATTTCTGAATTCAGCATTTTCATTGTTACAGTAAATACTTAAGATATTTTTCTGGCAACTTAATAATAAAAATAGTTTTGTTACATATGTCTATTTTCATTCCATAATAATTGCATTTCAGAACATCTTCTATGTGTTTCTTAAAATTTGATGGGAGGTTGTACCCCAACCCATGTTCTGAATAAGAGCCTTGTTAACCCTGATGCATTAATGTATAATTTGGAATACCAAGTGTATCCTGAAAAATTGAGAGATGGCTGGATGATCTGATTGATTGACATTTGCCATTGATTTAAGTGATTGCTCTTGGTTAGTGCTAGGTAGAGACCCAGTTCTGTCCTGTGCCTATCCCAGCGTTTTAGTGGATATTTCTCAAACATTTGACTCAGTTGTCAAACGACATTCTCATTGAACAAAATAACAGTTTAATTCGATTGAAAGAGACTTTTCTACAGACTGAAATGCTATAATATGCTAAGCTCCTAAATTCAGATAAAAAAGTGGTTTGGGGGGTATGTAGGTTTCTTTGGTTTTGGTACTTTGTACTTAACCTTCTTTTCAGCCAGATGCTGAAACAAAGAGTTTGGGAATTTTTTATCGCCTGCTTTGTCAGAAGCAGAAACAAATTGCCTAAGGAGCCAGCTCTTCCGGAGAGCTGCATTCTATAAAGGACAGTCAAGGTTATCTGAGCATCTCACCTCTGTAAACCTGTGTGCAGAGCTGAGGGCTTCTTTTCAGACTCCCGCTGGGTAATTGGAGCACTGATTTCAAAGTGGCTTGCTATTTCTGACCTTCCTTGAATTTCAGTAAGAGAAATTGGGGAATGATTATCTCTGAAAATGTTTTTAAAGTACATTAGGACACTTTCCTGTTAGCATTGATTTGACCATTCCCAGAGTCATTCTTTAAAA
Organism: Balaenoptera ricei; assembly: GCF_028023285.1. NCBI lineage: Eukaryota > Metazoa > Chordata > Mammalia > Artiodactyla > Balaenopteridae > Balaenoptera > Balaenoptera ricei. The sequence goes on from NC_082640.1 coordinate 157,495,836, forward strand.
GAGGTAGGAATCCAAGAAAGATTTCTAGATCTCTGTAATTTTTAGCCATTTGAAGAGCCTAAGTTTTCTTATTAGCAACACAACTGAAAAACTACCTTTGAGAATGCAGCACTTTGCAACCATCAAAAAATTGCTGAGTGGTGAAGCAAACAGCCTGCAGGGTTGCTCAATGTAGGTAGCTGTAGCTCAGGTACTTTGCGAAGGATGAAAAAATCAGTGCATGTTATTGAGTGCCCTCTGGTTTTCACCTCTATCTTGGAAGTTGTTTTCCAAGATTTACTTTTTTTTTCTCTCCTCAGTACCTGTATACTATTGAAATGTGCACCTTCAGTGCACTCCCTGTATGTCTTAAGGTATTTTTAAACACTCTTAAATAAGGGTCATCTCCTGGTTGGTACACTTGAATATGACAGTTCTTAGCAGAAGTGTTAAGTTCTAGGGTTACTATGAAGGCCAAGCCTGTTTAGCTTTTATGTTGGAGCAGCTACATCTTGTCTTTTAAATTGAGTTTAATAACCTGAACGCCTGGGCACTTAGATCACTTCTTTTAACGGTGGTAATATCGGATGATGCTGGTACAGTACATCTGTTAGGTGAGGTGGGAGAGTCTTCTCTTATGCATTCATGCACGCTGGCTCCACTGGGGCAACAGAGGGGAAGAAGCCATGAATGCAACAGTTCTCCACACCTACTGGTGGCATGACTCTTGGCTTTTCTAAATCGATTCTTCTTTCCTAACTTCTCTCTATTTAAGGAATATCCAAAACAATTCCCTTCCTTCAAAAGAAAACAAAAATCCAAAAAGACAAAAAAAAATCCATAAAGCCGAAACCCACAAAACCTTGTATTTTATATGTAGTCCTATGTGTATCTTATTGAATGCATCATTCTTATACTTTTTAATTTATTTATGTTTTGAGTAGTGTTGTTCTAGAACATAAAACTGAACTGAGAAAGTATACTTTTTTCCTTCCCTTAACAATTTTAAAAAATTGCTATATTCTTTCTAAACACCCAACGAGAAACAGAGTGATATTAATTGAAAATGATCTCTGACTAAATTATGTGCTTTAGCTTTAACTTTAAGACATTTGAATAATTTTCTCAAGTATATTTTTCTTTGGATTTTCCCATTTTTGTATAGACAATTAGGTACTCATAGGTGAGTGAGATATTACTTAAATTTTTCCCTTGTTTCAGTTTGGTTATTGCATTCCAAGCTTCTGCTTTTCATGGGAGAGTAACTGAGGAAATTTTAAAAAGCTCTTCACTTCTTTTTTTTCTTGAAAATAAAATAAAAAAGAATAACACTAGTCACATTTACTTAAGACTAATAGCTTGCGGGTGTAATACACAAAAGTAAAGACATCCTTTTTGTTGTTTTATGGGAAGTCCCAACCATTTAGTAAGTGTAAAAAGAGAGAAAAAATATGTGTGTCATTGCATTCTCCTAGACTTTTCTTGGTGTTATATGGAGTGGTAGCAAGAAACCTAATAATCTAATGCCTTACATTGGCCATCCAGATGATAGAACGTCTGTAGCAGATTCACAAATCAGTTAAGAAATGGAAGCTTGGAAAACATTTTCTCCCTGGCTGTCCATCCTGTAGAACTCCCTCTTATCCACTGATGCACCCTACCCCTTTTCTCATTTTTCTTACAAATTATGTCTTCCTTAAAACATGCGAGAACAGCTGTTTATATCCAATGTTTCCTCTTTAAACATAGCCCAGTGACAAAGACAGTAGATTAACTAATAACAGGAGTTTGAATATATTAACTCTTAGAAGAAAAAAGCTCAAATGTTGACCTTGAGTAGACTTGTTAGATTCTGTGGGTCAACCTGAATTAGAGTTTCACAGTGGCACTGAGGGTACAAAAGGGAGGCAACTTTTTCAGATAAATAATAGTTGAAATTTTATATTTTGTTTTTTCTAAACTTTTACTGTATATTATAGTTGATTTACAATGTTGTGTTAGCTTCAGGTGTACAGCAAAGTGATTCAGTTACACATATACATATATCTGTTCTTTTTCAAATTCTTTTCCCATTTAGGTTATTGCAGAATATTGAGTTCCCTGTGTTATACAGTAGGTCCTTGTTGGTTATCTATTTTAAATACGGTAGTGTGTGTATGTCAATCCCAAACTCCCAAGGTATCCCTCCCCCGCACCTTTCCCCTTTGGTAACCATAAGTTTGTTTTCTAAGTCTGTGAATCTGTTTGCATTTTATAAATAAGTTCATTTGTATCATTTTTAAGATTTTTTCAGATAAATACAAGTTGAAATTTTATTAACTAAAAGCTGACTATAATGTAATATGAAAATATTAAAAATTTAGAGTAGCAAAGGGATGATTGCAGAGTTTTCCTTTTGTCTTTGGCCATGACTAATTTGACTTGAATTTGGCATGCCTGGGGGTCACTTCAGCATTATTTCATTGTGCTTATTTATTATTCAAAACTTCTTTGTTCTTAAAAAAAAAAAAACATTTTAACAGACTGTAGAACTGTACTGTGACCCCTGCACATTTGCTAATGCTATCATCACCTTTCTCTTTTCAGTGAGAACAACTTATTCTCACCGAATTCTTACCTTTATCTTCTTCAGAACCTAAGAGTACAGCTGTCCCCATCAAATAGAGCGTTGCCTCTTCTAAATTCATTGGTGACAAATAGAACACATGGGAATAGGAATTAAGTTGTCTTTGGAGGAGTGTCTTGTTTCTTAGTACCTGCTCATATTTTGAGGGCCCTGAATTTGTATGGATATGATTCTTTCTAACGATACCATGTTACCCACTTTCTTGACTGTCCCATAAATTTAAAATTTGCTGTTAGGAGTAGATTTGAACTTCTAAAGTAAGGAATCAGAAAATAGAGAAGCAAGAACATGAACTGTGTTTGAGTGTGGGTGGAGGGCAGGGTGGGAATTGTGCATCGCTCTGCCTCCCCTACCTGCCTTGAAAACCTGGGTGGGTGAAAGCATTTTTGAACACCTGGCTTCTGGGAGCAGATCACAGGATGGAATGAGAGGTGAAACTTGGGGAGAGCTAGCACCTGCCAGTTCTTCATGATACACTGGTATTTCTCAAAGGCCTTGGGAAACTCTTAGTGGTGGGGGTTTTGCTTTAAAACCTGAGCTTTGTTTTAATGTTTGTCAATACCTAAGAATATTTTAGACATAAAAGGAACTTGTAAATGTCTTCACTAGTATTTGAGTGGCTTTCGTCAAAATCATGCAAGCAAAATTCGGGTCATGTGGTGGGTGAAGTCTTATGTGTAGGAGTGTCCAGTATGCCGTGTTTTGGGGGTCTTGGTACTCCTTCTCCTGGGAGGAGGGCTTTATTGTGTCTTTTTGGAAAAGACTTTTTTTTTTAGTTGACATGTTTGTTTGTTTCTTTCTTTCTTTCTTTATTTTTGGCTACATTGGGTCTTCGTTGCTGTGCACGGGCTTTCTCTAGTTGCAGCGAGCTGGGGCTACTCTTTGTTGTGGTGCGCAGGCTTCTCATCGTGGTGGCTTCTCTTGTTGCGGAGCATGTGCTCTAGGTGTGCGGGCTTCAGTAGTTGTGGCGCGTGGGCTCAGTAGTTGTGGCTCACGGGCTCTAGAGCGCAGGCTCAGTAGTTGTGGCGCGTGGGCCCCAGAGAGTGTGGGCTTCAGTAGTTGTGATGCATGGGCTTAGTTGCTCCGTGGCATGTGGGATCTTCCCGGACCAGGGATCGAACCCATGTCCCCTGCATTTGCAGGCAGATTCTTAACCACTGTGCCACCAGGGAAGTCCCTGGAAATGACTTTTAAGCAAGACCCTAGGCTTGAGGAAAGCTACTGTTCACATCTGCACAGAAGATGCCAGAGTTTCTAGTGAGTCTATGAGAGTTGTGGGTGTACAGCCCTTCCAGATAACATCAGCCTTTTCAGAGCAGGGGATGTTTCTCAAACCATTGTTTGTCTCCGCACATGGCTAGCTCTGTGTTCTTCCTGTAATGGTTTCCTTAATGAAAATGGACTGATCAGTGCTCTGGAGGAGTCTTCAGTAGCTAAATAATGAATGGTTGCTCAAGAACTAATAGACTTTGATTTTTTTTTTTTCAAGGAGTCATTAAAAAAAAAGTCTAACTCAGTTCAGTAACTGACCCCTTTCTGCTACTGACTGATGTTTTTTTTCCCCAGTCAGTTGGAAAATAAATGGTTTGAGAAATTGTCTAGGTAACATTTGATGGGTATAGGGACCTCTGGGCATGTTCTAACCATAAAGCTTTTGTAGTTACAAGCAGTAGGATATTCTACTGCTATTGCCGCTTGTTTCTTCCCTGGATTTATTAGTGGAAAAGTTAATTCAATTAAGTATATAACTATTTAACTCCAATTATTTAGAGAGCTTTTTGCTTAGTGTTGACAGGAATGGAAATACAAAAAAGAAATGCCCCTTATTTTTCTAAAGGGGGAAATAAGACATAATTAAAAATTGTCATACTAAGTGATCAAATGTAATTAGGCCTTTAGTGGAAGTACAAGTAAAATGTATTGAGGTGTCTGTAGAGGGAGAATTAAATCCATGGAGGTGGCATCATTGGAACTGGGCTTTGAAAGACCCATCCATCCATCCATCCATCCACTAAAAGAGTAACATTTATTTCTTCAAACAACCAAAGTAATTCATATTTATTGTGTAAAATGTGGATGTTCCTAAAAGGCACAGACGTCAAAGTAAAAATCACCAAATTCCTACAAGATCACCCAGTCTCTACCACCCAGGGATAACTAGCCCTACAAGCATTTTCACTTTTTATTTGTGAGGTTTTTCAAACATGCACAAAAATAGAATAGCACAGCAATCCCCCATGTTCCCATCAGTCTAGCTTCAACAGGTACAGACATCTTGCCTTTCTTGTTCCATCCATCTTCTTCCTGTTTTGATTGTTTAAAAAAAATTTTTTTTGAGTTTTAAAGCACAGCCCAGATATTATACCATTTAACCAAAATACTTCAGTAAGAATTTTAAACAGATAATGACTTCAAAAATAGTCACAATGTCATTACCCTTAATGAAATTAATGATTATTGTTTAATATTATTTACTTCTAGTTTGTCCTGGTGTCCATGTTCACTTCCTTTGTCTCAAAATTGTCATTTTACAGTTTGTTGGAATCAGGATCCTAGCCTGATGAACGCATTGCGTTTGTCTCTTTCAAGACTTTCTTAATCTGTAACATTTTCCTTCTCTCCTTTTTTTCATGTAATTTATTGTAGGAGAAATTGGGTCATTTGCTTTTTAGGATTGCTAATATTTTAATAGTTTTCTCTCATTTTTGTCCTTCTACGTGACCATGTATATGTTTTAAAAGCAAAATTGGGATCATACTTTGCATGTTGTTTTATAAGATGTTTTTAACACATGATATAAGGAGGACAGTTTGTTATTATTTACTCTTCTATGATTAGTTTTTCTTTTCTGTTAAATCTTATGGCATTATAGTAACTAAAAATGAGAAGGATGTGTTTGTATTTAAAGTAAATCTTACATTGATTATATGTAGTATTACAAAAACGAATTGGTTATTTTTCCCCTCTCTCCCTCCCTCCTTCCCTCCCCCCGCCCCATTCCTCCCTCCCTCCCTCACTTCCTTCCTTTCTTCCTTCTTCACTCTAGGACTTCTTACAGATAGACATAGTATTGGCAATGCAGTTGCCTGAATCGAGAGCCATTTTATTTTCCCTGAAGAATGGAGCTATGGATGGGTGTATAAATGAGAGCCTGGCTGATGATGGTTCACTCCTCGCTGAGGAGGTAAATGGTGCCCATGCAAGGCCCTGATTTTTCTGGAGAGTCCCTGCAAGAAGGGAACCCTCCTTGTTATTGTTACTGTAAGCTGACCTTTATTAAAAAGTTGTTTGCATTCTCCCATAAACATTGGCCACTGGTGGGAAAGGATTCTTAGTGGTTAAAGGGAACGTTAACTGTTTTAATTTAGTGATGTTAACATAATCTTGACGTTTCTATATTAGGTCCTCTTTCAGTTGCTGTCAAGTTTTTAGCCTGGAAAAAAGAATATGTGTGCAAGCTCCCGCCAATAATAATTCGTTATACCAGCTTGAAGCTTCATGTGGCCATTTAAGTCGACAGTCTTTTGTTCTTCATCAGATAAAACCCCAGCTTCATTTGTGATGTTCTGGTTGCTCCTGGTAGTTTGTCTTCTTTTACATTTGATTAGATTTTAATTTAGCAGTGGTTGCAGGGATATCTGTATTTCACCTTATTCTGTAATCCTGTCATTTGATAACCCAGTAACATCCTTGCAAGGTGTTTTTTTAAATTAATTTTTTAATAAAAGTAATAAATGAGTTTATAAGATTTACTCCCTGTCTCCTCTTGCTGGTTCCCCTGTTCTCCAGAGGCAAACACTTTGTTGATTTGGTATTTATAATATAAACGTGTTGTATTTTGTGTTTAAAACTTCACGTAATTGGTGGTGTATTGAATATCACTATTTTTTTTGTCATTCAGGAACATGGTTTGGAGGTCTGTCCATGCTAGTTGATATAAATCTAGTTCATTCTTTTTAACTGCTGCCTAATGTTATGTAGACTAGTCATGGGAATATACCATAGTTTTTCTGCCATTTTCCTATTGCTGATCTTCTAGGTTGTTTCCGATAGCTTCCAATTACAAAGAAAGCTGCAAAGAATATCCTTGTCCTTGGTTCTGTGTACGTGGGCATGTGTTTCTCTAGGCGGTTGTCAGGTCATGGGATATTGTAATAGATACTCCCAAATTGTTTTACCAGAGTGACTCCCATCAACAGAGAGAATTTAATATATAGAAGTGTTCTTTAATTCCACATATTTATCTAGAGAAATGGGATGGAGCTGGGGCTAAATTTGAAGAACTGACTTATTTACAAATAAGTAGACCTCATTAACATAATATTTGGCTATGAATTTTTTTTTTTTAAGGCTAGTTTTATTTATTGGGCTCTATTTTGCTACCAGATGTGAATTTATTCATATGTATGGAATTCTGCAATTAAATAATGACAAGTACATTGTCATAATTGCTGTTGAGCTTTTGTATAGAAATAACAGCTTGTTTTAGAATCTGTGCATTGGCGGTAAAGCTGGGTGTGAGGGCTGTCTTCTGTGCTTCTGAGGACGGAAGGCCCCTTCAGTTAACTGCTCACCTCTGTTCTAAAGGCTAAGGAATGTGCTGAACGTTCAGTGTAACACCTACCTCATTATGGACACCGCAGGCAGAGGGAATACATAATTAAATGAGAGCCACTGCTGTCACAGGAAGACATACCATGCTTTGTCCTTTGGTTTCCCTTAAAGGACTTCTTAGAGGACACTCTTCAAATAAAGGATGGTCTATACCCCTTTGCTTTCCTTTGTCTAGCATGACAGGGAAGACAGATACAGTTCCTTATTCCTTTGCTCTCTTAAGAAAAGAATATAACCATTATTTTATCGGTTGATTATTATGTTCAGGAGCTCGGATTTTTGAAGTCAGTCTTAATATGATGCCCCTTCTTTCTCCACAGTAGTTATCGTGCATTTTTTTTTTTTTTTTTTAATTTTTTGGCTGCATTGGGTCTTCTTTGCTGCGCGCAGGCTTTCTCTAGTTGCAGTGAGCGGAGGCTACTCTTCGTTGCGGTGGGCGGGCTTCTCGTTGCGGTGGCTTCTCTTGCTGCAGAGCACGGGCTCCAGGCACGCGGGCTTCAGTAGTTGCGGCCCCCGGGCTCAGTAGTTGCAGAACGTGGGCCCTAGAGCACACAGGCTTCAGTAATTGCGGTGCATGGGCTCAGTAGTTGTGGCTCGCGGGCTCTAGAGCGCAGGCTCAGTAGTTGTGGCGCACAGGCTTAGCTGCTCTGCGGCATGTGGGATCTTCCTGGACCAGGGATTGAACCTGTGTCCCCTGCATTGGCAGGCGGATTCTTAACCACTGCGCCACCAGGGAAGTCCTCGTGCATTTTCTTTTTAACATCTAAAATCTTCTACCTGGAGGCCTCATCGGGATGCTGAGCCTCGCTGTTTTCATCTGTCAATGGGCTCCCAAGCCATGCACCTCGCAGGGTTGTAAGGTGTTCATTGCCTGTGTGGTGCCTCCCAGGAAGCGAGCTGTCCAAGTCTTGTGGGCCACCCTTCCCCTGTAACAGACGAGGAAACCGAGGTTCAGAGCGTGAAGTGACATGTATTCTCCACTTTTGGTTTGTCTTAATAACTAAAATAAATCTCTGCCACACATTGCGTCACATTGCATCTCTGCTTCTTGAGAAAGCACAGTGGTAGCTTCTGTGTGCATCCTTCTCCTTGCCTGGCGTTTCCTTTTCTTCTCTCTACCTGTCAGTCACCTTTCTCTCCTTTGAAACATGTTCAAGTTCCTTTCCTCAGGGAGGCTGTTCTGGCTAATCCGGCAGATGGATATTATTTCATATTCTCATCCCCTCAGATGTGTCTTTTCACTGTGGACATTTGAACTCATTTGTATGTTTCTTGGAAAACTCTTCTCTCTCCCTATATTATTTAGAAAGGACCTATACCATAAAATGCTGGTTATTTAGGGGAAAAGAACTACTTTAGAAGAAAACCACATTTGTTAGCAATGCAATGTTATTTCTGTGTTTTGAAAGGGAAAATTTCAATGGACAGAGATAAGCTCTTAATATGCACTGTACCATGCTTTTAGCATGTTCGCTGCTACTCACAGACCTCTGTTCTGCCTTTTACAGAATCACCTTTCAAACCAGTAGGTTCAAACTAAGGATTGTGTTAAATAAACAAGAACAAAACTCTCCACTGATCATTCATGTATCTCTGCCTGTGGATGAGTTTGCCTGTGACTTTCCCCCAGTGTTCCCCTCTTTTTTCTGTGCTGTGAAAAGTGGTAAACAAAATAAAAATATCAAGTAGCAATATGCACTCCTAAAGATAGCTTGCAGAAGAAGTTATATGTGGCCTAACCAGTACATAGAAGATCACATGAAAGCCAAGTGAGAAGCTTTTATAATCTTAAACATGAACAAATGCACAATTCAGTGAATGTTTCACTGTACAGCGTACACATTTCAATTTCATTTCAACATACAGTTGGATGAATCATTTTCTCAATCACTTGAGAACTGCTTATATATGGCACCAGTTTGTAATCAAATATCATTTTGTTTTTGTGTTAGGCCACTCTGGAAATAGGGTAGTAATGTGGGGACCAAATGCGTGTGTTGATGTGTGTGTCTGTGTAAAAAGACTGCAGGATCTTAGTTTATATTTGGGGTGTGAAGGAAAAAAAGTCTGATAGATCTGGAAGGAGGCTTAATTGTCATCTGTACATTTTGTAGATGAAAAATAGGTATTCACAGAGATCAGTGTTTGCCCCAGGTTATATTGCTTTATGGTGTTGGTGCTCGGGCTTAGGGCTCTGAGCTGGTGGAAATGGGACGGCACTATTAATGCTTTTGCGACAGATTCAGTGGTATTTCTTTACCCATTCAGGGACCTCAGAATATTTCCTAAGTCATTTGTCTTTTGTATTTTGAATATGTTTTTAATTAATTTTTATTGGAGTATAGTTGCTTTACAATGTTGTGTTAGTTTCTACTGTACAGCAAAGTGAATCAGCTGTACGTATACATATATCCCCTCCTTTTTTTGGATTTCCTTCCCATTCAGGTCACCACAGAGCATTGAGTAGAGTTCCCTGAGCTATACAGTAGGTTCCATTAGTTATCTATTTTATACATAGTATCAATAGTGTATATATGCCAATCCCAATCTCCTAATTCATCCCACCTCCCCCTTCCCCCCTTGGTGTCCATACGTTGGTTCTCTACATCTGTGTCTCTATTTCTGCTTTGCAAATAAATTCATCTATACTATTTTTCTAGATTCCACATATGTGCATTAATATGATACTTGTTTTTCTCTTTCTGACTTAACTTCACTCTGTATGACAATCTCTACGTCCATCCACGTCTCTACAGATGACCCAATATTGTTCCTTTTTATGGCTGAGTAATATTCCATTGTGTGTGTGTGTATATATATACATATATATATATATATATATATATATATATATATATCACATCTTCTTTATCCATTCATCTGTCAATGGATATTTAGGTTGTTTCTATGTCTTGGCTATTGTAAATAGTGCTGCTATGAACATAGGGGTGCATGTATCTTTTCAAATTATAGTTTTGTCTGGATATATGCCCAAGAAGGGGATTGCTGAATCATATAGCAACTCTATTTTTAGTTTTTTGAGGAACCTCCATACTGTTTTCCATAGTGGCTGTGCCAAATCTTATCAGCAGTGTAAGAGGGTTCCCTCTTTTCCACACCCTCTCCACCATTTGTTGTTTGTAGACTTTTTAATGATGGCCATTCTGACTGGTGTGAGGTGGTACCTCATTGTAGTTTTGACTTGCATTTCTCTAATAATTAGTGATGTTGAGCATCTTTTCATGTGCCTGTTGGCCATCTGTATGTCTTCTTTGGAGAAATGTCTATTTAGGTCTTCTGCTCTTTGGACATTCTTAAGCATGCTGCCCACAAGTTTTTTTCCTGAAGAGACATCATAGAAAACCAAAACTTTGTCTAAATTGGAGTTTTAGCATTTTATTCTATTGTTAAATACGTGATTTTTCTTTGAAAAGCATTTTAATGGCCTTTGTGGAAAAACTTTTTGAAAATCCAAGGCAGTTGCACAATGTCACCTTTGCAAGTGTTGACGTTAATTATGCCTAGCTTCTCATAAGGACTTCATCTTACTTGTCTTTATAGTCCCTGCAGCTCTAGCACAGAGCAAAATGTTTACGAAGTGAGGTTGGAGGGTCGTTTATCTAAAATACTTCTATGTTCCTACCCAAATCCTCAGTGAGAAGTACTTCACCCATCTCTGCCCCTCGCTTCTCTCTTCCGTGTCATTGTGAACTAAAGATGAGAGGAAACCCCTAGAAGAATTGTTTGGCTATTTGAAATACAAAATTTCTTACTAATCAAAAATTGGACCATTGGACCAGAACATAATAATTTTGGCTCTCATTTGTTAAACTCTTACCATGTGGCAAATGTTCTCCAGATTCTTTGAGAACAGAGCTGAGTTGGCATGGCCTCTATCTTTAAGTACCTAAAACCTAGCGGGTGAGGCGGGTGTGTGTTTAGGTGCAATAATGGAAGTATATTAGAAGGTTGAAGCAATACACGTACCCTTGGTGTTTCTTGTTAGCAGTATGTGGAAGGATATGAATACCATGAACGATGGAAGTAATCAGGTTTTTTAAAATTAAATCTTATGTTTTGAATAGCTAATATATACCCATAGAGTAAAATCCAAAAGGTTATGCAGTGAAACTAAACTGTAGATTTTATTCGGATTTCACAGTTTTTCTGCTGATGCCCTTTTTCTCTTCAAGGATCCAATCCAGAAATGTCAGATTACATTTAGTATATATACTTTTTAAAATTTATTTTTACACAAATTGTAGCATACTGTACTGTGCTTTCACTCTTTCATTCCAGTTTATGATTGTACTTTATTATCCAGTCTCTTAATAGTGGACTTTATGTTGTTTCTGATCTTTTGATATTGTTAACAGTGCCTCTATGGCTTGTCCTTGAACTTTTAAGTGTGCAGGTTTATATAGAGGAGTTTCTGGGTTAAAGAATATGTATCCTAAAACTGGTGTAGCCACTGTGGAAAACAGTATGGAGGTTCCTCAAAAAGTTGAAAATAGAACTAGCGTATGATCCAGCAATTCCACTTAGGGGTATCTATCTGAAGAAAGCAAAAACACTAATTTGAAAAGATACGTATGCACCTCTGTGTTCATTGCAACATTATTTTCATTAGCTAAGATATGGAAATAACCAAAGTGTCCATCTGTAGATGAATGGATAAAGAAGATATGGTATAGATACACAACGGACTATTTGCCATAAAAAAGATGAAATGCTGCCATTTGCCCTACCATGGATGGACCTGGAGGGCATTGTGCTAAGTGAAATAATTCAGGCAGAGAAAGACAAGTACCCCATGGTTTCACTTATATGTGGAATCTAAAAAACAAAACAAACAGAAAAACCAAAACAAAGTCCAGACTCATAGATACAGAGAACAGATTGGTAGTTGCCAGAGGGGAGGGGATTTGGGTTGGGTAGATTAGGCGAAGGAGATCAAGAGGTACAAACTTCTATGTATAAAATAAGTCATGGGGATGTAATGTACAGCATGGGGATGCAGTCAATAATACCGTATTAACTTTGTATGGTGACAGATGGTAACTAAACCCATTGTGGGGGTCATCTCACAATATATACAAGTGTCGAATGACTATATTGTACATATGCAACTAATATAATATTGTATGTGAAATATATGCTTCAATTAAAAGAAAAAAAGAAGCAAAAGCCATTCAGCTAAAAAGGGACTCTGCCAAGATTAGAAAAAAAAAAAAAAGCATGACCATCTGCCATACATTTATGCTCTTCTGGTATGGTAATTGTTTCTCCCACTAAAAACCCCCACACCAAGAATATGTATCTTCACATCTTTGATAAGTATTGTTAAACTGTCCTCCACAGACACTGTACAGATTTACACTCCCACCAGCAATGTATGCCTTTCTCTTCCCACTTGTCAGTAGTGTGTGAATAAACCTTTGATCCTTGTCCGTTTCATAGCTGAAGAAAGGAATCTTCTTGTGGCTTTCCTGTGCGTTTCTCTCATAAATGAGGTTGCGCATACTGTTGGGTGTTTAAGAGCGGTTTTTCTTTCTGTGAATTGACTCTTGTGATCTTTTGCCCATTTATCTAATGAGATAAGAGGTTAGCACTTTGTGATAGGAGCTGTTGATTTATTTTCCTGGGTTCATATTTTGTCATTTATGGTAACTTTTGCCCTGTGTAATTTGTTACTTTTGGATAATCAAATTTATTGATCTTTTATTTTATGGGTTTTGGATTTTATGTCCTACTTAGAAAGGTTTTACACTCTCAAAGAGGATGAATGATATCTCCTGGTTTCTTTTAATATTAGGTGGGCCAAAAAGTGCCTTCAGGTGTTTAAGTAAAAATAAAAGGCACATTTTTCATTTTCACCAAGAACTTTATTGAACAATGTATTCACCCTTTTGTTCCACTACCTTCTGCCATTTTTCAGGCAACTTCATAATTCCATCTTCCCAAAACTTTTTATATTTCTGAGCAAAGAACTGTTCCAGGTGCTTTTTACAGTCTTCCAGGGAACTGAAATTTTTTCCATTAAGAGAATTTTGTAAAGACCTAAATAAATGGAAACCCGAAGGTGCAGTGTCTGGTGAGTACGACAGATGAATCAGAACTTCCCAGCCAAGGTAATAGTTTTTGCCTGGTCATCAAAGAAACATGCCGTCTTGCGTTATCCTGATGGAAGATTATGCGTTTTCTGTTGACTAATTCTGGACGCTTTTCGTCGAGCGCTGCTTTCAGTGGGTCTAATTGGGAGCAGTACTTATCGGAATTAATCATTTGGTTTTCCAGAAGGAGCTCATATAATAGAGGACTCCCTTCCAATCCCACCATATACACAACATCACCTTCCCTGGATGAAGACCAGCCTTTGGTGTGGTTGGTGGTGGTTCATTTCACTTGCCCCACAATCTCTTCCTTTCCATATTATTGTACAGTATCCACTTTCATCGGCCGTCACAATTTGTTTTAAAAACAGAATGTTTTCATTATGTTTCAGTAGAGAATCACATGTGGAAATATGGTCAAGAAGGTTTTTTTCGCTTAACTTGTGTGGAACCCAAACATCAAAGCGATTCACACAACCAAGCTGATGCAAATGATTTTCAGTGCTTGATTTGGATATTTCGAGTATGTTGGCTATCTCCCTTGTGGTATAACATTGATTGTTCTCAATTAATGTCTCGAGTTGATGGCTATCAACTTCAACTGGTCTACCTGACCGTGGAGCATTGTCCAGCAAGAAATCTCCAGCCCGAAACTTTGCAAACCACTTTTGACACGTTCGATCAGTCATAGCACCTTCTCCATACATTGCACAAATCTTTTTTTGTGTTTTGGTTGCATTTTTACCTTTCTTGAAATAATAAAGCATAATATGCCAAAAATGTTGCTTTTTTCCTTCCATCTTCAATATTAAAATGACCACAAAAATTCAGCAATTTGATAAGTCTTTCCTTTTTTTTTTTTTTTGGCTGCATTGGGTCTTCATTGCTGCGAGCAGGCTTTCTCTGGTTGCTGCGAGCAGGGGTTACTCTTCGTTGTGGTGCTCGGGCTTCTCATTGTGGTGGCTTCTCTTGTTGCAGAGCATGGGCTCTAGGTGCACGGGCTTCAGTAGTTGCAGCACATGGTCTCAGTAGCTGTGGCACGTAGGCTCTAGAGCGCGTGGGCTTCAGTAGTTGTGGCACGCGGGCTGAGTAGTTGTGGTGCACGGGCTTAGTTGCTCCGCAGCACGTGGGATCTTCCCGGACCAGGGATCGAACCCGTGTCCCCTGCATTGTCAGGCGGATTCTTAACCACTGTGCCTCTAGGGAAGTCCCAAGTCTTTTTTTAAATGCATGCTGATAGGACAGCTGTCGCATACAATCTAACAAAATTGTTTCGAATGAAGTTAAAGACAGCTAAGTGCTACTAGAGCCATCTTACGGAAAAAACCGAACGAACCTTTTGGCCCACCTAGTACTTTTGTAGTTTCTTTTTTTTTGAATGTTTAAATTGTTTGATCAATTTGTAATTTGTTGTCATTGTGAGTTGATATCCCATTTTCTTTTCCATATCGCTGTGTAGTTGTGCCTGTACCATTTATTGAGGAATTTATCTTTTCTGCACCAATTTTAGGTGTTATGTTTTATCCTATATCAAACTCTCTGAAGTATTTTTAGAATTTTTATTTTATCCTTGGTTTGATGGTCTATTCATGAACCAGTTTCACACTTTTAAATTGTTGTATATTTATAACACATCTTACTATCTGTCAAGTATTAAAGCTAGTTTCCTTTATTACTCTTCTTTTTCATAATTACTCTTACTATTCTTGCTCATTTATTTTCCCATATGAACTTTAGACTCAGATTCTGAACTTCCATTCGTGATAAATTGGCACATTCATTTAGATTTTTTTTAAAAGCATTGATCCTCTAGGAATTTGTTTGGTATAGCTCAAATATTTCTCAACTTCTGCATTTTTTCAGGTGCAGTGTAATTGACATATAACATTATATTAGTTTCAGGTGTACAACATAATGATTGGACATTTACATACATTGCACAATGATCACCACAATATGTGTTGTTAATACCTGTCACCATACATAAGGATAGTTACAAACTTTTTTTCTCTTGTGATGAGAACTTTTAAGATCTACTCTCTTAGCAACTTTCAGATGTGTAATGCAGTATTATTAACTATAGTTGCCATGCTGTACATTATATCCCCCTGACCTATTTATTTTATAAATGGAACTTTTTACCTTTTGACCCCCTTCACCCATATCACCCACCCGTTACCCTCTGCCTCTGGCAACCGCCAGTCTGTTCTCTATCTATGAGCTTGGTTTGTTTTGTTTTTGTTTTAGATTCCACATATAAGTGAGATCATGTGTTATTTTTCTTTCTCTGTGACTTATTTCACTTAGCATAATGCCCTCAAGGTCCATCCATATTGTTGCAAATGGCAATATTTTATTTTTATGGCTGATATATATTCTCTCTCTCTGCATATATATGTATACACACACACACATATATATATATTCTAAATCTTCTTTATCCATTCATGTACTAATGGGCAGTTTGGTTGCTTCCATATCTTGGCTATTGTAAATAATGTTGCAGTGAACATAGAGGTGTATATATCTTTTTGAACTAGTGTTTTTATTTTCTTCAAGTAAATACCCAAATGTGGAATTGCTGGATCATATGGTAGTTCTAGTTTCAGTTTTTTTGAGGAACCTCCATACTGTTTTTCCATAGTGGCTGCACCAATTTACAATCCTACCAACAGTGCACAAGGGTTCCCTTTTCTCCACATTCTCGCCAACACTTGTTATTTGTCTTTTTGTTGATAGCCATTCTAATAGGTGTGAGGTGATATCTCATTGTGGTTTTGATTTTCATTTCCGTGATGATTAGTGATGTTTAGTATTTTTTCATGTGTCTGTTGGCCATCTGTATGTCTTCTTTGGAAAAAATGTCTATTCAGATCCTCTGCCCACTTTTTAATTGTGTTGTCTGTTTTTTTCATGTTGAGTTGTATGAGTTCTTTGTATATTTTTGATATTAGCCCCTTATCGGATATATTCTTTGCAGATATCCTCTCCCATTCAGTAGGGTGCCTTTTTGTTTTGTTTGTAGTTTCCTTTACTGTGCAGAAGCTTGTTTGATGTAGTCCCATTCTGCCTTTTGTTAAAGCTTATTTTAAAAAGATTTATTACTGATAATATAAAGGGTACTTACCCATAATCTTACCTTCTTATCAGGACAAACTACTGTTTTCATGTATTTCCTTCCATTTCCCCTACAGTCTTTGTGATGATGAGTCATGTTTAAAGGTCTTTTTTTTTTATTACTTTACATTCTGTAATTAGCACAGTGTCATGCAAATAGTAGGTAAATGTTTAAAGAACTCATCCATACTGCTGTGGGATCCTCGCTAGAGAGTAATTGGGGAGTGTCTATTAAAATTTAAAATATATGCGTGCATACGTTAGAACCCCACAGCTGCATTACTCAGCGTCTCCCCTAAGGAAAACAAGTGCATCTTATCAGTGAGGTATAGACTCCAGGGGCCATGACAAGTACTACTTTTTGCAGCACCTCCTGTCACCCTCATTATTTCTTTCCCTTTTAGTCATTAAATTCTGTTGACAATGTGAAATCTTTCAGGACTGGTTCATAGCCCATGCTGAGAGCACTTTTAATTTGATTCTCCACCTTACTTATTAATTTAAAAAATCTGCAACATAGTAATTCTTGAGATGAACATGTTAGAATTGATCAATGCCCCTTTCTGTGTTGAAAATCACCATCATGAGGCACTGTTGCTGACTGCAGGGCCCTTGACATGTGTTGGGGACGGAAATGCTCTCAGCCTTTGTGGGCCTCCTCCTCCTGTTCCCCGTCCTGCTGAGTCAGCATAAGGAATCCTCTTCTTCACAAGAACAAGGTCATCTCCATCCACTTCAGCTCCCTTTTTTCTGCTCTTCATTCCTTTTGGGAATGCAGCTTCTTCACCCTATCCTGGATCTCAAATCTGTACCCCTGAATCTTTGAAATCTTTATTTCTATACCAGAGGAGTCCTTCATTAAGCAAACATTCATGCACAGCGTGGCTGGGGGGACACGATTGCTCTAGTACCAGATAGACTTGAATCAGGATCACGTCGGAACACGGAATATGGTTTTGTGCAGAGTCCTAGAAAAAAAGAGTCCCCTTCATTATCTTAGCATCAAGTCGAAGGGAGAAAGGAGAGAACCGGCTGGTAACCTGGGGATTAAGGGAAGCAAGGAGGTAGAATTGGAATGTTTAAGCCACTCAGCAGTGATTGGATTGGGTCATGCTCTCAAGCGCTTCATGCGTGCCTCCCTTTTGGACCAGTTGGAAAGCTGTGGGCTGGTTACTGTGGGAATTGATGGGTGCTGCTGGCAGTGGGAGATGGAAAGTTCTTGGAATTGATCCAAAAATCCCAAGAGAGCAGGGTTTTTCCCCCTCTGGCTTCCCTGCTGTTCTTTCAACTCACTTGCATTTAGCTTGGGGAGGACATTTCCAATAGCTCGTCGTCCCTGATGTCCCAGGGAGTGGTTGAGCGGGGCTCTCCCAGGCAGACTGTGCACAGAGAAGAGGGCTACACAAAGGACTGCTGGTTTCCGATGAGTTTCTGTTTTAGCAATTAGCTCCTCGGGCTTCAGTGAACTCAGAATTAAATGGAAGCTTCTGTTTCTTTTTACACTGTCAAGGAATGTGCTCCACACAAGGAGAGGGGAAAGTCAATATTTAATTCTGGAATCACAACCTCTTCCTCTTCTTTACTGCCACCACCCCTCACTAAAAAAGGGGGTGGGATGGGGAGCATTGTGTTTTTGTTATAGGTTTGCTGTTTCTGAAATGTTGGAGATAGAAAACAGATGTTTTATTGAGGTGATATCCACATTGGAAAATAGTGAGTTCAGAATGTATGTCAGCTTTCATTAATTTGATTAATCAATAACTTTAAAAAGGCTCTACCAGAGTGTATGCTAGTTTGTTTTTGTAATTACTCATGAATATGGAATGTAAAGCATTGATTTATTTTTCTAAGAAAAGTATTTGGCTTGAGGAGAGAAGAATGTTCAAGTATCGGGGCGGGGGGCACATTATAAAGTTCGAAAGGACAGAGTTGTTTCCCCTGACATTTTGGGTTTCAGTTCACCGTTTTCTGTTGTTTCTGATTCTTTTACCACCAATGAAAACCTTATTCAGGGAAGATTTTTTCTTTTGATTTTAGGAGATTTTGTTGAATTCCTTCCCGAAAGATAAGAAAGAGGTCTAGGCCTCTTCAAACCTTGACTTTGGCATCTTAGAGGTGAGGAATCACCTGGCAGAGCAACCATGTGATGTTGAATTACCTCGTGATTTGGATGATATATTTCTAGTGGCTTTGACACTCCCGTTTAGTTGGTTCAATTCCTGTTCTTTGGAGCGGAGGAGGGACTGGAAAGAAAGGCCAGTCACACACAAGCCTTGCCCTCCTCAAGCTTTTTTTTTTTTTTTTAATAAATTTATTTATTTTTTTAAATTTTTGGCTGTGTTGGGTCTTCGTTGCTGTGCGCGGGCTTTCTCTAGTTGCGGCAAGTGGGGCCTACTCTTCGTTGCGGTGTGCGGGCTGCTCATTGCAGTGGCTTCTCTTGTTGCAGAGCACGGGCTCTAGGTATGCAGGCTCAGTAGTTGTGGCACGTGGGCTCAGTAGTTGTGGCGTGCAGGCTCAGTAGTTGTGGCACATGGGCTTAGTTGCTCCGCAGCATGTGGGATCTTCCTGTACCAGGACTTGAACCTGTGTCCCCTGCATTGGCAGGCAGATTCTTAACCACTGAGCCACCAGGGAAGGCCCCCCCCCCTCAAGCTTTTGATCGGGGAGATAAGATGATGGGAAAAATTCAAGTGCAGGGAAGGGTGTGGGGAGTTGTACGAGAAGTGAATTGATGGAGTGGGTGTGCGTCCAAAGTTAAGCACCTTCCTTGGGAAAGTACAGAAGCCATCATAAAGGAGGTAGCAGTCGAGGGCCAGGGCTGTACTCCACCTGCAGGAATTCGGGAAGTCGCAGCTATTACGATTTGAACTGGAGCTTAAAGAACAAGCAGCATTTCAACAGGTGTTGTCCTTTTTTCTCAGCCTCGGTATCTCTCAACGCCTTGATTTTTTTATTTGTGTGCTTTGATTTATACCGATGAAGCACTTCATACTAAAAATACTAGGCCGTCTAGGCTCAGGCCATAAAGCTGCCATGGGAGGGGAGCGTCTGTTGGAGGAGACAGGTAATACTGTGACAGAGGGGAGCGCAGGTGCGGTGGGAGCCTGGAGAGAGGAAGGGCCGCTAATCCTGAGGAAGGGATGTGGGGACTCAGGGGCCCAGGGCGTGGGAGGCAGGGTTGCGCAGTGACTCCCGTACATTTGTCATTCTGCTGTGAAATTCGTGTAGCACCTCCCCATTGACCAGTGAGAAAGCTGAGGCTCGTGGTGTGTCCGTTCCTTTCCCGAGGTCAGAGCATCCCCATTTGTTAGCATTGAGATTTAAACCCATTGCAGCGGATGTTGCTCAGAACCCCATACCTTGCAGAGTAGTTATTATGGCCCCTTGTTGTTCAGATTGAGGTTAGTGAGGCAGGTACCTTGCTCGAGGCCTGACTTGTACATGGCAGAGTTGAGATTTCAATGATGTTTGCTTTCCAAAGCACATATCTGTCCACATAGAGAGCCCACCTGTGGAAATTCAGCGGAGGGGCTAACAGAGGCTCAAAGAAGAGGCCGCCCTTCAACTAGGCATAGCAGGGTGGATGCAATTTGCAATTACAGACAAGTATCAATGGGCCCTTAATGCAGATGGAATATATGAGAAAAAGCATGGTGAAAGGTAAAGTGCAGAGTGTGTTTAGTAAGAGAATAGTTCAGTTTGCCTGGAGCGATGGCTGTGTGAAGAGGTATAGAGGGGAATAAGTTGGAAAATTAGCTTGGAACCGACTTGTCTAGGACTTGGAATCCCTAGATAAAGAATTTGGACTCTATTTATGTAGGTATTGAGAAACCATTGATGAATTTGGAGCAGGTGAAGGTGGCTGCCCCAGAGGTGAGAGATATGATTTCTTTTTCACACTGAATTTGAATTTTATCTTTAACTATATCTTTGAATGAAATAAAATTTTTTCTAAATTCTTTAAAAGATAGAGCTAAGGAAAGTTAAGATTCAGTAGGAAAAGAATGTAAGGTTAACTGTCTAGGAAAGATTGTGAAACCTAGTTGTTTGTTTTATGGGCTCTGATTCTGATTGTATAAGTTTTCAGAATCTTGTCAGCTTCGTGGGTTCATGGCTATGAGATGACCGTAAACATGGTATTATCATAAATCTATTTGAAATAGTGGTGTTTCTGTGACTGACTTTACATATATACCCACTAAGTCTGCTGCAGGTGAAGGTTGTTTATGGGTCTGTTTCAGATCCAAAGTCTTGCATACGGAGTCTTTCCCACGGGGTGGAAGGCTGGCCAAGCATTTAAATGGGACCCCTGTATGGCTTTCCCTGGGCTGGCTTTCCTAGTTCCAGAAAAGAGTCAGTTCCAGCCAGACCTCTGGTGGCCGCTGTGCTCGTATTATTGCCCAGAAGTTCCGAAAGGGTTCTGGTTAAACCTTTTTTTTTTTTTTTTTCCTATTTATTTTAATTTATTTATTTTTGGCCACGTTAGGTCTTCGTTGCTGCACGTGGGCTTTCTCTAGTTGCGACGAGCTGAGGCTACTCTTTGTTGCGGTGCGCGGGCTTCTCATTGCAGTGTCTTCTCTTGTTGCGGATCATGGGCTCTAGGCACACGGGCTTCAGTAGTTGCAGCACGCGGGCTCTAGGGCGGGTGGGCTTTGGTAGTTGTGGCGCACGGGCTTAGTTGCTCCGTGGCATGTGGGATCTTCTGGACCAGGGATTAAACCCATGTCCCCTGCATTGGCTAGTGGATTCTTAACCACTGCGCCACCAGGGAAGTCCCTGGTTAAACCTTTAGCCAGCTAGATTATTTATAAAGATAGAGCCATCATACTGCTGTTTGGAGAGGTTATACTTTTATACTTCTTAGTAAACATTTTCTCATTTTTTAGTGTTAGTGTCAGGAGAAAAGTTGTTCAAAACTACCTAAGACTGGTTGTGAAGCACATTTTTTCATTGAACCTAGAGGTGGTGGCACAGAAGGGTGCAGTCTGTGAGATTCCTCCAATCAGGTACTTTGTTTTGTTCGTCATTGTCCCTCCATGACTGAGTAGATATAGTGTGTGAGAGAGAGTTAAGTCCTAAATCAGTGCCTGTTGAATGAATGTTGGATGAATCTTGGGCAGTTGTTCCTAAGGAGTAACTATTGCAGTTGATGGGAAAACTAGTTAACTTTTTATTTAAGACCCCTTTCTCTTGGGTTCTACAGGGTTTGCTAGTGATAAAGATTTTTAAATGCTCTTTTGATATGTTGCTTCAAAATGCGAATAACACTTTACAGTTCTTTTTAGATAAAATAACCAAATAGAATTGAAGTTACTAAAAATGTAAAATCTTTTAGGCTAATTTAAAAAACATAGAATATTTAGTATTGGCGTTCTCTTCCATTCTCTTTAGAAAGGGTCACTACCCTAAATTAAGATATCTCCTTTCTAGCCAAGATTTCATTGACTTGACTCAAAGCCCAGAGTATAGATGGAAATGCAAGAAGGTTTGCCAAATCCCATGGAACAGTAATGGGATTTTTTTTTGGCTCTGGCAACTTGGAATTTATTTTTGTAATTCTAGTAATTAATTATGAAAAAGTGTTAACTTTGTTAACATTTAATAATGAGAAAGTTGAAATAAATGTGTATAAATATTAAATATGTTTGTTTTTCTGATAGAGCAGTGAAAGCAAGATATGAGGGAAATGTAGTTACTTGAGGATTTGGTCATCCTAAGAGAGCCTGTTTCTGACTTTTGACATTTTCTTCAAGATAATGTATCATCGTAATGTGGCAGTTTGCACATTGAGGGGATTATTGCAATATTCTTTGGAAACTTCTGGACCTCATTCATCTGGGAGCCAGTTTACAGTAGCAGGTGGGGAGATAAATTTTGTACTTACAGCTCTGGAGTTCAAAAAGTCTTGAGATTTGATTTTTATACTATAAGAAATTTCACAGTGTCATTCTGTCTCTGAAAATATGTAGCCTTTCATAATTCCATTTTATAATTTTGTGGCCCAGTATCTAGTGTGAGGGGGTTAACTGATGTATTAAACGTAAGATCTCAGTAGTATTCTGGGTCCTGTCTGTTGTTTTTAGTATTTTTCATAAGGAAATAATCTTTTAGACTAATCAATATATTGGTTTTGAAATCTGGTTAAATTTAACCATTGATAGAGAATTTTACCTTTTAATACTTGTTGTAGTTCCTTATAATCCTCCTGATGGGCTTTTGAAAGGGTAAAAATGAAACGGGTTTTCACACGGAAGCTGCTTATCACATTGAAGCAGAGGGTGTTGCAGATATTAAATGTACTTGAGATGATTTATGCAACAGAACCTTTGGAAAACCAACAAATATGCTTGCAGAATTCCTTCCTGGACATTTTCTGTCGTGACCAAATGATTTTTCTTTTCTTTTCTTTTTTTTTTTTTAACAAATGATTTTTCTTGATGGTTACAATCTTGTTATGCTAAGCAGGTGAAGCAGAATAATTTCTACTAAGTAGAATTTAGACTTTTCAGACCGAAGTAAACTCAGAATCTTGAATGGTGTTTGTATATATCTGTAGCCATAGTTGCAACGACCCTTTTCTTAGAAAGAAAGGAAGTCCATAGGAACAGCGCCCATGAAGTGGTGCCACCCTCTCCCATCAGAGACCCACTGTCGTCCTCCTGATGCTGAAAAGTACTTGCACAGGGACCCCTTTCTTCATAAGCTCCATGGAGTCCTTTGGCATCTGCCTAGGTGGGAGGAGCAAGAACAGCCTAGAGGGCTTCCCTGGTGGCGCAGTGGTTGAGAATCCGCCTGCCAATGCAGGGGACACGGGTTCGAGCCCTGGTCTGGGAAGATCCCACATGCCGCGGAGCGACTGGGCCCGTGAGCCACAACTACTGAGCCTGCGCATCTGGAGCCTGTGCTCCGCAACAAGAGAGGCCGTGATAGTGAGAGGCCCGCGCACCGCCATGAAGAGTGGCCCCCGCTTGCCGCAACTGGAGAAAGCCCTCACACAGAAACGAAGACCCAACGCAGCCAAAAATAAATAAATTAAAAAAAAAAAAAAAAAAAGAACAGCCTAGAGTTACAGTTTTTATCTCTTGGACCCATAGGAGGTAAGTAACGTGAAATCCAGACAATCTTGGAAATGTTTTTCTTTGGCTAACAGTTTCTGTACAGGCAAATCCTACTATGGTCATTAAAACACAACAAAACAAGACATTTTTTGAAGGTTAGATGTCAGTGTTGTTAGAACGTTTCATGTTTTTGCGTTCATGTACTCTGAGCCAGGGGTCTAGCTTCTGTGTATACTTAGCCAGGTGCATTAGGGACAGAGCCAGGCAATTCATGTCCCAGAAAGTAATACCCATGACTACCTCTTAGGTACCCAGAGCCTTTACAAATAATGTAGAGCTACAGCCCTTCCCATCTCTCTGTGGACACAAAAAAAGACTTCATTCACTTCAAGGGGACCAGTATAAAATTCCCAATCAAATTAGCATTCATTCTGAAAAAAATGAAAGTATGCCATTCAGTACTTTTCCTTGGGGTTATAGGAGAATGTCCTGAAATCAGAGCAACTTCAGAAGACAGAAGTTTAAAAAATTCCCAGACTCTCCTGATTTCATGATTCTTAGGACAGGGAATGAATATGCATCAGACTTTTTCAATGCCTGATACTGTTTCCCACTCACAGTTCCCCAGTTAGTATTTCTTTTGCTCACCCTGGAAGATCAGGAGATGTGATTTATTTTTTTGAAAATAGTTCATGTACTTAGCAGAACTGTGAGAAACAAGAGTGACCTCTTTTCCTTTGGTTCCTGGAGAATGATGTTGACATTAGGCCCCACTGAGCCAGGACCAGGCGGTGTGTGCTGCTCACTCCTTTGTTTGCACCAAGAGAACAGGGTTGGACCCTTTAGACTTTACCGTGACACGCTGTCGAGTTGTAGTTTTTGTATTATGTGAAGGAATCGTGAATGATAACTGGAGGCTTTGGGAGATTTAAATTGATGATGTGGTCCTCACCACTACAGCCTGGAATGGGGAGCTACTGGCACTTGTTCTGTGCCCATAACAGCCAGAGGTGCCCTAAACGTGGGGGCATCTCTACCCTAGCCAGGGCCTGTTGGTGTCCAGAGTTATAAGGCTGAGTGAAAGCTAGCAGACACCAAGTTTAACATATTTATGATATGAACTTTTAAAAAGGGCTTATATTCTAGCTGGGGAGAGAAAACTTGTTCATAATTGCAATTAGTGGAAGACAGCGTACAATCTAATTGCTTCATTGACAGTTTTTCCTTATCCCAAGGTTAGAAAGAAAATCCATTTAGCAAGCTGAAAATACGAGTATATTGACTTCTGAAGTCTGAACAAGTGGAGAGAAGGTAAATTAGAGAAACTCTGTTCTCCGAAAAGTGTGATCTCCATGTTCCCTGATGTGTAGAGGGTTCTCTGTTGTCTGAGGGCTTGATGAGAGTCTTGGATTAGAATCAAGGTACAATTTTTTTCCCCTTTGTTGATGTCTACCCCATATTTGGGGAATATTTGATGGAGTGTCTACCCCATGTCTTAAGGAATGTAAGCAGTTTTCCTCTATCTCCTGTTGTCTTGAGATGAGAGAAGTTATTAGCCAGAGTCTCTCTCTGATTGATTGTACTGGTGGTTAACTATTTAAATGCATATGTGCTATATGGAGATATGAATTTGATATTAATATTGCTTAGCATAATTATCTCTTACTTAAATGTAAAACACTCGGATTGGTGTAAAAATCTTCAACATCTGTTGATCATTAACAGTTGGATGACAAATATTTCTTAACTGAATTGCTGTTGCAAAATACATTTTCCTTCCCTGTTATTGTAGTTGTTGTATCAAACAAAATAAATCCTGTAGATATTAGGTAAACATAACAGAGTTTTTAATTAAAATCAAATACTTTTCCATACCTTTTAATTTATTTTAAAAAGGATTCCTTTTTGCTGACTAGGTAGGAAATAGATGCTAATTTTAGCTCGTTTGGAAAATAAAAAGGGACAAAAAGAAAACCTCATTTATGTTTCTAATATTAATATTTTCTAAAATTATTAAAATATGCAAACTGTATTTGAAAGTACATTGCCTGTTAATGAGTTGATCCTTCAGATAAAGAGGGATGGCATCTATTCAGAAAACTTCACAGGACAGGAGTTGTCTGTTTGGTATCTGTGATCTCACAACACTGACCACAAGATGAAAATAGTGCCAGAAGCTTTTGTGTTTGTGCGTTTGAAGTTGTAGAAGCCTGAATTAGAAACTTTACCTTCTATTAACTTTTACATTAGTATCATAGGTGAAAGGAAACTTTGTAAAACATTTATTTATAATAAAAAGTAATGCTTGAAAATTGCTTTGTTCCAATGTTCAGAGTTGAAATAAAATGCAGTTTAGATCTGCTATACTCTGTTTGCTTGTTGTGCCCAAAACGAGCCTGTGGTACCTTGATACAGTTGGGTGTTTGTTTGTTTTGTTTTTTTTAGCACTTCGTGGTTGCCTTTAAAATGATGTCAGGTACTTCCCTCAAAGTTCCGATTATTCTGCAGTGCAAGGCTCCAGGTATGATATTTGGTGTCACTAGGTAGCAGACAGTTTACTGTGCTTTTTACTTTTTATCCAGCTATTGTGGGATTTAAAAAAAAAAAACATATACTCTTGATTTTTTTGTTGTTAGTATTGTCATTTAACGTCCAGTTATTTGACTCACGGCTCACTGCGAAAGTTCGTTGTTTTCCAAGGTTTGTGGAGGCCCTCTGGCCAGTGACAACGTGTGATATTTAGCTTTGTGTTCTGTGGTTAAAGATGCTTTCGTGTGGCCTCCAGGACAGTCTTGTGAGGAGGAGGATGGAGCAGGTGGTGTCGTCCCATTTTACAGATGAGGAAACTAAAGGAACTTGTTGAATGCCCTTTGGCTGTTAGATGGTGGCTGCCATTCTTCTTTCTCTTAGTGCTCTTCCCTTTGTTTTATTTTTATTTTGTTTTTCTTGGTTGTCTTTCCAGTGGTAATAACACCAACCACACCGATGATTATAAAAATAGTAAGAGCTGACCTTTACTGATCAGTTGCCATGTGGCAGGCAGTGTTCTAAGTGCTTTGCGTGAATTGGCGCTCACCTTAATCCTGTGGAGTAGGTATTACCCTCTTTTCAGAGATGAAGAAACTGAGGCACATACAGGAGAAGTAACTTGCCCAAGGGTTGTAACACTTATGTCATAAGGTAACTTAGGATCTTAAACAAAAATATGTACAATTCTAAGCAGGTACTAAGCTCTCAGTAAATGATAGTAATTATGATTATACTGTGTATCCAGTTGTAACTTCTGCCTATATGTCATCATTCATTAGTCATTGAGCTCATTGAGGGCAGTGGACGTGTCTTGCTGGTTGCCATAGCCCCAGGGCCTGGTCCACAGTTGGTGCTGTGTTACTGTTACTGCTGAGTGATCTACTGAATGTATGTGTAGCTGTATTCTGGGTTTTAGGATTTTATATATCAGTTATGCTTTTCAGCTTCTGGTTAAACACTTGATTAATCAGTTGTCATGCTTCATCTGTATAGGTTAGAGATATATTGAACCCTGTAAGACTGGTTGTGTTCTGAGACACACTTAAAGTGGCCTTTGTGCTACTGTAGCCACTGGAATTCTGTATTCTGAAGATCCTGACATTTAACGACAAGTATAACATGAACTTTCAAGTTGAAATAGGGGACTTTCTGAAATTGGCTGAAGTGGAATTTGGGAAAGCTGAAAATGTTTTTGCATTAGGATGTTCTGTTTCCCTTGAACTGTAGTCAAGAGACTCTTCATAATAGCCTGCATTTCAAATTCAGTTGTAAAAAAAAAATAATAATGACAGCATTATAAATGTAGGTGTTTACTCTCTTAGTTTTCTCTAGTCTGAAGTTAGCGTGGGAGAATATGGCCTTTACTATCAGTGGGATGTTTACTCTTTGAGTCAGCCTATTTCTTGCAAAGTGGGAGAGTTCCTGGTTGATTCAAGATGGTGAGCAACCTTCGTGGAGGTTGAAGTCAAAGGGACACCAGAAAGGCTGCTGCTGTTTTGATCCTAGGGTTTTGATCTTCTTTGGTTTGCCAAAGCTCTGTTTTTAATTACTCTTAATAAGCAAGACATTACCTGGAAGGAAGGGATCAGGAAATGTAGATTCTAATTTTGGCTTGATTTCTATAGCTCAGTGTGGATATGATTGGCTAGGAGAGTAAACTCCACTTGGCTTTTGTTTTTTTCTCCGAACAGATGAAGTGACATCAGTTCTCTTGGGAAAGGTGGTTGAGATAATGGGTGAAATCCACCTGGTGAGTAACTTAACTCCTGTGTCCCTAGGGAGCTGAATCAACCATTACGGGTCTCTAGGACATAACTGACGTTAGACCTGAGGCTGCACTTCTGGCAGCAGGAAGTCTTTTGCTCAGATATAGGGCACTTGGAGGTTATGGTGATTTTAATAGATAGCCATGAAATGTCGATATACTTAATTCTGTCTTAGGAACTAAGAACGACTTTACTAGCAGAAAATGACCATCCATGTAAAGTCACAACCACTGGCTCCGGTTTGAAGGTGGGGTGAGGTGCCAGTTTCCTGCTACTGCTGTTTCCTTATTTCTTCTGCTATATATTTTTTGTTGGTATTTGCCAGCAGAAACCCTGTGGCAGATGCTGGAAGATTGACGAAAAATATATGGGAGAGAAATCTCATCAATTTAATTTGTTTTGTGAACAGGGAAGAAAATGTCTATTATCCTATTTTTTAACAGGAGACTCTTTCTCTCATATCTTCTAGTTAACTTTTTAATCTTAAAAAGGATATATGTTTACTGTAATACAAGCAATAAAAGAAAACTTAAAAGATTAAAATTACCCAAATCCTAAACCCAGCAATATATTTTAACTTTTTGTTAAAAATCCTTATATATTTTTTCTGTATATAAAAATACATATACATATATAAAAAACTTTTTATTCAGTTTTATATTCTGTTATATTTCTGTTTTGAGGCTTGATGGATTTTTGATCACTCCTATACTGATGTCATAGATTTAATTTATTTCTCAGGGTGTCCTTTTCTAGCTATAGAGTATTTTCTCTAAGACTCTGTACCCATTTATATAAAATGCTCTAAAATCTTTGTAAGAAGAGGAGGCTATTACTTAAGCAAAACTTCAGAGAAATTATTTATTCTGGATAGCTAAGTTTTCCATGTAGTTAAGTGTTCATCTAGCTGATGATTACTAAGATTTCTTAAGCAATGTTGATGAAAAAATTCCCAGAGTTTATGGCACACTTCTAGCATTGTTAAGTGTATGTTTTGGCCCTGGGAATTTATTTCTAGGAATGTATCTTAATGAAATAGAGACATGCAGAGATTTGCCTGTACCATGGTGCTGGTTCATTGAGCGTTGCTAATGAAGGCAGAAATTTGGGAATAAATTTGGGGATAATATGCAGTGATTTATGGCTGTATCCAATACTGTACCCAACAGCTCAGCCGTAAAAACTTTCATTCTAAAATATTTGAGAGAAAGGAAAATAATTATAGTGTAATAAGAGAAAAATGCCTCTTAGGAATTGTACACCATCCCAATTAATATGAAGAAAAATCACTCTATTCTTTCAAATATATTTGTGTATTTTTATACTTAAGTAAAATATATAGGCACATGCACTCATAAGTACCTTGATGTTTTTTCCTATAAATAAAAAAATAAGGTATAACATGAGTATGGAAAAGCACACAGATCCTAAATTTTTATCTTTGATAAATTTTTGTAAACAATACACATGTGTAAATATCACCTAAATTAAAAATGAGAATATTACCAACATTCCATAAGCTCCTTCTGTTTTCTCCCATTTCCCTACCCTTCCCCACCAACCAGTACTACCAAAGGTAATCATTATCCTGACTTACATCACCATAGATTAGTTTATAGTATGTACCCCTTGGTCTGGCTTCCTTTGCTTAATATTATGTTTGTGAGTATAACAGGTCCCTTCTTCACCAGTTAGTATTCCATCGTGTAACTATACCATGAGTTATTTGTTTACTCTACTACTGGACACTTGGAGGGGTATTTTTTGCAGTTTTTGGCCATTAAAACTAATGCTACTGTGAGTATCCTTGTATTTGTGTTTTGGGCACATATGTGTACATTTCTGTTGGGTGTCTATACCTAGGAATGGGGTTACTGAGGTTGGATAAGTGTTTGTTCAGCTTTAGTAGATAATGCAGAACCTTTTACTGAAGTAGTTGTACCAGTTCACTGTCACTAACAATGTTTGAGAGTTCCAGTGGCTCCACATCGTCATCAACACTAGTTTTTAGTCTTTAGTTTTAGCCATTCTAGTGGGTATGGAGTCGTATCCATTGTCATTTAGATTGCGTTTTCCTGATGACTAGTGAGAATTTGAGCTTTGACCTGAAAACCTTCCCTTCTGAGGAAATTTTATGTTATTAAACCTTGTACTAATTCAACATTATTTCAGTATTAACAGAAACTATTATCTTCTGGCATTGAGGATGTGTTGTGCTCCAAGTTCCAACTTCTCAAATCACCATACTGAACCCTGATTCTTCTGTCATTTAAGTGGGGCAGTCACTAATAGACACAACTTGTCATGATCCAAATTCTCCTGCTTGATGATGTAATGTAATGTGACTTTCTGTTCTATCTTAAGTGAATGTTTGAAATTGTGTAATATTTCACATTATCTATTCATTTTACCTTGTGACCAATTAAAATGTTGGTCAATTTAAGAAATCCAAAGGAAAAAAACTTTCTGGCTTTAGTGCAGTGATTTTCTTTCGACCAGTATATCAAGAATGACTCATCTCCTGCTTTATTCACAGTAACTTTGAAAAGAATCTCACTGTACAATAGAAAATTCGAAGTAAATTTAATGCTGGTGGAGAGTGCATATGAGAATTCAGTGTGAGTCTAATCACCACATGGAATATTTATAGGAGAATTGTAATCCTGGAGTCCAGTTCCTAGCTTTTAATATGAAATTTTCTTTGATCATGAAATGAAACTAAGAGATCCTTGAGTTATCAAATTGTTAGTCTTAGAACAGGGAAGCTTTATAGTAGAATTTCCTTTTACCATCTTGAAATATGGAGACGAGCAAGTCCTGTGTACCTGTGCTTGGGGCCAGGCATTGTCATACAGGTTTTCTCATTTAATCCTCATCAATACTGTGAGGTAATATCATACCCATTTTATGTATGAGCAAATTAAGTTTGAAAAAGGCTAAAGGAGGCTACATAGTGAGTAAGGGTAGGTGGAAATGCCCTTAATTCTGATTTTATGATTATACTGATGGAAGCTTTTAGTATTTAGGACCTTTGGTTTAAACTCAACAACCCTCTGTCAACTCTTTAGATGTCCTGGGGCACGAGTAATATATAAAAATGGAGTGGCAGTGGTTGAATCTCAGATGAAGGCCAAGTAGGGTATTTTATGGAGAGAGTTGTTCTTCTAGCTTCATCATTTCCTCAAACTATTGTGTAAAGGTTTTCAAGCAAGCATCCTGATTAAAGATGCGTATATCAGTAAATGTAGATACTGCCAGCAGCATGATGAAGTTAGAGAAATTTATGGCTGAACTTCAATCTTAAAAGAAAAAAAAGCATGCATTTATTAACATTTATTTTGAGCCCTGAAGCTCCTCTCGGGTTCTGTCTTAGGTAAGTCATATATGAACCTGCTCTCAAGGGACCTGAATTGTTATGGAGATCTAAGATGTATAGGAGGATAACCTTAATAAGAGATAGAAAGGGAAACTGGTGAGAGGTAGGTGCAGGCAAAGTGCTACAGGAATTCATGGCATCAAGACACAACTTTTAGCTCAAGCCAATCAAGAAATGCTTTCTGGAGAAGGTGGTTTTGGAACTGTCCTCGAAAGATGGATAGAATATGGATACTTAGAAATTGGTATCTGGGACTTCCAGAATATGGATACTTAGAAATTGGTATCTGGGACTTCCCTGGTGGCACAGTGGTTAAGAATCTGCCTGCCAATGCAGGGGGCACGGGTTCCAGCCCTGGTCTGGGAAGATCCCACATGCCGCAGAGCAACGAATCCAGCGAGCTACAACTACTGAGCCCGCATGCCACAGCTACTGAAGCCTGCACGCCTAGAGCCCGTGGTCCGCAACAAGAGAAGCCACTGCAGTGAGAAGCCCACGCACCGCAACGAAGAGTAGCCCCCACTCACTGCAACAAGAGAAAGCCCGCTTGCAGCAACAAAGACACAACACAGCTATAATTAATTAATTAATTAATTAATTAATTAATTAAAAAAGAAGAAATTGGTGTCTGGTTGGGGCAGAGGCACTATAGACTTTATCTTTTTATAACTCTAAATAAATATGCTGATCAAATGAATACTGTAAATAAAATTTAAACAGAAACTTACCTATCAACAATAAAATGGTATTTATTGTAAAGCCACAATGTATTGGGTGAAGATCAGGCAAGTCCCTTTTAACTCTGGCCTCGTCTATTTGGTGTCACTCTCTTTTACTCCCTTTATCTGCTCTTTTACTCTGGAGGTTCAGAAGCATGTGCTGTGAGAAACAGGACACCTATGCCGCATCTTCACACTTTTCAAGGATACTTTTCTCCTTGCAAGATTAATCTTGTTACCATTTTGATATTTGACTGTTTGGTGGGGAGTAAGAACTAGATAGATACTTGATGAGTGAATGCACAGATGAAGAACTGCATGAAATAGAATGTCGTGCCTTTTTACTAAGTTCATATTTTCGTCATGCACAGGTACTTGTTTGGTTAGTTGCAACCTGCCCCAGAAAATCATTGCAGTGTGACGACAACAAGTTGATTTAGAGCTAAGAGGAACTGAGTGTGCAGATTAGTGACTTCACATGGAAATCTTTTGGTTTTATCTTTAACTATGATTGTATGTGTGCCATTGTTTAAGTGAATGATTGCTTGCAATGGTTGATCCTGAATGATTGTTCTTGTTGTTTTTTTAAAAAATATTTATTTATTTATTTATGGCTGCATTGGGTCTTCATTGCTGCACGCGGGCTTTCTCTAGTTGCGGCAAGCGGGGGCTACTCTTCGTTGTGGTGCGTGGACTCCTTATTTCGGTGGCTCCTCTTGTTGCAGAGCATGGGCTCTAGGCACGCGGGCTTTGGTAGTTGTGGCATGCGGGCTCAGTAGTTGTGGCTCGCGGGCTCTAGAGCACAGGCTCAGTAGTTGTGGCGCACAGGCTTAGTTGCTCCGCGGCATGTGGGATCTTCCCAGACCAGCTCTTGAACACGTGTCCCCTGCACTGGCAGGCAGATTCTTAACCACTGCACCGCCAGGTAAGTCCCTGTTCTTGTTTTTTCCCCCTCATTCCTTTTCTCAGATTATTTGGACCAGGAAAAAGGAAGGAGAGG
This sequence comes from Balaenoptera ricei, assembly GCF_028023285.1. Classification (NCBI taxonomy): domain Eukaryota; kingdom Metazoa; phylum Chordata; class Mammalia; order Artiodactyla; family Balaenopteridae; genus Balaenoptera; species Balaenoptera ricei. The sequence goes on from NC_082640.1 coordinate 157,528,733, forward strand.
GGCTTATTCCCACTGCCTGTATTGCTAGTTTAAAATTTAAAGTTCTGTTGGTTTCCACAACGTTGTTGGGATCATGAGATAAAATGCTGAAACTAGAAATCTTTAATTGGTATATTTTTGTGATTAAATTTGTTTTACATTATGGCTTTTTAGTAATTCCAAATCTTTATTGAAGTAATTTTAAATTATCTATAATAATAATAGTTACCATTATTGAGCGTTTAATTTGTACCCAGAACTTTGCTAAAGATTTTTGCTTCCATTATTTCTTTTAATCTTCATATTCATTCTGTGAGATGTTGACAGATATCCTCATGTTACTAATAAGACTAAATGGTTTCTGTAGGTCATGTAACTTGTAAGTGGCTGAGGTGGGATGGACCCAGATCTGTCTGTCTTTGGTGCCTGAGCCACTATTTTGAATTGTACTTCCCTGTTTTATCTAACTATTTACATTTCTCCCCTCACATATTATGGTGGTAGGATGCACTCTTGTTTTAGCTTAAAATAACATACTTTCGGTTGTCACAAGTCCTTTATGTAGCAGTTTTTGTTGGTTTGACATCTTAGCGATCATGATCAAAACTCTTTCATTTACTATTGTGTTAATGATACTTAGAAATCGTTTTTGTTTTTGTTTTAACAGCTAAAAGGAAAAACGTAAATTATTTTGTTTTCTGATTGGCAGTTCAGTCTAAACAGGTTCTAACAATCCTCTGAGACAAAACCCTGGCGTTTAGATATTTCTCTTACTGATTTGTGCAGAAGAACCCTGGTGTTTAGATATTTCTCTTGCTGATTTGTGCAGAAGAGCATCTCAAGTTGTTGCGTGGTGTAACTGCAAGGGCGCAGGGTATGGATAGCAACAAAGCAACCCGCTTACATGTAAGGTCAAATAGCAAAGAGAAGAGTAAATAAATGAAAAAGTATGAGTACACATTAACTGATCTGTCATTTATCTTCTGTTTAGACTTGCACCTGAAAAACTTGCAATAAATGTCAAAAAACTTTTTGTTATAAGTAGTTAACATCTACATGTTAAAAACAAAACTATCAATTTTCATGTCCTGTAATACTACAGTGGATAACTTTATTATATATTGGTCTGCCAGCACTTGTGGGGTTGGGTGGTGTGCTTTATGAATCCAACTGAATCACATGTCTAGACAGAACTAAATGCATAATTGTATAAAATCACAGCTCAGGAATTATGGCTGAAAAACTTTAATAATTATTGGCAACTCTGTGCCATTTTAGATCACTGTATATCCTTATTTTCTTGGTATATTGTAGAAGAATTAAAGTTTATCTTTAGACAAAACAAAATGTCTAAAATGCAATATGATACGAATCCAATTTTTTAACTAAAATATATTTTCAATGCAAATATATCTTTCTTGATCTGGAGAATTGAATAAACCCAAATCAGAATAACGCTTCTAGCATTAAATTTTGGTAGAAGCTTTTTGAAAACAACTTAATAGGACAACAAAACTGCCACTTTAAATCCATATTTCTTTTATTTAAATTTTTTTAACTTTTGGATTTTTAATATAATGTTTGCATTTTTATTTTATTTTTAAAAAATTTTAAATTTTATATTGGAGTATAGTTGATTTACATTGTGTTAGTTTCAGGTGTAAAGTAAAGTGATTTGGTTATACACATACACACATATATATATTCTTTTTCAGATTCTTTTCCCATATAGGTTATTATAGAATATTGAGTAGAGTTCCCTGTGCTATATGGTAGGTCCTTGTTGATTATCTCTATTATATATAGTAGTGTGTATATGTTAATCCTAAACTCCTAATTTATCCCTCCTCCCAAATCCATATTTCTTTTAAACACAGACTTACTGGCACTGTGAAAGGTATATTTTTAAATAGCTCAAACTGCCCTGGTGTCTATCTAATTAATTTGTTTTTTCTGTCTTCTTCCTCAAGCAGTGTGTTAGGCAGTCTCCTCTCCTCCAGCTACCAACCCTTAATTCTTTTTTAAAATTTTTTAATTAGTTAATTTATTTTTTGGCCGCGCCGCACGGCATGTGGGATCTTAGTTCCCCAACCAGGGATCGAACCCGCACCCCCTGCATTGGAGGTGCAGAGTCCTAACCACTGGACTGCCAGGGAAGTCCCCCTTAATTCTTCACAGGAGAGAAATTGCCAGCATCTCCTCTTCCTCTGTTGAGTTGTCCCCTCCAAAACAGGCAACTGTATGTAAGCTGCAGTGAACATTTTATTACTGAGTTGTAGGAGTTCCTTACATAGCCTAGATATCAGTCCTCTTTGCTTTAGGTTTATATTCTACATTGATTTCTCCCCAGGTTTTTTTAACAGTGTCACCTCATAATCAAGTTTTTACTATGATTAAATCTACTTTATCAATTTTTTCTTTTATGGTTATTACTTTAAGTGTCTTAGAAAGCCTTTCCCTACCCTCCAATCCTGAAAATATTCTCCTATGTTTTCTTCTGAAAACTGTGATCCATCTTGAATTAATTTTTCCACATGGTCTATTATTGACATTCAATCTTGAAAAGGTATTACCTCTGTTTTGTAAATGAGGATTTTGGCACTGTGAGGTTTTGGCACTCCAGATACTGTATGTAATAATAAATATCAGTTAGAATTGTGGAGCATTTTGAGTATGATCATGGCGAAAATAGGTTAGGTCATATATATAGCACTTTGGTCAAAACCTTTTTTTCAGATATACCGCCATTGTTGTTACAAAAATATTGTTATTGACAAATGAACAGCCCGCTCTAGAGCTCGCGGGCTCTAGAGCGCAGGCTCAGTAGTTGCGGCATACGGACTTAGTTGCTCCGCGGCATGTGGGATCTTCCCAGACCAGGGCTCGAACCTGTGTCCCCTGCGTTGGCAGACGGACTCTTAACCACTGCGTCACCAGGGTTTATCCCCATAATGAAACCAGTGGTGTTAAATGCAGATTAAGACTGAAACCTTGGTGTGCATATATTTTATCAGATAGAGATGTTGTATTTATGTACAAATGTTCTATGAAGCTGGCCTGGCGGGCTTTGCCTGTTGATTCAGGATACTTAATCATATTGCAACAAGAAAGAATCAAACTGATTTAACTATTTCACCTGGCCTAATTCATTGTTTTTAGTAGACACAGTATGGGGCTCAAAATTGCTGTCAGTTCTCCCAGGGTCATCCCTTAGTCCTAGGCTGTAAAGTCTCTCCCTGACATTGCAGTAATGTCACCAGTACCAGCATCTAAGGCTAAAGGGAATTCTCAGCAATAGATGTTGTTTTGTTGGTATATATTTTGGGTGTTTACTATGTGCTAGCCGTGCTGCAAGCATTGTATTTCTCACAACAGTCTCGTTTTAAAGAGGAAGTTAAGAAAGATTTTCACAGCCACAGACTTGGAGGTGGTATGTGGGGAAATATACTGAGGTGCTCTAGTAAACTTTCTGAATGGTGGCTTCTCATAAGTCCTTACAAGTGTGTTGAGTCCAAATAGGTAACACGACAATATACTGGTAATTCAGTCAGTACTGAGATGTGTGTGGAGTCCTTTGCTTTGGGGGAAGAGGAGCGGTTTCATGTATTGGATGTATGTCCAAGACAGTGTACTATAGGGGTGTTCAAAGATGAGCAGGACAGGGAGAAGCTAATGTGACCCCTAAAGGGAGCTCCACTCTGTTCCTGGGCTGCCATCCGTCAGTATGCACAATTAAACTCATTTTAAACTTGCTATTTATTGGGGGAGGGGAGGAAGGCTGCCCTTCATTTTTAGCTGAACAAATGAACACAGTGAGGACTATTGAGAGACACCACTTGAGGATACGAAGATTCCATCGCAAAGCTAGTGTTGCCCGAGCTGCACATCGGCTTGTGTCCATGTAAATAGCAGAGGAAACTGGCCAGGTTCATAGTACCCTTCTCACTAAGGAAACATTAGCTTCAGTTGATAGCTCTCAAATGAAACGAGGACAGTTCCCAGGCTGCTCTTTATTTATATAGATAAACAACGGGCATTAATAGAACTGTGATGAAAGCCACAGTAATAAAATTCACTGTGTTCTAATTGTATCCTCTTAGCAAGATTATATTAATTTGAAAATCCAAACATTGTGCCTGAAGTGGAGATTTGTATGCATTATGAACTAAATTAAATGTTTTTTCTTAAAAAGTAATTGTTTTGCCTAGTGTTTACTACTATTTCTGATTAAAATGGATTAAAATGGGTGTTTATAGTCTCAAGCATGTTTACCAGTTAGTTTTTATGAACTATTTCATATTGTGCACAGGAATCCAATTTAATGGCCTTAATTGTTTGTTCTTTCAGTATATTTTGATAACTATTTTCTCTTTCATATTCTCTCCATTTTAATCAATGTAGTTATGCTATATGCATGCTTTCAATCTATAAATCCATTATTAATATATGTAGTAGTTAATGATTTGGGATATAAGTCAAACTGGCTTTGTCTTAACAACTCATAGGCAAGATTTCAGAACATTTCTACAGAAAAATTTTCCGTTTGGAACAGCACTTGTGATGTGAAATCAGCCATTCCCATCATTGCCATCTCACTGTCCTGATTTGTGTCAGCATTGACTACTGTCGGTGGGGGGTTCTTTGAGTCAACATTGTGTGTAGATATTTACAGATATACCATCAGATGCTGCCTTGTCCAAGTGAGTGTTGACTATTATTTATAGGTAAAGAACTCTCTTGTCTTTGTAGATAGCAGATTATTTGCATCCAGTAATATTTGCTTAGCTATTTATACATTAATATGTTTAAAAAGAAATCTAAGGAGAAGCATTAATCATTCCCTATTTGATCAGATAATGGCACTGACATTGTGTAATCATAAAATAGCTAATTTTGTTGTGTTTGATGCCAAGAGCAGATGTACTTCCTAGAACAAAGAGCATGCAAAACCCAAATCTAAATGCATTATTTAGAAGCATATTAAAATCTTTGTATTTTTTGTGATTTTAAAAAAGTAATTGCAATTTGCATTGTGTCAAATTTTCAAAAAAAAAAATATGTGATTACTGCCACAGCTCAAAAACTGAAGAAGCAAAACTTGGCCCATAAGTTTTCAAGTATAATGTGTTATTTTGAGAGAGGTTTTTTCGTGTGTAGAGGTTTAGTGCATTAATTCTAGAGCCAGACTGTCTGGATTTAGATCTTGCCTCTACCACTTAGCAGCTTTGTGATATTGGACAAGTTACTTAACCTCTCTGTGCTTCAGTTTCCTCTTTTGTAAAGTGGTAATAATAGTGATAATAGCATGCGCCTCATAGGATTGTTAGGAGGACAGTATAAGTTAATGTTTTTAGAACAGTGCCTGACTCATAGTAAGGAAAAATGAACAGGCGTGTAAAGGGTGAAACAGGTAGGTGTGTGTGCTACAGGGGCTTCTCCTATAATCAGTTCTAATTCTTTTAAAATAGAATTATTAAAAGATGATTTTCTGATCAGTCAATGATATTTGTAGGGTGACTTTCATGACAAGTATTATTCTAAAGTCTACGGGGCAGATAAAAGGAATAAAAGGCATGGTCCCACTTGGAAAGCTTGCGCTATATTTAAATAGGTTCCCAAATGCAGATATATACAAATGAAAGTGTAACATAGCAATGCATAAGTAAAAAGGTCTGAATCTTTTTCCAATGAAAACAGAGGGAATGAAGAAGTGTAAAAGGTGAGTTTGGGTCTTGGAGGACAGGAACTCTAAAATCCCATTCAGAAAAGTCTCAGCTTTGTGGCTGTGAGAGCCATGCATCTTTATGAAAAAAACAAAAAGCAAAAACCAAAACGAACTCATTGTGTTTATTGTTCTCTTGGAGAACTAGTCATTCGTTTTAGTTGAGTCCCCCTGTTGTTTTTTTTTCCAACACTCCTTAACTTATTTATTTATAAAAACAAAAGTAAAAATAGTTGGTCTTTGAACTCTGTGTTACTCTAGCAATAACTAGTATCCATCTGTGGACACAGGAGCTAAATGGAAAAAAAAAAAAAGAATACCCCTATTTTGCTCATTAAATAACTAATTTCTGGAAATTTTTATTTTGTTTTGACCTATTATATAATAAAACTAATTTTAGTGACAACTGAATCTGAAAGAATATATTAACATTTACAAGGGTTTTCTTTGGTCACAGAAAATTCTTATTTCAGTTTATTAACATATTCTGGAGAGAACTATAAATGGTCAATTAAATATCTTTAACATAAAGCTATGATACTTAAATAAAAATTTCTGTGAAAAAATGAAATAGAACCACAAGTTTGAAGAGGAAAACAAGAATATCACGCAGTATCCCAACCTAATGTAAATTGTGTTCATGCATTTTTAATATATTCTCCCAATTTCTTTTTTTTCTTTAAACATCTTTATTGGAGTATAATTGCTTTACAATGGTGTGTCAGTTTCTGCTTTATAACAGAGTGAATCAGCTATATGTATACATATATCCCCATATCTCCTCCCTCTTGAGCCTCCCTTCTACCCTCCCTATCCCACCCCTCTAGGTGGTCACAAAGCACCGAGCTGATCATGTGCTATGCGGCTGCTTCCCGCTAGCTGTCTATTGTACATTTGGTAGTGTATATATGTCCATGCCACTCTCTCACTTCATCCCAGCTTACCCTTCCCCCTCCCCGTGTCCTCAAGTCCATTCTCTACATCTGCATCTTTATTCCTGTCCTGCCCCTAGGCTCTTCAGAAACATTTTTTTTTTTAAGATGCCATATATATGTGTTAGCATATAGTATTTATTTTTCTCTTTCTGACTTACTTCACTCTGTATGACAGTCTCTAGGTCCATCCACCTCACTACAAATAACTCAATTTCGTTTCTTTTTATGGCTGAGTAATATTCCATTGTATATATCTGCCACATCTTCTTTATCCATTCCTCTGTCGATGGACACTTAGGTTGCTTCCATGTCCTGGCTATTGTAAATAGAACTGCAGTGAACACTGTGGTACATGACTCTTTTTGAATTATGGTTTTCTCAGGGTATATGCCCAGTAGTGGGATTGCTGGGTCGTATGGTAGTTCTACTTTTAGTTTTTTCAGGAACCTCCATACTGTTCTCCATAGTGGCTGTATCAAATTACATTCCCACCAACAGTGCAAGAGGGTTCCCTTTTCTCCACACCCTCTCCAGCATTTATTGTTTGTAGACTTTTGATGATGGCCATTATGACCAGTGTGAGGTGATACCTCATTGTAGTTTTGATTTGCATTTCTCTAATGATTAGTGATGTTGAGCATCCTTTCATGTGTTTGTTGGCAATCTGTATATCTTCTTTGGAGAAATGTCTATTTAGGTCTTCTGCCCATTTTTGGGTTGGGTTGTTTGTTTTTTTGATATTGAGCTGCATGAGCTGCTTGCATATTTTGGAGATTAATCCTTTGTCAGCTGCTTCATTTGCAAATATTTTCTCCCATTCTGAGGGTTGTCTTTTGGTCTTGTTTATGGTTTCCTTTGCGGTGCAAAAGCTTTTAAGTTTCATTAGGTCCCATTTGTTTATTTTTGTTCTTATTTCCATTTCTCTAGGAGGTGGGTCAAAAAGGATCTTGCTGTGGTTTATGTCATAGAGTGTTCTGCCTGTGTTTTCCTCTAAGGGTTTGATAGTGTCTGGCCTTACATTTAGGTCTTTAATCCATTTTGAGTTTATTTTTGTGTATGGTGTTAGAGAGTTTTCTAATTTCATTCTTTTACATGTAGCTGTCCAGTTTTCCCAGCACCACTTATTGAAGAGGCTGTCTTTTCTCCACTGTATATTCTTGCCTCCTTTATCAAAAATAAGGTGACCATATGTGCATGGGTTTATCTCTGGGATTTCTATCCTGTTCCATTGATCTATATTTCTGCTTTTGTGCCAGTACCCTACTGTCTTGATTACTGTCGCTTTGTAGTATAGTCTGAAGTCAGGGAGTCTGATTCCTCCAGCTCCGTTTTTCTTTCTCAAGATTGCTTTAGCTATTCGGGGTCTTTTGTGTTTCCATACAAATTGTGAGATTTTTTGTTCTAGTTCTGTGAAAAACACCATTGGTAGTTTGATAGGTATTGCATTGAATCTGTAGATTGCTTTGGGTAGTATAGTCATTTTCACAATGTTAATTCTTCCAATCCAAGAACATGGTATATCTCTCCATCTGTTTGTATCATCTTTAATTTCTTTCATCAGTGTCTTATAGTTTTCTACATATAGGTCTTTTGTCTCCTTAGGTAGGTTTATTCCTAGGTATTTTATTCTTTTTGTTGCAGTGGTAAGTGGGAGTGTTTCCTTAACTTCTCTTTCAGATTTTTCATCATTAGTGTATAGGAATGCAAGAGATTTCTGTGCATTGATTTTGTATCCTGCAACTTTACCAAATTCACTGATTAACTCTAGTAGTTTTCTGGTAGCATCTTTAGGATTCTTTATGTATTGTATCATGTCATCTGCAAACAGTGACAGCTTTACTTCTTCTCTTCCGATTTGTATTCCTTTCATTTCTTTTTCTTCTCTGATTGCTGTGGCTAAAACTTCCAAGACTATGTTGAATAATAGTGGTGAGAGTGGACAACCTTGTTTTGTTCCTGATCTTAGAGGAAATGCTTTCAGTTTTTCAACATTGAGAATGATGTTGGCTGTGGGTTTGTCATATATGGCCTTTATTATGTTGAGGTAAGTTCCCTCTATGTCTACTTTCTGGGGGTTTTTATCATAAATGGGTGTTGAATTTTGTCAAAAGCTTTCTCTGCATCTATTGAGATGATCATATGATTTTTCTTCTTCACTTTGTTAATATGGTTTATCACATTGATTGATTTGCATATATTGAAGAATCCTTGCATTCCTGGGATAAACCCCTCTTGATCATGATATATGATCCCTTTAATGTGCTGTTGGATTCGGTTTGCTAGTATTTTGTTGAGGATTTTTGCATCTTTGTTCATCAGTGATATTGGCCTGTAGTTTTCTTTCTTTGTGACATCTTTGTCTGGTTTTGGTATCAGGGTGATGGTGGCCTCGTAGAATGAGTTGGGGAGTGTTCCTCCCTCTGCTATATTTTGGAAGAGTTTGAGAAGGAGAGGTGTTAGCTCTTTTCTAAATGTTTGATAGAATCAACTTGTGAAGCCATCTGGTCCTGGGCTTTTGTTTGTTCGAAGATTTTTAATCACATTCTCAGTTTCAGTGCTTGTGATTGGTCTGTTTATATTTTCTGTTTCTTCCTAGTTTAGTGTCGGAAGTTTGTGCTTTTCTAAGAATTTGTCCATTTCTTCCAGGTTGTTCATTTTATTGGCATACAGTTGCTTGTAGTAATCTCTCATGATCCTTTGTATTTCTGCAGTGTTAGTTGTTACTTCGCCTTTTTCATTTCAAATTCTGTTGATTTGAGTCTTCTCCCTTTTTTTCTTGATGAGTCTGGCTAATGGTCGATCAATTTTGTTTATCTTCTCAAAGAACCAGCGTTTAGTTTTATTGATCTTTGCTATTGTATCCTTCATTTCTTTTTCATTTATTTCCGACATGATATTTATGATTTCTTTCCTTCTGCTAACTTTGGGTTTTTTTTGTTCTTCTTTCTCTGATTGCTTTAGGTGTAAGGTTAGGTTGTTTATTTGAGATGTTTCTTATTTCTTGAGGTAGGATTGTATTGCTATAAACTTCCCTTTTAGAACTGCTTTTGCTGCATCCCATAGGTTTTGGGTTGTCATGTTTTCATTGTCATTTGTTTCTAGGTAGTTTCTGATTTCTTCATTGATTTCTTCAGTGATCTCTTGGTTATTTAGTAGTGTATTGTTTAGTTTCATGTGTTTGTATTTTTTATAGATTTTTTCCTGTAATTGATATCTAGTTTCATAGTGTTGTGTTTGGAAAAGATACTTGATAAGATTTCGATTTTCTTAAATTTACCAAGGCTTGATTGTGACCCAAGATATGATCTATCCTGGAGAATGTTCTATGAGCACTTGAGAAGAAAGTGTATTCTGTTGGTTTTGGATGGAATGTCCTATAAATATCAATTAAGTCCATCTTTTTTTAATGTATCTTTTTTTTTTTAACTTATTTATTTATTTTATTTATTTATTTTTTCTTGGCTGTGTTGGGTCTTCGTTTCTGTGCGAGGGCTTTCTCTAGTTGCGGCGAGCGGGGGCCACTCTTCATTGCAGTGTGCGGGCCTCTCACTATCGCGGCCTCTCTTGTTGCGGAGCACAGGCTCCAGACACGCAGGCTCAGTAGTTGTGGCTCACGGGCCCAGCTGCTCCGCGGCATGTGGGATCTTCCCAGACCAGGGCTCGAACCCGCGTCCCCTGCATTGGCAGGCAGACTCTCAACCACTGCGCCACCAGGGAAGCCCCTTTAATGTATCATTTTAAGCTTGTGTTTCCTTATTTATTTTCATCTTGGATGATCTGTCCATTGGTGAAAGTGGGGTGTTAAAGTCCCCTAGTATGATTGTGTTACTGTTGATTTCCCCTTTTATGGCTGTTAGCATTTGCCTTATGTATTGAGGTGTTCCTGTGTTGGGTGCCTAAATATTAACAGTTGTTTTATCTTCTTCTTGGATTGATCCCTTGATCATTATGTAGTGTCCTTCTTTGTCTCTTGTAATAGTCTTTATTTTAAAGTGTATTTGTCTGATACGAGAATTGGTATGCCAGCTTTCTTTTGATTTCCATTTGCATGGAATATCTTTTTCCATCCCCTCACTTTCAGTCTGTATGTGTCTCTAGGTCTGAAGTGGGTCTCTTGTAGACAGCATATATATGGGTCTTGTTTTTGTATCCTTTCAGCCAGTCTGTGTCTTTTGTTGGAGCATTTAGTCCATTTACATTTAAGGTAATTCTTGATATGTATGTTCCTATTACCATTTTCTTAATTGTTTTGGGTTTGCTTTTGTAGGTCCTTTTCTTCTCTTGTGTTTCCCATTTAGCGAACTTCCTTTAGCATTTGTTGTAAAGCTGGTTTGGTGGTGCCGAATTCTCTTAGCTTTTGCTTGTCTGTAAAGGTTTTAATTTCTCCGTCGAATCTGAATGAGATTCCTGATGAGTAGAGTAATCTTGGTTGTAGGTTCTTCCCTTTCATGACTTTAAATATGTCCTGCCACTCCCTTCTGGCTTGCAGAGTTTATGCTGAAAGATCAGCTGTTAACCTTATGGGGATTCCCTTGTATGTTATTTGTTGTTTTTCCCTTGCTGCTTTTAATATTTTTTCTTTGTATTTAATTTTGATAGTTTGATTAATATGTGTCTTGGTGTGTTTCTCCTTGGATTTATCCTGTATGGGACTCTCTGCACTTCCTGGACTTGATTGACTATCTCCTTTCCCATATTAGGGAAGTTTTCAACTATAATCTCTTCAAATATTTTCTCAGTCCCTTTCTTTTTCTGGCACCACTATAATTCGAATGTAGGTGTGTTTAATGTTGTCCCAGAGGTCTCTGAGACTGTCCTCAATTCTTTTCATTCTTTTTTCTTCTGCTCTGCAGTAGTTATTTCCACTGTTTTATCTTCCAGGTCAGTTATCCATTCCTCTGCCTCAGTTATTCTGCTTTTAATTCCTTCTAGAGAATTTTTAATTTCATTTATTGTGTTGTTCATCATTGTTTGCTTGCTCTTTAGTTCTTCTAGGTCCTTTTTAAATGTTTCTTGTATTTTCTCCGTTCTATTTCCAAGATTTTGGATCGTCTTTAGTATCATTACCTTGAATTCTTTTTCAGGTAGACTGCCTGTTTCCTCTTCATTTGTTTGGTCTGGTGCATTTGTACTTTGCTCCTTCATCTGCTGTGTGTTTCTCTGTCTTCTCATTTTGCTTAACTTACTGTGTTTGGGGTCTCCTTTTCTCAGGCTGTAGGTTCGTAGTTCCCGTTGTTTTCGGTGTCTGCCCCCAGGGGCTAAGGTTGGTTCAGTGGGTTGTGTAGGCTTCCTGGTGGAAGGGGTTAGTGCCTGTGTTCTGGTGGATGAGGCTGGATCTTGTCTTTCTGGTGGGCAGAACCGTGTCTGGTGGTGTGTTTGGGGTGTCTGTGACCTCATTATGATTTTAGGCAGCCTCTCTGCTAATGGGTGGGGTTGTGTTCCTGTCTTGCTAGTTGTTTGGCATAGGGTGTCCAGCACTGTAGCTTGCTGGTTGTTGAGTCAAGCTGGGTCTTAGTGTTGAGATGGAGATCTCTAGGAGAGCTTTCACCATTTGATATGACGTGGAGCTGGGAGGTCTCTGGTGGACCAATGTCCTGAACTCAGCTCTCCTACCTCAGAGGCAGAGGCCTGACACCCAGCCAGAGCACCAAGACCCTGTCAGCCACATGGCTTTTCGGAAGTCTGAGGTCTTCTGCCAGCGTTCAGTATGTGTCCTGTAGGAGTTGTTCCACATATAGATGTATTTCTGATATATTTGTGGGGAGGAAGGTGATCTCCATGTCTTACTCCTCCACCATCTTGAAGGTCTCCCCTCGAGTCCCCTTGTTTTTGTTTAAACATTTGCCTGGTTTTCATCTGTAGCTCTTGTTCCTCCACAGTGAAAACCAGACACTCCAGCCTACAGTCCTGACTCTTCAGGTATTTTTCCATTTTCAGGCCCTTGTGGAATGCTCTGGAATGCCCATCTCTGTCACCCCAACCTCGCTGAGGCCTTACCCCATCCTTTAAAGTCTCAACTCCAAGATGCCTCTTCCAGCCACCTGAACTGAGTCCCAGCTTTGCCAGCTTCAACCTTAGTGCTTATGTATTATTCTGGTAGGCACTGATTCTATGTGAAACTCTTTGCAAACTATGAAATGCAGTACAGATGGAGGGAGCAACATTGCTATCTTTTTCTTGCATTATTTTTTACCTGTTTTCTGTTTATTCTGTCATACACACCTCTGTACATGCCCCTTGACATTAACTGAGAGCTCATAGAAGTCAAAAGTTTCATGTGAATCCATCCTAGCCTGCAAAACAGACAAACAAAGAAATAACAAACAACAACAACAACCCAATCAAGGCAGTAGGGAGCTGTAACGAGTGAGTGAGTGAACTGAAGGGTGCTCTGTCAGGGTGGGTAGCACGGACACGGATGCAGCTCCCTGAAGAGGCCATGTGGTTAGGGCAGGCAAAAGAGCAAGGGCTTTCGATGTGAAAGACTTCAGTGCAGGTGTGGACTGTACATTGGTCGCCTTTCTGAACCCCTTCGATCATCCACATTCTCATGTGAAAAATGAGGAAGGTGATATTGCTGTATACTTTATGCGGTGGTGTTTATGAGGAGTAGATGAAGAGATGCTTGTCGAAACCTGTCATGTTATTTACTAGTTGTTATATCCAATAAAAACAAATGTCAGGGAGAACTTGGGGCCACACATTGGATACATTCATGCGTCATGCCCAGCCCCGGCCAGGAAGTTGATGTGGTTAGGTGAGTAGGCACAGGAGTTGAGGGGGGACCTGGCTGACCTTAACAGCTGCAGGGTCTGGTGGCAGCAGTGGGGAGTGCCTGGCAGCCCCCTTATAGCACGCCGAGGGAGCTTAATGAAGTGATACCTGGATCTTTGTAAGCACTAGGGTATTCAGATTGGGGCAGGGCAATGATAAAATCGATGAGGTAACATTACTTCACTCATGTAGGAAGTTTACCTTGGGGAGCTTTCTGGGTGGGGCTTTCCTTGAGTGCATTTTATGATGAACCTTTGAACAGTAAATTTGAAACCAGGTGACAGTTACCAAATTACAGACACTCAGCTACTCTCTCTCTCTCTCTCTCTGTCCTGGAAATTTACAGCAGCTTCTGTTAGGGAAGCGTTGGTAAAAGGAGGAAGCCACATTTGCAGCAATAGCTTCCTGGAGTGACTTTGGGATTTTGAATCTGGGCAACTAGACTTTGAGTTTCTGTCTGCTGGGGATTGTTCTGACACTTCAGCAGCCTCCAAACTAGTTGTGGGCTTTTCAAGAGACTGTGCAATTGGGGACATTGCAGGAAGCCTCTTGCTGAATGTTTTCTTACATACACCAAATGAAAAAAGTGCACGTCTCTGATATTAACTCAGTCGGGTTCTGCAAACACTTGCAAGAGATGCATTGTATATAAACAAAAGGAGAAGGGACGCCAGGGGTGATTGTTTGGTGGGGCTGCTTGTACATCATTAGACATTTACCTTAGGGGTTGTGTTCTCATGGTCTTGGTTAAATTATGTAAACTTTCTGGACCTTAAGGTTCACGTCTGTGAAATGAGAGTGTTGGGGTAGTGGCCTATTGTCACTCCCCACCTGTGAGTATTGTATATTTTAAAAGGTGTTGGAAAATGTTCTCCTGGTCTTCTAATTATACATGGAGCACTTCCTAGAGGAATCTGAAATTTTTGAGGAGCTCTTTTCACTCGTGTTTAGTAAGGACTTACTTTGTACTTGGGACTGCTTTGGGGGCTGGAAATACAGCCGTGAACAAAGCAGGTCCCCTGCTTTCTAGATGCTTACGTTTTAAGAAGCAGATACTGGGACTAAGTTCACATACACGTGAAGAGGTGACAGGAACTACTATTACATTGTATGTAGAGTTACAAATGGGAAAAGTCGAGAACAACTGAGCCTTTTGTCCTGAGCGGATGGTGGTGGTGTTACCAGTCTGGTGAACGGAGCGGGCCTGGGAGGTAGGGAATCCATGTTCAGCTAAGTTTGACATGCTGGGGAGACAGGTTGTCTAGGGTTTTAAATTTGAGGGTCTTCACTACATACACTGTATTTGAAGCTTTGAGACTGGATGAGATCAACTGTTGGCTGAATTAGATAGAAAAGGGAGCAGGAGTGGGGACCAAGGCTGGACTCCAACATTTGGACTTGGATCGAGGAGGGGAATAGGAGAGAGACCTTGGCTGGTTGTCCTCAGCCTGCATTCAGCAAGTTTGTGTGTCTGTGCGCTGCCCTTCCTTTAAGTTCCGGGACGGCCTGTGTCTGTGTGAGTTTATACCGCACCTACGTGTATACTTAATACTCAGTCCTTGCAAGGTGCTGAGAGATGAGAGCTCTCTTTGGTGACCTTCACTTCCCTGTTCCTTCTGCAGCCAAGCTCATGGGTGCCTGGAACACCAACACCTACAAGTGGCAACCACCCTCTAGATGCCCATGTCCTTTGGGGTAGGGTGGTCGTGTTGAATGTTGATCATGGGTCAGTTTTGTTTATAACAAGAATCTGTTTTTGTCTGTGGTACTTGTTATTGTAATTGCATAATTAAAATTTTATGTAATCTGATTAAATGTGAGCGTTATTTTTCTACAGAAATATGCTAAATACTGTGGAAAGCCTCCAGAGGCAAGCCTCCAAGAAGAATGCTGCAAAGTATGGTCATGCAACTATAAAGGATTGGAGGAATAACTAAACTTCTATAAGTATTCTCAGCTTGCGTCTTGAGAGCCTTTTGAGTTTGTACTCCAGTCTAATAGAAAAGGGAAATCGGAAGTTGTGGATGATATTTTCTTGGGTGTGGTTTGTGTGAGAATGAGTAGCCTAACAGTCAGTCTGGAGACTGATTGTTCATGAAGAAGACATTGACCCTACATCAGGAAATGGATAAAAGAATATATATCGTGTTAATGTCAAATAAAATGATGAAATGGCTAAGGTAGGGGTGTGTGTGTTTGTGTGTGTGGGCCTCTGCTTAAATCAGCCTTTTTAATTTCTAAGCCAGTTATCATCCTGTTACCTTGTAAAGTGGGGTTTTACTGCAGGAACTTTATAAACAACAGTTTTATAGTCTATGCCAAAGAACTTCAAACTGGTTATGTCCTACTTTACCACTTCTAGGACTTGATTCTATGAAAAAACAGTTTTTTAAAAATACATAAAAATTTCAAGCATGTTTATCGCTTTTGTAACATGAAAACTGGGTGCAATCTACAGGTCAGGTAGCGCAAAAGTGGTTAAATTGTGACACATACATGTAGAAGACTATCATACTGTGATTAAGCATCCGAATGACACCAAATGACATGGAGAAATGTGCATAGGATAATGTTAAATTACGAAGGATAGAAAGCACTTTATATAATATGATCTCAATTTTAAAAACAACTACAGTATTAGCAGTTTATCTCTGGGTGATAGGATTGTGGGTGACTTTGAGTTTATATTTTATACTTATTTTGAATTTTGTAATTTTCCACTTAAAGAGGTGTTATTTTTGTAATTACATAATAACTATTACAGTAATGGATGACTTGAAACTACAAAGAGGTCTTTTGAATTTCTTGCTGTTGAGAGTTGGTGCTTCATAGAATGACTTACTAAGGAGGGAACATGAATGAAAACAGTAAAAACTACTTGTAGTCTTTAAAATAATTATTAACTATTTACAACTAAATATATAAAAAAGTAAAATAACCTTTATTTCTAAAGTTAAGTACACACATATATATAAAATTATTATCTGTATAATAAAGATTATAATATATATGTTAATATTTATAGATATAGAAATAAAATTGCTTTTATCTTCATAATCACTATTAATCTTTTATAATAATTATCAATCTTTATAATAACCAAGACAGTTGAACAAAATAGAATTTTCCTCATTTTGAAAATAATGAAACAGTCTCAGAAATGTAACCGGCCCCAAGTTACATGGTTGGTAATGGCAGATTTTGAACCCAGATTTTCTCTGATTCTCTTGGTCTTTCTGCTCCTGACACTGCTTTCTGGTCTTTTCTTCAGTCGAGTTAGGTTAGAAAGAAGGAGTAGTGGGAATCTGGCTTGAAAGTCCTGAATTGAGGACCTGCTTGTGGGTAGAAGGTTAGATAAACTGGGTGAGGTACAGGTCTCTCTTTGAAACAGGAAACTTGAGAGCAGAAATGCCATCACAAGGAACCTAAAACTGTGTTTTCCCAAATGGGTGCATATGTTGGAGTGCAGGAAATAAATATGAGAGCTGTTAATAAGCTATTAAGAAATAAACTAAAATTTACTAATATTAAACATTGGAATTGAAACCGGGACCCTTGCTTGGGTCCTGGGTCAGAGGATGTGTCCCGTTTGGAGCACAGCCCTCCTGGGAATTGTGGGGGAACTTCCACAGCCCAGAGCGTGGGGAGGGGCCCTCACTCCTGTTTGTTTTTCACCTATTGTGACATGCTGCTTTTACTCAGTAGACTTACAGATTAGGTTAACCAGTTTTCATTAAAGCACCAGCTACAAAATTGACACTTGGCTTACAAAGATTCCTACTAAGAATCGTGGTGTGAAGGCGATGTTGGTAATGCAAACACAAATGAGCTGTAAAGAATTGTCAGAGCGGAGAATTCTCTCTGTATACGCTACTATTATTAACCAAGAAATTAGCTGAAAAGTGAATTTTGTCTAAGAAAATTCAGTTCTCTTTTTGGGGACTCACTAAGCAGTTGTACAGGCTCTCCGAAGTGGAGGAGATGGTGCTCATGGCCAGCACCAGGAGTGTTCTGTGTACCTCAGGGGACCAGTGGATAGTGTCTGCTGGAAGTTATGGTCATTTTCATGCAATTCAATTTCTTTTTTAATTCTATTCAGCAATTATTTATAGAGTATCTCTTAGGTACCAGGCACTGTGCTAGTGTGAAGAAGAAGATAATTCCTTTAAGGAGCTCACTGTCTGAAAAGATCTCAATCTTGTACTAAAATTATAGAATGAGAATTTTTTTAGTTGTCAGATTTGTGGAGTACCTCTTGCAACCCTATTACTGTTCAAGTGAGGACTCCTCTGCCATGCACCCCACTGTCAGTACCTAGGAATCGGAATCCCTCCCCTGACTTGGTATCACCAGGCTTCACGTATGGCATCCAATTTTTCCTTTCTTCATTTGTCTCTTTACAATTACCTTCTGAAGCCTGATTTTCTAACTTGCATTTTTGCTAGTAGGCTTTGCTAATATAGTCCAGCCTGAAAAAAAACTTTCTACTTTAGGCTTCAAATCATGTAAAATGAATGAGTTTTCTTTAAAAAAAAATTGTGAGTGTGGATGAAATTCTGTGTACTGATTTTATTTTGAATGCAGACGACGATCTTTGCTGGCTACTGAGACTAATAGAAATCATAGCATCCTAGGCAACAGAAAGGAGAGCACTACTGTGGTGGCGTCATGGGACATCACCTTTCACTTTTGACATCTAGCAAAGAGAAGCACTGCCTGTGCATGAGTCAGGGTTCTGTCATGTACAGTCAGGTGATTATTTTTAAGTACCTGTCTGAAAGAACCCCAAGAGTACCACTTTTAAAGTGGTACTTTTAAGTACCACTTTTGAAGAATAATGTAGCTGTATACACTACCGAATGTAAAATAGTTGGCTGGTGGGAAGCAGCAGCATAGCACAGAGAGATCGGCTTGGAGCTTTGCGATGACCTAGAGGGGTGGTATAGGGAGGATGGGAGGGAGGCTCAAGAGGGAGGGGATATGGGGACATGTGTATGCATATGGCTGATTCGCTTTGTTGTGCAACAGAAACTAACGCAGTATTGTGAAGCAATTATACTCCAGTAAAGATCTATTAAAAAAAAAGAATAATGTAGCATATACTTTAGGCTTGAAATATGATAGTCAAAGCAGGCTTATTAAATATTCATCTGTTCCTGTGCACTGTTCTCAAGCAAGTGAAACAGATCAAGGAGGAATCGCTCTCATTTAAAAATAACCGGACTCTCCTTATGGTTGTAACTGAGTTATTTTTGTAATAATTGGTGAGAGCGATGTTATCTGAAAGTTTAGGGTATCTCAACCACTCCCACCCTTGCTTTTGGTGGTGATAGTGAGATATTAGATAGAGCCACTAAAAAGTAGGATTTCCTTAAGAGTATTAAAAATGAAGACATGATGGTCACCATCATCATTTATGGCAAATTATGTTAGGAGTAGAAGAAAGGGAGTTCAACTGTTTTCATGTTTCAGTATAGGGAACCTTCAAGAAGTAAAGAAAAATAGAAAGAAAAAAATAAAAATTATCCAAAGCTTCATCATTAAAAAAAAATTCTGTTTTAAGAATACTTTTTAAAGTAACATATTGATAATTATTTTATGCAATCAAACGGCCAGCACTAAATCATATAGAGCATATTGAAAAGGAGCACCAATGCAAGTGGGGTGGGGTGACATCTGCGTTACCCTTTTAGTGGTTGTTATTGTTTTTCTTTGAAATAGGCAAAAATGACTCCATAAAAAAATGCTTTGAGGAAATGGAAGACTAACACAGTTTGACAGAAATAGTGCAGAGACGTGTGTTAGAAAATGTTTTATCATAGCGTTTTGGAGTTTCTTTCCGTTTAGTAGTGCAGTTGAGAGCTGGTCCTCCCCTCCGTTCACTCCGTTGAGTAGAGCCTCAGTTCTAACATTAGGCTTATAGAAATTAGGCTCAGCTGCTGGCACATTGTGGCGGCATCAACCACTTGTGGTCATGGTGACACAGTCCAGATGTTCTCAATGAAACTGGTTTCCTTGACCTTTTCCTTTTGTATACATGCTCTTCATGTTTTCAAACAAACTTTATGTGCATTGAGTGCTTCCTGTAGAGGAAATGGAGGAGGTATGGAAAGCCCTGTGGGGATAGAGATGGGACCGGACTGTAATGGACAGACTTCAGATGTCTCCAGGTTCATGCATCTGTGTCCCTGTTGATTCACCTGCTTTGTAACATCAACATCTCAAAAGCCAGATGCTTAGATGTCTAGCTCTGTTGGGCTCTACTGAATATTGGCTTTCTTTCATTAAGCAGTCATACTTTTTGTGGCTGAGCAGTTAACTTTGGAAAGAGATGATTTTATGGTGTCTTTTAAATACTTTATAAATAAATTTGGTTTAAATAATACTTCATACTACATTGCTCCATTGTCCCGTTGTCTTTAAAACCCATTTCTGTGGCAATATGCAGTACAATATTTACATAATTTAGTTATACAAGATGTTATTGTAAATTTGAGGTATTTTTATGTTGGTTAAAAAAATCAACGTGAAATAAAAGTTAAATTGCCTTTTTTTATGTCGTACAATTCTGTGGGTTTTAACACATATGTAGATTTGTGTAACTATTCCCACAACCATTCCATCCCCTCAAAATGTTCCCTCATTCTCTCTCCACCCCTAAATCCTGGCAACCATTGATGTGTTCTCCATCCTTGTAGTTTTGCCTATGCAAAGATGTCATTTAAATGGAAGCATACAGCATGTCTTTTGATGCTGACTTCTTTCACTCAATAGAATGCCTTTGAAATTCATCCAAGTTGTTGGGGGGTATTGATAGTATGTTCCTTTTAATAGCTGAGTGGGATCCCACTTTGTGGGTGTATTCCAGTTTATTTATCCATTAACCCATTGAAGAGCATTAGGGTTATTCTCGTTTTTTAGGTTTTACAAATAAAGCTACTCTGAACTTTTGTGTAGCAGTCTTCGCATGTACGTATGCTTTCCTTTCTCTTTGGTAAATACCTAGCAGTAGAATGGCTGGAGAATATTGAAGATGTACGTTTAACTTTTTAAGGACATTTCAAACCATTTTACAGAGTTAACTGTATCAGTTTGCATTCCCGCCAGTAGGGCATGAGAGAGAGTTTCAGGTGCTTGGCGTCTTTGTTAGCACTTGGTATTGTCAGTACTTTTTACTTTAGCCATTCTAGTAGATGTGTAGTGGTACCTCCGGTTTTACTTTGCATTTCCGTAATGTCTAGTAACGTTGAACGTTTTTTCACGTGCTTACTTGAAGCTTCTTTGCAGCCATTTTGATGTGCTTACTTGAAGCCATTTATATATCCTTTTTGGTGAAGGGTCTGTTCAAGTCTTTTGCCCATTTTTAAATTGGATTGTTTCTTCTCTTGGTTTAGTTTTTGGAGTTTTTTTGGTTTTTAACATATTCTGTACACAAATCCTTCACTGCATGTGTGATTTGCAAATATTTTTCTCAGTCTGTACCTTATTTCTTCATTCTTTATTAATAGTGTCTTTTTCAGAGCAAGAATTTTTAATTTTGAAGAAGTGCAATTTATCTTTTTAATTTTTTTAATGGATCGTGCTTTGTGTGTAGCTTCCAAGAACTCTGCCTAGCTCCAGGTCGTAAAGATTGTTTTTTATGCTTTGTTCTAAATGTTTTATAGTTTCACATTTTATATTTAGATCTATTTTGAATTTATAGTTGTATAAGGTCTGAGGCTTCAGTCAAGGTTCCTTTTTTTGCATATGGATATCTAATTGTTCTAACACCATTTGTCGAAAAGACAGTCTTTTCTCCTTTGAATTACCTTTGCATCTTGGCCAAAAATCAGTTGGCTATATTAGTAAGGGTCAGTTTCTCTGGTACTTCCTGTGCCCCTGAGGTTCTCTTTTTTTAAGTCCTCCAGACACAAAGCGGGGGCTTTAGAATGGGGCAGTGCGCTTCCCATTGTTGCAGGAAGGGGGACTCCTTCCGGGGCCCTAGAGTGGGCTCTTGTCTAACACTTGGAAATGAATTGTCTGAGACACACATGCTGACAAAGCAAGAGACTTTATTGGGGAGGGGCGCCCTGGGCGGAGAGCAGCAGGGTAAGGGAACCCAGGAAAACTGCTCTGCAATGTGGCTTGCAGTTTCGGGTTTTATGGTGATGGGGTTAGTTTCCGGGTTGTTTCTGGCCAGTCATTCTGACTCAGTACCATATGCAAATTTACATTTAGTATCATTTGGATTTTGTTGCGGAAAGGCACCTGGATGCACCTGGGAAGCCTGTAGTCATTCACTGTTCTGTTTACCTTGTAGCTCTTATCTTTATTACATCAAGAATTGTCTGATTTTAAGCCCTCAGTATCCAGCTACTGAGCTGCCTCCGAGATGTGAGTTGATTCATCTTCACTCTGAACCTCTTGCAAAAGCTTTAAGAGGAATTAGAGGATTTAGGGAAATCCAAAAAGAGGGGCTAATTATTAACATATTCATTCTCTACCGCCTTTAAAAAAATGTGGACTAAATATAATTATCCAAACAGCTGGTGAAAAACAAATATAGCTCAGTAGATTCCTAGTGGAAAAACTACATGGTCTAGAAATTAGCTAATTTATTTTAAGTAATTATTTATCAGTAGAAATTCATTAAAAATTAGGGAGGAATCGACTGTAGGTGATCATAAATCTCTTCAAACCAACCTCAGGAGGCCATGTTAATGGGATCACAGCGGGCTATAGGAGTAGACAATTAGAATGGCCAAGTTGAAGGTAATTAAGGATAACTCGTGGCATTTAAATGATAGAAAGTGACAGAAGATGAAGATGGAAGATAGTTGACAAATCGTATGATATCCCTTTACAGCTATATCACATTGGTTATTATAGTTATTTTTATGCTTTTAGCATCTGTTTTCCACAAAAGGGTCAAGTCTTGAGGGCTTGGATCTTGCCTCCCTTAGTGCTTGCCATGTTTTTACTGTTTAAGGCTAATAACAATTTGGGAGTGTTTATGGAGCTCTGTGCCGGACCCCGTGCTGAGCAACCGTATGTGGGTTATCCCATGTCATCCTCACAAGAACCCTGTGAGGTTGGTCCTGACGGACAGGGAAGGAGACAGGCACAGAGGAGATAAGTGCATAGGACCGAATTCACATGGCCTAGCTCTAGAGCCTTGCTTTGCTCTTACCCTTTCAGCTGTGAGATTGCTTCATTGAATGGGGCAAAATTCTCGGAAGGAAAGGATTAAGTCCAAATTAAATACTAAAAATTAACTATACATTTTATAAATGTAAAGGGCATTTTGACTAGGTGTGTTGGAGCTTCAAAAATCATAGGCTGGGTTTAGTGATTATCCAGCTTAAACCAAAGTAAGAATCGGAACAGTCTTGGTTTTATGATTCATTATGTCATCAGAATATTTCTTCTGCCAGTTTTCCCCATGTCAGCTAGGTGTAAGTAACCACTTTTTATCACCACCCTTTTCCTGAGTGCATGTCTTCAGTAGAATTATGCCATTAATCCAGTGCCAGGGGACTGAATCCAAAGGAAGATTTAGACAAGTTGAGGTTCAAGGAAATAAGAATTTGGTACTTTTTTTTCATGTGGATAATTTGGGGTCCTAGTTGCTTAATCTTTTAAACTTCTCGAATGATCTTATGGAGATGGGTCCTTATTGTGTTCAAAAGAGATGATTCCTTCTCTCCGTCCTCCCTCCCTCTCACCCACATTAATTAAAGTGCACTTAAACCAGTTGGTTGATTTTATACTTCTGAGAGATTAAGACCCTTAAGGAATCGAGGAATGGGTTAATATCCTGTCCGGATGGATACTTGTGCCTGAATGTTCATGTTTATACACATTTTTCTTTGTGAATATACAGGCAGCAGCCAACTCAGTCAGCCAGACAACTTGTGTGGTATTCTTCCTTTTTACAAACAGTTTCAGCTGATAACTAAGCACAGATAAGAGCCTTTTTCAATGCCCACAGAGTTGCTTTGCTCTTTTTGATAAGTGACTTCACAGTTATAGGCCAAGGGCATGCTATGAAGTCATTGGGGGGAAAAGTCTTAAAAGTGGTCAACATTTGGGGGCTATCAGAATTTTCTTCTTTACCTAAATCTAAACACTTATTTAGATAGTAGATTATCCACATCGCATAGGCAAATGATAAATGTTTGAGATTCAGTTTTTATTTCTGTTAGTAACGGTTGATCATAAGTAGAGGCATT
Organism: Balaenoptera ricei; assembly: GCF_028023285.1. Taxonomy (NCBI): domain Eukaryota; kingdom Metazoa; phylum Chordata; class Mammalia; order Artiodactyla; family Balaenopteridae; genus Balaenoptera; species Balaenoptera ricei. The sequence goes on from NC_082640.1 coordinate 157,552,354, forward strand.
TGGTTGTGGAACTGAGAGAGGGGAATGTTTTCTGGTATCTTTCAGTGAAGTTGAAAATGTCCCTACATTCACCTTTCATCCACATTGTACCATGCCTAGTGAGAATTTCAAACCAGGCCACTTGATCCTATTCTTCTGGAGCCATTGATATTGTTGGGAGATTACATATATACAAAATCTCTTCAGAAACCAAAGAAGACCCAGCTTAACTGTAATTGCTTAGAAAATCTTGTAACAGCTTAGCTGAGCTTAAAATGTGAATTCTAACTCTGTAGCCTTATTGTTGCCCACCTGGACTACTGGTTTACCATCCCATTCTGCCCCTGCCTCATGCAGTTCATCTTACACGTTGCCACCATGATTTCTGTACAAAAAAAGCATGTGTGACCCTGTCACTTCCCTGCTGAAAACATTTCCAAGGCTCCTCGCAGCCTGTGGGAGAAAGTCCAGTGTTATTCCGTGGTCTTCCAGCCCTCTGATGGGAAGCTGGGCAACCACATTATCTACTGCTCCCTGCTTTGAACCTGGTACTTCTGATACCCTGGGCTGTCTCTCACCTCAGGGTGCTGCTCCCTTTCAGCACTTCTCTTTCTTCCTCCTTGCTCTGTAAGATTTTACTCAAGGGATTCCTTCCTTCTGACACCCTAGGTTGGGTGGTGTGCCCCACCTCTGCCCTCCTGCAGAACTCTGTGCTTTTCTTCCCTCATTGCCTGTCACATATTGTATTCATGAGAGGGAGCTATGAATTCTTTGAGAGCAGGGGACCATGTCTTAATTATCTGTTTCCTCAAGCCGGATACAGAAACTGACACATGGTAGATACCATCCTCGGTGTGTGCTAAGGCAACGTTGCATGAATGACGAAGTTGCCTTTTGAGGTAGTGAGTTCCCATCACTGGAGTGTTCCAGGCAGGAGCTAAGAGGGCTCTTGTTACTCAGAAGTTACTCTGTCTCTCATTTTGCTTTTTATTTTAGTTGATACTTTTAGTTATCTTTTTTTAATTTAGTTTTTTCATCTCTCATTTTATCTTTGATAGTTAAATAAATAAAACCTTTCTAGTAATTAGCATTATATTAATAGCTATAAAATGCCTAATGTATGCATTAGCACTAATTTTTTCAACAATGCTAGGAGGAGAATGATACCATTACTTTCATTTTATAGTTGTAAGAATTGACATCAGAGTGAAGGAAATTAATCTGCCCAAGGTTTTACCTACAGTTAGTAATTCTTAGAGCCAGGATTCAAATCCAGGTTTGAATCTAGACATTATATACATTTCACTATGCCATTTTGCCCATAAACAAAACCAATGTTTTGGGACTTCCCTGGCGGTCCAGTGGTCAAGACTCCGTGCTTCCAATGCAGGGGGCTCAGGTTTGATCCCTGGTTGGGGAACTAAGATCCCACGTGCTGCATGGTGTGGCAAAGAAAAAAAAAGAGGCAAAGCAAATGGATGTTTGTGTAATGATTCAGCATAGAGCAGGGATTCAGTAGTTGTCTGGTGGTGTTGACTTCACAGTAGGCTTGTTGTTAGTTTGGCTAAATATTTGAAATAGAAAGGAGTACTCTTTTTTAAAGAAGTGAACAGAGATAAAAGGGGAAATAGATTATATTCTGTTTAGTTTCTTCATTTGGATTTTGTTTCTAGCTTCAAACAAAAGCTGTACATCGAGTTACAATGGAGGTGATCCTGGCTTTCCTACAGTCAGTAAATTTCTGATTCTGCCCAAAGACAGGAGTCCACTCCCCTACCTCATCCCAGCCCTGTGGAATTATTCTGTTTTTGTTGGGCATAATCCTAGCTATTTTGATGGTAGAGGATGGAGGAAAGGGGTGCAGTACTATTTCCACAGAAATACAAGAATGTGTCTCACCGATGTCAAGGAAGTTACTGTGAAGCAACTATACCTTTAAAAAATGAAATAACTGGGGTATCAAGTAGAATAAGAATGCTATTACATTTAAATCTCAGTGTGATTCTATGAGCTTAGGCAGTGGCTGCCAGAGATTAGTTTAGATCAAAGACCTCCAAATTGAATCTTACCTAATAATTCACCTGGCTTGCAAAACACAATGAAGCTTTTTGTAAACAGCTTGTGTTGTGCCCTGTTATCGATGTGTAACTTCCCTGTCCCCCCTGCACACTGCCCCACACGCCTGCTCTCCAGGGATTGTTCTGCCGGCCCCCCTCACTCTCCCCATTCAGCTCCCAGAGTAGGTCAGATATTTATTTCAAGAACCAGATGTCTTGTGTCCAAAGAAAAAAATTAGAAAAGATTTATTTTGATTTAAAAAGGTTGTTTAATAAGGATGTAGAATGTGTGATTCTGATGAAAAAAGACAGGGACTCATGAAATATGTTTTAATACTGTAAGTCTAGTTGAAACTGCTTTTTGCCAAATCTTACCGTGTATAGTTTAAATATTCACTCGCATCTGCAGTGAAATTTGTGTTTGTCTGGTAGGAACAGGAATCTAATTAGACAGGCTTTGATTTGCTCACATAAAATGTCTGTAGGGAAGGTGCTTGGGTCGGGGGGTTCTACCGCATCATTGGGAGGGTCTTGGCTCCTTCGGGCTTTCAGCATCCTGAGGATAAGGCCTCCGTCCGCATAACCACAGGGCTCTCTTGGAGCTCCAGCCAAGATGCCTGCAAGAGGAGGGGAAAGAACAGCGGCAGAGGGGCTTTCTGGAATCTTCTGCCTGACTTGTACTTGAAACTTCTTGGCCACCGCTGTCTTCAAGGAGGCTCCAGTGTGGTGTTTAAGTGGGCACATTGCCAGCCCAAATAAAACCAGATTTCTATGACTGAAACAGAAGGGGAGGGGAGGGGAAATCAGGTTTGAAAGAGTTGACTCTGCTGCCAAATGCAAACTGTATTTTTAAGTCATGAATCTGCTTAACGGTCTTTTCAAAGTTGAAAGGGAAATGCATTATGTAGGGACATTTTGAAGAAATATTTCAGTTTTGGGAAAAATTTTTTTCCAGTCCATTGCTATGCTTTTGTAAAATTCTTAATGTCCTTTTATTACTCTTCAATAAGTAATCTTTTAAAATTATAAATATTAATAACCTGGGCTTAAAAATAGAGCAGGATCGATACTGTGTGCTTCAGGTTAAGAGAGTCTTTTCATGCCTTTCCTGAAGGCACATGATTTAGAAATATTTATGAAAAATCATCAGGCCTTTCTCTCTGAGCCTCTCCCTTAGATACAAGTCGTGAAAGCTCAGTCCCTCAGGTGTTAAAAACTGCTTTGGGTAGGTGTGTTCCCTGATCCAGCAGCAAATTCTGCCATGCTGTTCTGATGAACTATAGTCTTTTCTTGCCTCTGGATGTTTCTGCCTGGTTAATTCTCTGTGTGAAACCTTCTGCCTACACCTTTCAACCCGGGAAAATTCTGTTGATTGTTCAACTTTCACTTCACCGCTCAGCCTTTCCTGTCTTCCATGCCGTCCCCTCCTGACTGGTGCGGTGGCTTGGTCTCTGCTGCGCCTGTCACAGAGAGGAAGTCCAGCAGTGATGGTGTGGAATCAACGAGATAGTCAGATTAGTACGCGCTCCAAACTGTGCTCAGCCTCCCCAGAGGAAGCTCACATTATGTACAGTCATCATTTGTTCACGTTACACTGTAATCGCTTCTGTGCTTTTCTCTTACTTCTTGTGGATGATTGATTCCTTGAGGATGGTTCTTTCGGTCATTAACGTTATTCCCGGCATTCCTACACAGTGCGTGGTGCGTAGTGGGCGCTCAGTAGACTTGTAATGGGTGAGCAAGGGCGAGTGGGCAAGCAGGAGGAGCAGACAGGAAGACCGGAGCTCTCCAGTGCCCACTTCCCCCGACTCAGCCTGTGGAGACATGAGGGAGTGAGGTCTGTACACCCCGGAGGTAAAGAGCAGGGCTCCTCAGCTGGCCAGGGAGTGGCAGTTTTCCCACCGTGCTGTGCTTTGTGTCACTGAATGAGCTGGCCCTCCGGCGGATACCGGCGTCCTTCAGAACTATAGAATTATCTGTCACTGGAGGACTCTTGATGGAGGAGCTCTGCATTCATTCGCTTCAAGTTGTTCTTTTAACATTTATTGAGTATCTCCTGTATGCTGGGTTCTAGGGCTGCGAAAGTGAACAACAGTAATCGTCACCTTTAAGTTCTTCTAGGAGAGTCGGGGAGACAGACAGACACTCACCGCATCCTCGGTATGTAGACGCTTAAGTGAAAGGTTAAAGGTATAAACAGAGAAAGGACTTGTGATTCTTATGTTTTGTTTCTTCTTTAAGAACATTAAGTTCTTGTTAAAGAAAGTAAGTGCTGTTCCTTAAGCCCTGTTTTTTCAGAGATTTTATAAGCTTGTTTATATTTCTATATATGTGACACCAGACTGTTGGTAGCAATAATGAGGCAAAAACAGCATCAGAGATGATCCTATAGCCTCTGCAGTTACCAGTATCTTTGACCATGACTTCCCTGAACATGACAGCACTAAAGAAATACTGCTAAGGCTTCCCTGGTGGCGCAGTGGTTGAGAATCTGCCTGCCAATGCAGGGGACACGGGTTCGAGCCCTGGTCTGGGAAGATCCCACATGCCATGGAGCAACTGGGCCCGTGCGCCACAACTACTGAGCCTGCGCGTCTGGAGCCTGTGCTCCGCAACAAGAGAGGCCGCGACAGTGAAAGGCCCGCGCACTGCGATGAAGAGTGTCCCCCGCTCGCCGCAACTAGAGAAAGGCCTCGCACAGAAACGAAGACCCAACATTGCCAAAAATAAATAAATAAATAAATTTTTTAGAAAAAGAAATACTGCTTAGACTTTCTCTTTAAATTCTTAGCATGCATCCTTAAGGCCTAAGATGGCTACTGGAAGCATCATGTTCATATTCTAAAACGTGGAAGAAGGGAAGAAAAAAGGTGAAATTCTGAACAGAGTCAGCTCCCTTTACGTAACTTTTCTTTGCCTACTTTTCTCAAAACACGTGCATGTGTCTCATTGGCCTGAACTTAGTCCTGTGGACTCATCGATCTGTAAGGAGGCTATGAAAGGTAGTCTTTCAATTAGTTGTCTTGCTTTCCCCAGATAAATTAGGGGTTCTGTTAGGAACAAGGAGAGAGTGGACACTGGGTAGCAACAAGCAGCCTCAGCTGTATTGCTCAGTAAAATGTTCTTTGAATGAATGAATGGAAGTGAAGGAGGCATGATGGAATCAAGGCTTTTGGTTCATATACTGTGCATTTAATTTTCATGGTCTATATTTTTTGAACCTTGAAATCAGATTGATTATCCACATATCTAGAAAATCAAATACTTGGATTTGCTTTGCCCTCTAAATCGTAATGTTAGTTTATCTTTAGGTATGATGGACTGGGCCAGAATTGTAGGCTAGTGAGAGGAGATAGGTTTTGGGTGTGACATACATATATGGACACGTTTGGTATTTTAATTTCATTCTTGATTAGCAATTGTTTACTGAATTCTTGTGATTTTGGTTTATAGAAATAGATGTATAACTTACGTAGGTTTATATTTATAGTGTTTTTTCAGAGATTTATTTGTTTTATTTTTTCACCTCTGCCCTGGCAGTGATTTTCCTAATGTGGATACTAAAATTGATAGGACATAGTTTCCTAAGTGATACATGAACCTATGCTAGTGTCAACCTTTACCACTGTAATACTCTTGAAATGTAAGTTTTAAAGATTGTAGAAGTTCTGTTTTGAAGTTTCTTAAAATTGAGAATGATACCAATTTCCAAAATTATCAATTGGTACCATAATTATTTAACTGATAACTATGATAGGATATTCATGGTTTTCTTTTTATTTTCCAGTTTCTGAGCCCAAAATTTAAAAGAAAACTCTTTCTTCATTGTCAGTGAGGCTATTTTGGACAGGATTGCCCTGTGAACTTTCTAAAGAGAAGTGTACTGTGAGGAACCTTAAAAATAGGTCTTTGTTGGCTTCTTTGGGACGGTATTCATGTCCTCTGCACGCTGTTGAAAATATGCTCTATTCCTTCATTCTGTTGTGCTGAGCAATCGGAAATTGGTTTTCCCAAACCATCTCAATGCGAAGAATGGCCTGCTTTTATTAGTTATGTGAAGAAGTAAATTCCAGGGACCCTCAGCTGCAGGATGGCTCTTTCTTCACAGCTGCTACTCTTCCTTTGTGGAGGATGCCAGTTGCTAAGAGAAGGCTTTGTCTGTTGTGCATAAAATGAATTTTGTTTGGACCTCCCTCAAGCACCTTAAAGTGTGTAAGCGTCCAGCTGGACATTCCTCACCAGATGATAATTTAAATGCAGGTCAAATTTAGAACCCAACTTATATTAGTTTAAAAATAGATGTTGCCTTTAGAAAGCTGACCTCTGGTACATTTGGGGCTTGGGGATCTGCTAGGCCATTTCTTGTGATTCACACAGCTGTTTTAGACTCTGAAAGGGAGTGCACATTTAAGAGTAGATGGAGCCAGTGTCCTTGTAACTTGGGACCCCAGTCTTCTGCCACGCCAATTTCTTCAGCCCATGTGTGTTAGTTCCAGTGAATTCATGGCAAGACAAGAATATGTATGGTAGAATAGAATCAGATTTCTGTACATTAATTTTACTGGAGGTTTTCCACTTTGACAATGAAAGCCTCAAGAACACAGAAGGAAAATCTAACAGGTTAATTTTAAGGTAATAAAACTATTCATTATATGATGGATTCTTCAGTTTTATTTAGATGAGTCAGAAATTTCCCTCAGGGGACGGGGTAAACGTTGGTAACCCTAAAGATGAGAAAGATATGACTACTGGCAGCTTTCACCTAGGGCTGGAAGTCAAACAAATGATGTTATGTACCATTTATAATATGCAGATGAGTTATTGGTTATCAGAATATGGAGTCATTCTTTCATGTCTTCATTTGTCACCCCCAAGTCCAAAGTTTACATGGAAGGTGTTCAGCAAAAAAAGTTAATAGGGTAAGGTTGGGATTGGGTATTGCTGTATTGCTGTATTGTAGCTGTATTGCTAGCTTTTTTAATTATCAGAGAAGCAAACATATTGCATGGATGTATTTGAATTATTGCCTAAAATTTTGTCCAAAAGTGTAACAAAATGGTAAGCTTAAAGTTTTAAATACTTGATTATAAAAATAACCATTAAGGGCAGTTTTTTTCTTTATGATTTAAGAAGGTAAAATAAACATTTTTTTAATGCAGTGAGATTTATCTTTATTTCTGGACATCACTTTTCATATAGTCTTAATAGTTATCTCTTTACTGACACTTTTGTATGTTAAAATGCACTTTGTTTGCACCTCCCTCAAGCAGCTTAAAGTAAGAGCCCAACCGGACATTGCTCACCAGGTGGTAATTTAAGTGTTTCTTTGAGGCTGATACCTTTAAACAGAATTAGTTTAACACTGAGTCTTTTTGGTACATTTAGCAGCACAAAATTATATATTATTTTGTGATCCACCTGTATTAATAATGTTATTTTTTTTCATCAAAACAAATATCTTTTAAAAAGAGGAAATATGGGTTTTTTGCTTGCTTTTTGTTTATAAAAGGTCAGAGTATATTGCATATACTCTGCGTGTGTGTGTGTGTGTGTGTGTGTGTGTGTGTGTGTGTATAGTCCGTGTTATTGTAGTAATTGACATGTTTTTGACAGAGGGCTACTGTGAATATTTTTGCATTGCACAAGTAATGTTTGGACATCTCTAAGATTACCATGCCATAATAGCTAGTATAGAAATGTCATACAGTGACATTGTTTGACACATCTGTGGAGGCGTTTATAAATTTTTCTTTGTTGTATACATATTTGGACAAAAGCAAAACACTTGTTTTCATTATAACTTAAAAGCTGAAACTAAATAAAGTAGTATTTCCTTCAAATAGGCAACATTAGGTATGAGTAGCTACCTAATAATACATTATAGAGAACATTTTCAAAGTTAGTGTTTTAATAGGAATCTAGATGCCTGTTCTCATACTATGAAGATGGTTCATTTAAATTAGTAACAATAATATTTATAAAGTCTTATTTTTTTTAAAAAAATCATTTATTTATTTATTTATTTATTTATTTATGGCTGTGTTGGGTCTTCGTTTCTGTGTGAGGGCTTTTCTCTAGTTGCGGCAAGTGGGGGCCACTCTTCATCGCGGTGCGCGGGCCTCTCACTGTCACGGCCTCTCTTGTTGTGGAGCACAGGCTCCAGACGCGCAGGCTCAGTAATTGTGGCTCACGGGCTTAGTTGCTCCGCGGCATGTGGGATCTTCCCAGACCAGGGCTGGAACCCGTGTCCCCTGCATTGGCAGGCAGATTCTCAACCACTGCGCCACCAGGGAAGCCGAAGTCTTATTTTTTAATAATGCTCTGAGTGCTTAAGTAATAAACACTCCTTTTGATCCTCAAAGTCTTCCTTTTAAATAGACAGGATATCCACATTTAAAAATAAAAAGAAACCAAATCCACACATTAGATACATTTCTAACCCATTGGAAAGGAAGTGTCAGCTACAAGTAGATTTTCAGCAGTCTCTTAATCAGTCTGGCTTTCATTTTCCTAGTAAAGTCTTCATTACAGCAGAAACTCAAGCAAAACAAAATGTGGCTCTTGGAACTGAGCTATCTTTGGGAGCAGTTCTCTGAAGTTTAAATTACAGTTATTCCCATTGGTGGTGATCATAATTCATTTGCTTTTCTCCTTGAGTACCTCCTTTGTGTCAGTCATCATCCTGCTAGCCTCTGGGGACATTGTATTTCCACAGACTGACACCTTACTTGTCTTCATGGAACTTAGGGCTTAGTGGAAAAGACATGAACAAAATAATATGGTCATACAAGTAAATATATACATGTAAACTAGTAAGTGCTCTAGAAGCAATATACCCATGTATTTCCACTAGTATAAAGGAAACCTGATATTTTATTTAAACACACACACACACACACACACACACACACACACACACACGGAGCAAGAGCTGGGGTTTGCAGGTTACATTTTCAGCAAATAGTACATGAAAGCAAATTATTTGGAAATTTGAAAATGTACCTGACATCCTCATTTAGTTCAGGGTGTGTATGGGGTGAAGGTGGGAGAGGAAGAGGATAGGGGCAGGGGAGAAAGTGCTTCCAACAAAGATGAGTAGGGGTTATCCAAATTGGGACTTGGGAGGTAGGAAAATATTTCAGACAAAACCCCACCCCTGACAGGAGAGCTGAGTGTGTTTGACAAGTTTAAAGATTGGTGTGGCTGGAGCATAGTACCTGGGGACATGGTGCCTTCGAAGTTGGAAAGATTTGCTGGAATATCACGCAGGGGCTTTTAGACCACGTCAAGGATTTTTAGCTTTACGCCCAGTGTAATGAGAAGCCATGAAATGGCTTTAGGCAAGGGTGTATTATGTTTTGCAAAGGCCACTTGGTTGCTGTGTTGAGAGTATATTAGCAGGTGGCAAGGGTAGAGGCGGGGAAATCAGTTATGGAATTAAAAAAAAATTATTGAAATATAGTTGATTTACAATGTTGTGTTAATTTCTACTATACAGCAAAGTGACTCATTTATACATATATATACATTCCTTTTCATATTTTTCCATTATGGTTTATCGCAGGATATTGAATATAGTTCCCTGTGCTATACAGTAGGACCTTGTTGTTTATCCATTCTATATATAATAGTTTGCATCTGATGCAATTTTTTACTAATGTTATCCTGGGACATAAAGGAGTTGACTACTTTATTTTCTTCCCCTAACTAGAGCTGGAATTTTTGCTTTCTGCATTTTGGATGACCTTTAGTGCTCTTCCCGAGTAGAGCATGGGCTCCTTGAGGTCCTGCGGTTTGGTCCTATTCCCTGTGATGTGCCCATAACCTTGAGCAGAGCCTGACACAGAGAAAGTGCTCAATAAATATTTCTGAACTGACTGTTTGATGGCCTGAGAAAAATGAACTTCTGTTTTTTGCTCATCCAAGTCTGTCAGCACCTTCTCCTCTGCCACCCGGCGGTTCAGGCTGTATTTAAGTCTACTTAATGGCCGCGGGCATTGCAGCCAGGTCCACATAGACTCTTGTCCTTGACAACAGGCCTTTGTTTGGATACTTTGGGAAATACTGGCTACCACCAGGGCTGAAAGTGCAAAGAAATGGTATATTAGCTTAATTTTTTGGGCTAGCAGCCTGATGGCACAGCAACAAAAAGGACTTGGCAGTAAGGAGCAAGTGTGGATTGCTGGAAGTTTCAGGGGTGGTGAGGCACACCAGAATATAGGAACATGGTGTTGGTTTTATTAGTTCAGAAGTTTTAAATTTCAGTATAACCATGTTTTTCCAACAGTATAAAGGATGGACTTGATGTTTTATTAAGGAAAAAGAAGAAGCAGCAGCAGCAACAAGTAGGGTTGGAGGCTACATTTTAACATGTAATTGAGAGTTCCTTTTATTTAGGATAAATCTTTGAAACAGCTTGACAGATAAAACTGTTTAATGCTGTGAACATCAGTTGAGGGAGATAGAAGTTTTGTTTTCGGATATAGATCATATATATCAGCTCTGAGTATAAAATATTTTTGTTTTCTGGTTCAGACTTGTAGACCATGTGACAGGGCCAGGCTCATGCATTTGCTCTTTCTTGAACTAAAAGGTTGTATGTGAAAGCTCGCCTTCTAAGGGAAGCATTTGAAGGAACCAACGCGGTCTCTGCCCTAGTGGCCAGGGATTGTGGGTAAATCCTGAAGTGTGCTTTTCCTTTGCCTTTGGTTACAGAGCTTCACCAAGGTGGTTACTTCCTCCCATAGATGGGTCTGGAAGTGGCTTCAATTGTACTTGTAAAGCTTGAGATAAATGTCTTCATTTTCTCTCTGATGAAAGTAAATGGCATTTTCATACATCTGTCTCCGTATTTGTTGTCCCAGAAGGTAGGGTCTTCCTCCGTACTATTCTCCAGTTTCCAACTTAATTCGCTTAATTCCCGTACAAGGAGCACGTCTGTGATGCCTGCCCCGCTAACCCTCCCTGCAAAAATAGTCACTGAACAACTACTTGTGTGGGTGCCAGTTATTGTTCTAGTTCTGTGTTTCGAGCAATACAAAATTATATATTTTTTGTGTATGCGACTATGGACTTGTGATATTAAATTGATCGACCAGGGTGACTGAGGAGACCTTTATTTTATTTCATCGTAAGTATCACCGTGAAAGGAACCCTCACTAGAATATAGTTCGAGTTCATATTGGAAACTTAGATTATTGCTTCCTTTCTAAAACAAACAGTGGAAAAAAATGTTATGCATGTTATGTCAGGAGAGAAGCTGATATTATGAAGCCTATATAATTTAATTCCAAAGGATTAAGATACAATTAAAATGTACTGACACTTGGAAAATGTGTCAGCTATTTTAAAATGAATAAATTTTAGTTCAGCAAATATTTTTTTCTGTTAGTCTTTAAATTGATATATTCAGTTCCTTGCTTGTGTTTGTTAATTCCAGTGAAGAACTTTCATACTCCTGATTACTGATGATGTTGACAAGCTAGGCTAAGGGAAATCCATGGTTTAATATTTACCACACAAAAAGCACATTGGCTCTTGTTTTTAAACGTAAGTTGTCTACTTTGGTACTATGTGTGTGTGGGTACTGAAAATCTAGAAAATTGAGGCTTTGAAAGCTATCAGTTTTAATTCTTGCTAATTTGGATACCTTTACTTTTTTGTTTGTTTGTTGGGTGTTTTGCCTTACTGTACTAGCTAAAACCTCCAGTAGATTGGTAAATAGAAATGGTGAGAGTGGACATCCTTATCTTGTTCTTGATGTTGGAAGAATGCTTTCAGTCTTTTAACATTAAGTATGATGTTAGCTGTAGGTTTTGTACAAATACCCTTTATAGGCTGAGGATGTTCCCTTCTGTTCTTAGTTTGCTGAGTTTTTTTTTTTTTTTTTATTAATCATGCGTGGGTGTTGTATATATTGATATGATCATGTGGCTTTTTGTCCTTTATTAATATATTGTAGTAAATTAATTTGTTTTCACATGTTGTATTATGTTAATTGATTTTCAGATGTTAAACTTGCATTCCTGGGATGAATCCCATTTGGTGATAGTATCTAGTCTTTTTTATTTGTTGCTGGATTTGGTTTACGAATTGAATTTTGTATATATGTATTCATGAGGGATATTGATCTGTTGTTTTCTATTTTTGTGATATCTTTGTCTGGCTTTGGTATCAGGATACTATTGAATTTATAGAAGGAGTTGGGAAGTGTTCTCTTTTTCTCTGTTTTCTGGAAGAGTTTGTGAAGAACTGGATTTATTATTTAAATATGTGGTAGAATTCAGCAGTGAAGCCATCTGGGCCTGGGATTTTCTTTGTGGGAAGATTTGTAATTGCTAATTGAATTTCTTGTTACAGGTCTGTTCAGATCTTCTGTTTCTTCTTGAATCAGTTTTACTACTTTATATCTTTCTAGGATTTTGTCTGTTTCACCTAAATTAGGTTAGTATTCAGTTTCTCATAATATTCCCTTATAATCTTTTTCTATAGGGTCAATAGTGATGCCTCCTCTTTCATTCCTGATTTTGGTAATCGGTGTCTTTTTCATTTTTTCTTGTTCAGTCTAAATAAAAGTTTGTCAGTTTTATTGCCCTTTTAAAAGAATCAACTGTGGTTTTGTTGTTTTTTTCCTCTACTGTTTTTCTGTTTTCAGATTTGTGCTCTAAACTTTAATATCCTTCCTTTTTCTTGCTGTGGGATTTAGTTTACTCTTTATCTAGTTTAAAGTGGAAGTGAATTGAAATTTTTATTTTCTAGCATAGGCTTAAGTTTATAGCTATAAAATTCTAATAACTGCTTTAGCTACATCCTATAAATTTTCACATACAGTATTTAACTTTCTAAGACTTGCTTACTTCACATAGCATGCCTTTGAGATTCATCTGAGTTGTTGCAAATATCAGTAGTTCCTTCTTTTTTACTGCTGAGTCTTCCATTGTGCAGATGTACCAGTTTGTTTATACATTCCACCCATTGCAGGACACTTGGGTTGTTTCCAGTTTGGATGATTATGAGTAGAGCTGCTATAAACAATTGTGTTCAGATTTTTCTGTTAATGTTAAGTTTTCATTTCTCTTGGATAGATACCTAGGTGTGTGATTTCTGGATCATAGGGTAAGTGTATGTTTAACTTTAAAAGAAACTGTCAAACCGTTTTCAAGAGTGGTTGTATCATTTTGCATCCCCACCAGCAATGTTTGAGCGTTCTCCTTGCTTCCCATCCTCACCGCCACTTATTGCCAGTAGTTTTCATTTTAGCTATTCTAACAGGTGTGTAGGCATACCTCGTCATGGCTTTAATTTGCATTTCCCTAACGGCGAATAATTTTAAACATCTTTCGTGTGTCTGCCATCTTTATATCCTCTTTGGTGAAGAGTCCTCTTTAAGGTTTAAAGTCCCTATGTTAAGGATTTCTGAGAAAAATTATTTTAAGTACACTGAATATAATCTTTTCTTGATACCAGAAGTCATTGTTATGGACTATAATTACAAGATGGGTTTGGAATTACCGGGAAGCTTTTGAGGACTATTGAGTGGTGTTGTACTACTTATGTCTCTTTCGGGCTTTTCTTTTCTGCTGTTGGTGTGCCTGATTCTGGCAGCAATCCCATTTCCCGTCCCCTTTCTGGTTTACTGCTTTTATGAAATGATCATGAATAAGCCTGTTAGAACTGTGTTTGAAAAAGAAGAGTGGAGTGCCTCTCAGTAAATGCTGCAGGAGCTCTTCTCTAAGTACAGTACATAAACTCTGTAACATCTGTTTTAGTGCCTTTCAAACTGGGGCCATGAAATTGAGATGAGGGGTCTGTGAATGTGACTCTGTATATGCACCAAGCGTTGTTTATAAACTGAATAAACAATATAACTTGCAATGTCTATTCTACTGTTTTTCAGAAATGTGGATGCTGCTGGGCAACCCTGGATTCATTATAATCTTTTTTTTTTTTCCCCAGTGTACTTTCTCTCCCAGTTCTTTCGCTTCTTTCCTTTTTATTGGCCATTGTGAGGGTGAGTAGAGGTTGTCAGCTGGAGCTTTCTCAATAAGTGAGGTATTGATGTTCATGACTAGCCAGGACAGGATGAAGTATGCTTTTTAGTTTGTGCAGTTTAACCATAGGTGGGTGGTTAACCAAATGTTCTTTACAAGGCTTATATCAATTTTTGATGATGCAGTATAGCATAGTTTTGTTGAAAGGCTTCTTGTACAAAGTTAGAATACTGGCAAGCTCTTTGAATTCTTCAAATGAGAGGACCTATATGAATTGTTATTAACACCAACCTAAACTAAACTAAAAAGTGGCAAGAAAAAGTGTATTCTTCGAGTGATTGTTGCATAAATGAGATGTTTATATCATGGGTTCCACGGCTGATTCTTTTCCCATATTCATCATGTCATTTTGATGTACTTGTTATAAATAAAACTTGATTAGTGGCATGGTGGCGCAATACAAAGATTATAAAAATAGAAAAGAAAGCTGTTCCTATGTGTGTAATTTATATAAACACGACATCTGCTTGCATATTCTTGGTCAGATTCTTACTTAAGTCTCTAAAGTACTTTGCTGCTTTGCATGCCTCATACTGTCAAGCAAGTTCTTGTTCAAAGAATATGTAATTATGTCATAATATGATAGTTTGTTATGCAGGTATTATATCTTAAATTATCAATCTTTTTTTTAACTTAATTAATTAATTAATTAATTAATTTTTGGCTGTGTTGGGTCTTCGTTTCTGTGCGAGGGCTTTCTCTAGTTGCGGCAAGCGGGGGCCACTCTTCATCACGGTGCGCGGGCCTCTCACTATCGCGGCCTCTCTTGTTGCGGAGCACAGGCTCCAGACGCGCAGGCTCAGTAGTTGTGGCTCACGGGCCTAGTTGCTCCACGGCATGTGGGATCTTCCCAGACCAGGGCTGGAACCCGTGTCCCCTGCATTAGCAGGCAGATTCTCAACCACTGCGCCACCAGGGAAGCCCTAAATTATCAATCTTAACACCTTTATCTTCCTAAGTTATTTTTGGTTCTCATTTCAGGATACGAAGTAAGAGTAATTCCTTCTATGTTACTAGAGATTATCTAAGCAAAACTACCAAAAAAAAAGTTGTTGATGTACTAAGTTATCGGTACCCTCATTTTAATTATGAGATATTCAGGGGTGTGTAATATTCACTTTCTTTTATAAACAGGCTAGTATGTTAATTGAAAGTAGTCTAAGTGTCTCTATTTTTTACATTTAGGGAATAGTATTTGAATTCCATTGAGATTAACCATAAAGGAAGAAATTGATAAATTGAACTACATTAAAGTTAAGAATTTCTCTTCATCAAAAAACATTGTTAAAAGAGTGAAAAGGCAAGCTACACAGTGACGGGGAGGTATTTGCAGTATACTGCATATATATCGAACGGAGGACTCATATCCAGAATACATAAAGAACTGTAAATCAATAAAAGCCAGACCCTCCATTCCCTCTTACCCTCCCTTTGGCCAAAGATGTAAGTTTTGAATAGGTAGCTCACAAAAGAAGATCCTAAATCATTTCTTATAAGGAATTAGAATGAGGAATTAGAATTCTTTAGATATGGCTTTATAGTTCTCAAAGATCTTTTTTACCTTTAAGGGCTGATGCTCTTATTTGCCAGTTTTGGTTTTAACTGCTCTAAGGATCTTTGTCAAATCTGAATAGTTTGAAGGGTCAGAAACAAAGTTTCTTGGTTATTAGGTTAGGAATAAACTATAGTGAGTTTATTAAATATGAAAACTTATCAGTTTTTAAAAATTTTTACAGAGAACTAAAATAAGCTGCTGATAAGGTATTTAGTCCGGAGACATCTCTGTTAGTCCAGAGAAAATATTTTTCACTTGCAATAATGCAAATCCAGTTATGGTCTAATACACTTCTCAGTTAATGGTATGTTTTTATCATCCTTGTATTCTCATAAAACTCCTCTAACACTTACTATATTATGCCACATGTTATAGGTCTTTATATTTCTTTCCCCTGTATACTGTAATTTTCTTGAGGGCAGAAACTGTTTCTTTATTTCTTCTAACTGATGTATTGCTTATATTAAATAGAAAATGTTGATTGTCTTCACATTTTATAGAAGAGTGATAAAGTACTAGAAGTTTTGAATTCTACTGCATATTCCCCTTTTCTTATTTCAGATGAAATTAGTTGCAATTTCTTACATGCTGATGATGTAACATCTATCCTGGTTGGTGGTCTTGAAATTTTATAGCCATCATAACCTCTGACCTTTAATGAAAAAAATGTGCTTAATATATATATCAGTGTGATGAACTTTGCCAAAGTTTAGCCACAAACAGTGTAAATAATAGTATTTAAAAATTGGAAGATCGTATAGCTCATTTTATCCTAAGAACAATGCTGTGTGAAAGTGCTTTGTAAGTTTACAAAGTTATTAGAACCAGAAGGTCGTGAAGGAATTTTCTGGCACGGTTCCTATTTTAGATTTGATACAGAGCCCATATTTATATTCAGAATCACTTTAAAATGTTTTATGAGTAAATCTGGCCCAACATAAGTTGATTGTGCTGGAGAAACATTTTAAGATGCTGATTTCATTGATTTGGTTATCTTGTGCATTTCCAGTAGAATAGGTAGGGGTATAATAAATGTATTAGCTGGCAAGTTTGGTTTCCTTGTAAAATATTTAAAAATTTGTAATGCATGCCAGTTTGGAGTTGCTCTTTGTTGTGATTATGGTAATTGCCAAAGAAGCTTGATACTATAAATGTTTCATTAAGTATTTTTCTTAAACTTTTATCTTTTCAGATAACCTATTTGTTGAGGTTAAAACACCAATGAAACTGCCAGTAAAAATTGTTCATATGTATATCTACTTGTTTATTTTAGTAAAGTCTTTATTTTAGAATAATTTTAGATTTACAGAAAAGTTGTAAAGATGTGAATATTTTAAAATGCCTAACTGATAGTTCCTTTAATTGGCATTTCTATTAAAAATTTTAAATCTTTAATAAAATGTTCTTGCCTCTGATTTTTTTTTTTTTATAGATTTATTTATTTATTTATTCATTCATTTATTGGCTGCGTTGGGTCTTCGTTCCTGTGCGCGGGCTTTCTCTAGTTGCGGCGAGCGGGGGCTACTCTTCATTGTGGTGCGAGGGCTTCTCATTGCAGTGGCTTCTCTTGTTGCGGAGCACGGGCTCTAGGCGCACAGGCTTCAGTAGTTGTGGCACACGGGCTTCAGTAGTTGTGGCTCGTGAGCTCTAGAGCACATTGCCTCTGATTTTTGTTCATTAAGAAATTATTTTGTTTTAATGTATGTATAAGTGAAAGTATGCTATTTTAGTTGTCCTTTTTCCTTAAATATCACTTTTCCTGTGCTGTAAAATGGCTATCGATTACATGGACAGCTGTGAAACATAAATGTATATATATGTGATTTATGTTCCACATTTATGAGCAGGAATAAACCTTATTGAATCAGGACCATGGGGATCATTTAATTATAGAAACAGAAATCTGCCTGGTAAAATGTTCACAATTTTATATTTTTGTAAAAGAAAGTAGTTTAAAATTGCATATGCCAAGTTTCTCTTCCCTTCTTCTCTTTTCTATTGTAGTTATATAATAACATGAGAGAGTAGTTTGTAAGGACAGAGAGATACCACATTTTATTGAATTTAAGATGCCTTCAATTGTAAGACATATCACTATTCTATCTATCATTAAGGAAAAGACCATAGCTTTTTAAACTATGACACAGTGCTACGATGCCAGTGATTATAAGATGCATCCTGATTTTACTGATGTTAAAATGAAGAAAAATGTGAATTTTAGATCCATGCAAAACATTCATCACCCTGACACAGTTATTTTATTTGGGGTTTAACTTAGGACCTCTAGCATTTTTAGAAGTCAGCGTGAGAATCATTTATTTGAATTGTGTTGCTTGCTTTTATGCTCAAATACTGTTGGTGACATGTTCTAAACAGTGTCTCTTATTTTTTTTTATTTTTATTTTTTTTAAAGATTTATTTATTTATTTATGGCTGTGTTGGGTCTTTGTTTCTGTGCGAGGGCTTTTCTCTAGTTGTGGCGAGCGGGGGCCACTCTTCATCGCGGTGCGCGGGCCTCTCACTATCGTGGCCTCTCTTGTTGCGGAGCACAGGCTCCAGACGCGCAGGCTCAGTAGTTGTGGCTCACGGGCCTAGTTGCTCCGCGGCATGTGGGATCTTCCCAGACCAGGGCTTGAACCCGTGTCGCCTGCATTAGCAGGCAGATTCTCAACCACTGTGCCACCAGGGAAGCCCAGTGTCTCTTATTTTAAGAAGATATCAAAGTTTTCATTGAAGTATTATTTCTGTAGACAAATTTGAGTGCTTTACAGGAACAGAGAATAAAAAACCAAATTCCGTTCCATGTAAGTTGAGTACTTGCACCATGTGGCCTCCAAGAGCTATTTCATCATGTTCCTTCCTTCTCTTCTGAATTTTCAATTTTTTTCTTTACTGATCACTCACTCTCTTTCTAGTTTATAGCCTAAAAAATTGTTCTCAATCCTAATTCTTCCCCAAGCTACTATCATGTTTCTTTTTTCCTCCAGATTACTAGTTTCTTTTTTCCCAGCATTGCCTGAGTCACACACTTCCTCACCTCCATTATTTAGTAAACAATTCTCTGCATAAGATTTATGTCTCTACCATTTTGTTGAAGCTCTTCTCTCTGAGGTCCCCGGTAGCTTTCTCATTTTCTAAAGCTGGTTCCCTCTTTTTAGTTCAGTTGTTAAAACCCATCTCTCTCTATGCTCTCTCTTTAGAACTATGGCTACAGTTTTTGTCCCTGTGCCACTTTTATAAAATCGTGATGCCAGATTTTCTTCCTGTTTCACCTATTCTATTATTAAAACAATATTGAAACATTAAAAAAAATGCTCCATGCATCTGCCATTCCAGTATTTATATAAACTTAGAGATTCTAGTGTGGATGCACTATAATTTTCTATATAATGTGTCTGTTGTTGGACAATTTACTTGTTTCCAGATTCTTTATTTTGTTTAACAAACATTGTAGCAGAGAGTATTTTCATTCATATAACCTTTTGCTTCTCTTGTATTATTTACATAAGATCCATTTCTAGGAGCACCACTGATGACTTAGCCATCAGTTACAAGGGTTATGAGCATTTTGCTGAACATTAACTACAATTATAGGTGCCATCCCAATTTACAGGGCCATAAGGAGTTTTAATTCAGGCTTATTAGTGTCAGTGTACCAAAATTATTTTGCTAATTTAATAGTTATAAATGTATAAAATATTACCATGCTAATTTAATAGTTATATGATGGCTATTTCATTTTTGTTTTAATGTTTGTTTCTTGATAATTAATGAGGGTGAGCATTTTCACATTTGTTTTATATTGAATTTCTATTTCCTTATGAATTCTACCTTTATACTGTATCCTGTTTATCTATCTAGTAATCTAGTACAAAAGCTTTTACAGAGAAACTTGTCTTAGATTGCAGGATTTCTAAATTACCCTCTTTTTAAACCAAATATACAGAAATATTCCTACTTATTCACAGTCTGATGGCTTTTGCCAATGTGATGCTTTAAATTCATGTATATCTTTTCATGTTCAATGGACTTTTTCCCTCTACTCATTACATAGAAATTTGGAGGAAAACCTGGTGACTTTTTCCATTTGTTAGCTGACCAGTTTTGTTATTATGATAATAAAAATTATTCTCTGACAACAATTTGTTGTTGAACTGTGCCTAATGTATTTTTCTGCCTCTGCTCTTTATTTGAAAATGCTTTTAACATGTAAAATACGACTTAATTTAGATACCATATGATAATTCTGCTGAATGAAAAAAGGCTTTCAGAGAGAACTTGGTATAACATTTATATTGACAGAAATTAAAAGATACATCTTTCTGTATTAACCTTAACTAACTGATACGTAGTACAGTTTCATGGGTAGTTTAGATTTGGTTTGTTGTTGCTGTTGCTAAATAAATTACGGTGGACCCTCATCTCTCTCTATAGCACTGGTCTCACAACTGAATGAATTTTTGCTGTAATCTGTGCACCATCAACTTAATTCATTTTGAATTCTTGAACCTCTCACTCTGTGACCTTGCCCTTTACTTATTGTTACTGTTACCCTGTCTTTTACTGGCTTGAATTATTGGCATTTCCTAAAGTTCCATCTGCAGTTGCCACCTCCTTTTTTATACATTCTCTTTTGTAAGCTCAGTCTTCTTCCATGTTAACCTATTTCAAACCCACCTTACACCCCAGCTCTAGCCCTCTGTTCCTCTTACCAGCCAGAGACCCACATTTTCAACTCCTTTCTTGACTCTGTTGTTCTACAGCAGATTCACAAGCTTAAGAGCCTGGCTAACAACGTAAGTGAGTAAAAAGCAGGCCATTGGGTAAGAAAAAAATGTTTTTCTACACTAAGAAAAACAACAGGGTAAGTGGGGTGATAAGTGGCTGTTGACATAGACTCAGGGTCAGGAAGACAGTCATGGGGGTGGGGAGAGTGCAGGCCCCATGCAGGCTGTTTGGCTCTGGCCTTTGTTGCTATTTGGGAATGTTGGCCCAAAGTTACCAGATCTCCCAGTTTCTCAAGAGAAGCTGTAAATCAGGATTTGCATGTTAAATACCTTGAATTTTAAAGGATGGGTTGAATTTTTGTAAAATACTGCATGGGCCAAAGAAAACATGCCATGGATCAAGTTCAGTACACAGGCTCTTAGTTTATAACCTTTTTCTGTTAAAGACACTTTAAATTTTGTATGTCACCATCAAGTTCTCCCCCATTTCCCACCCTTCCCTTTAGTTTTATTGTTCATCTAGTGGGAGAACCATCTGCCCAGTTATTTAAGCCAGGAACTTCCAAATCATCACTGACATCTTCTTACTGCATTACTTCTTTATTTTGGAGGAGTGTTTGGGTCAAGGGACAAGCTTTTTATGAATTAAAGGAGATTACAACATGTTTCTAGGCAGAAAGGAAGAGGCCAAAGGAAGAGGATAATGGACAGAGCCCAGGATGTCCACTGGAGATGGGATCCAAGGTGTAGAATCCAACTACAGACCTCCATGATCAGATGCTAATCACCCTTCATACTTTTATTTCCCAGTAATCTTATTTTAACCAAAACTAATCATTTTCTCTTTTCTTTTCTTGTGGCTATCATATTTCCTTGCATTTCTTGTGGAAATTTATTTTACTTTTAAAAACATGTTCTTTGTTTTGTCATGTTAATACTCTTTTTCCTTGGGCATTCTTGAATTTGATAATTTTTTCCATATTGCTGGTTTTCTTAGAATGGTGTTTGGGTAGGGGAGGTAAAACTTTTCCTTTTCCCTTCTAGGGTCTCTTGCTGGGCCTGTGAATTAAGTTCACATAAGACAGGTTAACAGCAAAAAAGCATATAGATATATTTTTTTTAACATGTACATGGGAGCTTTCACAGGAAAATGAAGACCCAAAGAACCAGTTAGGCCTAAGTGTTTATATATCAGGTTGAACAAAGAGTAGTGATTGTGAAAAAATAACTAAGATACAGGCAGAGGCTAAAGGAAGATAACAGGGTTATTTTAAAAAGGTTTGTTTATGCAGGTTCTTCTCAGCCTTGACTCCCTGTCTCTGGTGATCAAAATGTTCTTTTCTTCCAGGTGCAGGGAGGGCATCTTTCACATGGGAGTTTTTTTTATCTCCTGTTTTCAGGAAGAAAAGGGGAGGTTAGAGTGCCTTTCTCACACCTGTTGTTTTTAAGTGCCTTTAGCTCAAAATAGTTAATATGCCAAATCAGCATGTTTTGGAGTAGCATGTTCTAAACCCCTTCAGTTGTTTATCATAAATTTATTTGTAGTAAATGACAGGACCAAAAGGTTGAGTTCAGCGTTGGGGAGACTCTGTCCACCTGTGCCCTTGGGCTCTGATTTATGGGAGCCATGGTGGGAGAGCCAGCCACACGGGGTAGGGTGGACTTCCCCAGATGTGTGGGTGCTTTGCCTTCTGAGTGCGGGTAAACTCTAAGTTATCTGGAACGTTGTCCAGCTTCTCTAGTCCCAAGGATCAGTGTGCAATAGATTTTAAGCCATAGATGTTGATGTCATCAGACATCCAATTGAATACTCCCACTTAAGGTTCTTAGCAACAATTCTGCTTTTAGTGACAGTGGAGCATGTATGGTGACGGTGAGGTCTGTGCATGTTTATCCAACTTGTCTGAGAAGGGCTGTTCTCCCCCATTTTGAGTAGCTAAATATGACAGTGATGATCTGAGCCTGTTTCCTTCTTGCTTATTTTGAGTGAAAAGATCTGTATATTGGCTGAATTTCAAGAATTTCATAAAGAACCTGGTTATTTAGAGTTCAGGCCAAATGCACAGTTGCCGCTGTAGAGAGGAAAGCAAACATTGCCTTCTGATTATCCAGTGTGCTCTGAAGGAAAGAATGGAGAATTTGTGTAGCAAAATTATGGCTTAATCAATTTGGTGACTGTTAGACCTATACACTTGGTACATACCCTTGAGAATGAAACGAATGGTTTCCCCTGACTTATCTCTAGTGTATTCCATTGCAGTTCATGTCTTTTGCTAACCTGTATAATTGCTTCTTACATAAGTAAAGATTGTCACCTCTGCTTAAAATAGAGATCTTTTCTATGGGCTACAGAATTGCTCTTTTTCAAATAGTATCGTTAGAAAGCAAACAGTGAATTAGAGCTGAATCAGCTAGAACTGTCACTTGATGTTTCTATGGAAGTTACCATCTGTTTTAAAGATTTTGTACATACACCCACCCATATAAAATACGGACCATAATACTCTAAATTCTGAACAATATTATATAACATTTAAAATCAAGGAAAATAGATTATATCTTTGATGCCAAATTTAAATACATAGCTTATGATTTTTCCAAATTGTTATCATTGGTTTGGTTTGAGGGTAGTTATGAGGTTTGTGGACACACTTCACCCTAACCTCGGCCGGGTCAGCTTAGCACATGGTGTCATCAGAGCTCATTGCTATCAGAAGATTGCAGATACAGCTCAGAGCGTTTTGCTCATCTGAGTGTTTTATTTTGTTTTTAATCCTGTTGCATTGATTTAAAAACATGGTTTTTTGGGGGGTGAGCGATGGAAAGTTATACTGTTCTAATATATATTTTTAAATGCATTGCTGGTCTAATTGGTATAAGTTCTTAGAAGCAATCTCACATGTCTCAGTAGCTGACTAACAAAATAACATTTTTTTCAGTCTTTAAATACTTAGAGAAAAAAATTGGAAGATCACAATGTAGATGGTACCTTCGCAAGTATATTCAATAGACCTTGGGAATTTAAGCGCCCTCTTCTTTAAAAAACTAAATGAGGGGCTTCCCTGGTGGCACAGTGGTTAGGAATCCGCCTGCCAATGCAGGGGACACGGGTTCGAGCCCTGGTCTGGGAAGATCCCACATGCCGCAGAGCGGCTAGGCCCGTGAGCCACAACTACTGAGCCTGCGCGTCTGGAGCCTGTGCTCCGCAACGGGAGAGGCTGCGACAGTGAGAGGCCCGCGCACTGCGATGAAGAGTGGCCCCCGCTCGCCGCAACTGAAGAAAGCCCTCGCACAGAAACGAAGACCCAACACAGCCAAAAATAAATAAATAAATAAATTTTTAAAAAAAACAAAACTAAATGAGACCTATGGTTTTGTTAGTTTAATCTAGTGTTTGCCATGGGCTCAATGTTGTGTTCAAAGCTATAGGAAGTTATGCTGTTATCTCTTGGAGGACTTAATTGTCTGTATCTTGGAAGCATTCAACAGTTCTGAGCACAAAACTGTGGAAAGCTTTTAATGACTATTAAGGGGTATTGACCCAGCCTTCAGTGAGCTTGGAATCTAATTTTTAAAAATTTAGTTTATCACTAATCTTTTTCTGAAAAAGTATTTAGGGATATTGTTCCCTTGACTTTTTCCACACTGATGCATTTAGCATCAGACTTCACTGATATTACTGCAAACAAAGGCATATTTTGTTTTCCTATTCATTCTACTGTTGGAATTTGGGTTTGCAGTTTTCTGTGGTTGTGAATAATTGTATTTGTCTCTGAGTGACAGTTCTGGAGACCATAAACTCAGGAGTGAAATTGCTGGCTGGTAGGGTATGCTCAAGCTGGACAGTTTTCAAAGTGGTTGTTTCAGTGTATGACTCCCACCGGAGTCTGAATGTTTCCATTGCTCCTCATCTTTGCCACACACTTGACATTGTCTGACTTCTTAAATTTAGTCAGCCTGATAGGTGTGTAAAGGTGCTTTTTATTTGTATTCCCCTATTTACTAAAGGAACAGAGCATCATTTCATGTATTTAAGGAGCTTTTGTATTTCCTTTTATAATTTTTGTCCACTTTTCTGTTGGATTGTCTTTCTTACAAATTTATGACAGATATATTCTAGATAATTATATTTTGCTGGTTATGTGTTTTCTAATTTGTGGTTTATCCTTTTCTTTTTTCCTTTTTTTTTTTAACATCTTTATTGGAGTATAATTGCTTTACAGTGGTGTGTTAGTTTCTGCTGTATAACATAGTGAATCAGCTATACATATACGTATATCCCCATATCTCCTCCCTCTTGCGTCTCCCTCCCACCCTCCCTATCCCACCCCTCTAGGTGGACACAAAGCACGGAGCTGATCTCCCTGTGCCATGCGGCTGCTTCCCACTAGCTATCTATTTTACATTTGGTAGTGTATATATGTCAGTGTTACTCGCTCACTTCATGCCAGCTTACCGTTCCCCCTCCCTGTGTCCTCAAGTCCATTCTCTACATCTGCATCTTTATTCCTGTCCTGCCCCTAGGTTCTTCAGAACCATTTTTTTTTAGATTCCATATACATGTGTTAGCATACGGTATTTGTTTTTCTCTTTCTGTCTTACTTCACTCTGTATGACAGTCTCTAGGTCCATCCACCTCACTGCAAATAGCTCAATTTCATTTCTTTTTATGGCTGAGTAATATTCCATTGGATATATGTGGCACATATTCTTTTTTGTTATTTATTTATTTTATTTTTGGCTGTGTTGGGTCTTCGTTTCTGTGCGAGGGCTTTCTCCAGTTGCGGCAAGCGGGGGCCACTCTTCATCGCGGTGCGTGGGCCTCTCACTATCGCGGCCTCTCTTGTTGCGGAGCACAGGCTCCAGACGCGCAGGCTCAGTAGTTGTGGCCCACGGGCCTAGTTGCTCTGCGGCATGTGGGATCCTCCCAGACCACGGCTCGAACCCGTGTCCCCTGCATTGGCAGGCAGACTCTCAACCGCTGCGCCACCAGGGAAGCCCTGTGGCACATATTCTTTATCCATTCATCTGTCAATGGATACTTAGGTTGCTTCCTGGCTTTTGTAAATAGAGCTGCAGTGAACATTGTGGTACATGACTCTTTTAGTGAACAGAAGTTCTTCGTTTTAATACAGAACAAATTTATTATTTTTCTTTATGGTTTTTCTTTCTTATGTTGTTAACGTATTCTGAGGCCATAAAATCTACTTTTATTGTCTACTAAAAGTTTTATAATCTTGCCTTTTAGATAGAAGTCTTCAGTTAAATTGGAAATGAATTTAATATAGAAGGTGGAATAGGGATTCAATTTAATTTTTCTCCCACCTGGATAAACATATGTGCCAGTACCACTATTAAATAATTCAACCTTTCTGTGTTACTCTACAATTATGGCTATGTTGTAATTGATCGTTGGTAGGGCAAGTCCCTCACTACTGTCTTCTTATGGAGTATCTTGATTCTTCTTGGGCCTTTGACTTTTCATGTAAACTTTATATATAATCACTTTTTGAGTTCCTTGAAAAATCCTGTGGATGTAGATGTGTGTGTATGTATATATGTATAAGCACATATATACATCTGTCACTCGGTATCTGTGGGGGATTGGTTCCAGGACCCCTGCAGATATAAAATCTGAGGATGTTCAAGTCCCTTATGTAAAAATGGCATAATATTTGCATATAACCTTCACACATCCTCCCTTATACTTTAGATAATCTCTAGATTACTTATAATACCTAATACGATGTAAATGCTATGTAAATAGTTGTAAATAACATGTAAAGGCTATGTAAATAGTTACCAGTGGAGGGCAAATTCACATTTTGCTTTTTGGAACTTTGTGGAATTCCCCCCCCCCCCAATATTTTCCATCCATGTTTGATTGAATCTGTGGATGTGGAACCCGTGGATATGGAGGGCCCACTCTATTCCCTAGCTCTTTCACTAAGAGTGCCTGAGAGTGGCCCCCAATAGCAATAAACACATCTAACACCTGGATCTTGAATTCTTTCTTTCTTTTAATTTAAGTATGATTAATATACAGTTATTGTAATTGTTTCATGTGTACAACATAGTGATACACTTACATACTTTATGAATGATAAAGTTCACCATGATAAGTTACCATCTGTCACCATTTAAAGTTATTACAGTATTATTGACTATATTCCCTATTCTGTACATTGCATCCCCATGACTGACTTATTTTATAACTGGACATTTGTGCTTCTTGATCCCCTTCACTGATTTTGCCCATCTTCCCACCCCCCACTCCTCTCTGGCAACCACCAGTGTGTGTCTGTATCTGTGAATCTGTGTCTGTTTTGTTTTGTTTGTTCATTTATTTTGTTTTTTAGATTCTACATATAAGTGAAATAATACAGTATTTGTCTTTCTCTGGCTGACTTATTTCACTTTGCATAATACCCTCTAGGTCTATCTATGTTGTTGCAAATGGCAAGATTTCATTCTTTATGGCTGATTAATATTCCATTGTGTGTGTGTGTGTGTGTGTGTATGTGTGTGTGTGTGTGTGTGTGTGTGTGTGTGTATACCACTTCTTCTTTATCCATTCATCTATTGATGGACAGATGCTTTGGTTGCTTCTATATTTTGGCTATTGTAAATAATGCTGCAGTGAACATAGGGGTGTATATATCTTTTCAAATTAGTACTTTTGTTTTCTTCAGGTAAATACCCAGAAGTGGAATTGCTGACTCATGTGATAGTTCTATTTTTAATTTTTTGAGGACCCTCCGTATTGTTTTCCATAGTGGCTGCACCAATTTACATTTCCACCAACAGTGAATGAGGGTTTCTTTTTCTCCACATTCTTGCCAACACTTGTTATTTGTTATCTTTTCAACAATAGCCATTCTGACAGGTGTGGGGTACTATCTCATTGTAATTTCATCTTTTCATGTGTCTGTTGGCCATTTGTATGTCTTCTTTGGAAAAATGTCTGTTCAGGTCCGCTGACCATTTTTAATTGGATTGTTTGTTTTTTGATATTGTGTTGTATGAATTCTCTATATATTCTGGATATTAACCCCTTATCAGATATATGATTTGCTAATATCTTCTCTCATTCAGTTGTTGCTGATTTCATTCACTGTAAAAGCTTTTCACTTTGATGTAGTACATTTGTTTATTTTTGCTTTTGTGTCCCTTGCCCGAGGAGACAGATCCAAAAAAAATATCATGAAGACTGATGTCAAAGGGGTGACTGCCCATGCTTTCTTATAGGAGTTTTACGGTTTCAGGTCTTACATTCAAATCTTTAATCCATTTTGAGTTTATTTTCGTATATGGTATAATAGGGTGATCCAGACTCATTCTTTTGCATGTCCAGTTTTCTCAATGTCATTTATTGAAGCAAGGCTGTCTTTTCCCCATGTGTATTCTTGCCTTTTTGTCATAGATTTATTGATCATATGTGTATGGGTTTACTTCTGGGCTCTCTCTTTTGTTCCATTGATCTATGTGTCTTATTTTATGCTAATACCTTACTGTTTCGATTACTGTAGCTTTGTATTATAGTTTGAAATCAGAGAGCATGATACCTCCAGCTTTGTTCTTCTTTCTCAAGGTCACTTTGACTAATTGGGGTCTCTTGTGGTTCCATACAAATTTTAGGATTATTTGTTCCAATTCTGTGAAAAATGCTATTGATATTTTGATAGGAATTGCATTGAATCTGTATGTTGCTTTTGGTAGTTTGGATAGTTTTTCTAAAACTGATTGTAATATATTTTTTCAGTACTAGTTCTTTTGTTCTATGAGAACAGTATATCGTTCTGCTTACTTGTGACATCTTTAATTTCTTTCATCAATATCTTATAGTTTTCAGAGTATAGGTCTTTCACTTCCTTGATTAAATTTATTGCAAGGTATTTTATTCTTTTTGGTGTAATTGTAAGTGGGATTGTTTTCTTAATTTCTCTTTCTGATAGTTTGTTATTAGTCTATAGAAATGCAAGAGATTTTTACATGTTAATTTTGTATCCTGCAATTTGCTGAATTCATTTATTCCAATAGTTTTTGGTGGAGTTTTTAGGGTTTCCTATATATAGTATCATGTCATCTGCAAATAGTGACAGTTTTACTTCTTCCTTTCTGATTTGGTTGACTTTTATTTCTTTTTCTTATCTAATTGCCATAGCTACAACTTCCAATACTTTGTTGAATAAAAGTGGTGAGAGTGGGCATTCTTGTCTTGTTCCTGATTTTAGAGGAAACCTTTCAGCTTTTCACTATTGAGTAGGATGTTAGCTGTGAGTTTGTCATATATAGCCTTTGTTATATTAAAGTGTGTTTACTCTATACCTACTTTATTGAGAGCTTTTATTATAAATGGGTGTTGAATTTTGTGAAAACAACTTTTTCTGCATCTACTGAGATGATCATATAATTTTTATCCTTTGTTTTGTTAATGTGGTGTATCATGTTGATTGATTTGTGGATGTTGAACCATTTTTGCATCCCTGGAATAAATACCACTTGATCATGGGGTATGATCCTTTTAATGTATTGTTGAATATTATGTATGATCCTTTTAATGTATTGTTGCTTTGCTAATATTTTGTTGAACGTTTTTACATCCTGTTCATCAAGGGTATTTTCGTGTAATTTTTTTTTTTTTTTTTTTTTTTTTTTTGCAGTGTCTTTGTCTGGTTTTGGTATCAGGGTAATGCTCATCATGTAGAATGAGTTTGGAAGCTTGCCTTCCTCCTCAATTTTTGGAAAAGTTTGAGAAGGACAGGTTTTGACTCTTCTTTAAATGTTTGGTAGAATTCACCTGTGAAGCCATGGACTTCTATTTATTGGGAGTTTTTAAAATTACTGATTCAATCTCATTGCTAGTAACTTGGTCTATTCAGGTTTTCTATTTCTTCCTGGTTTTTGGAAGATTGTAGTTTTAAAAATTTTATCCATTTCCTCTCTGTTTTCCAATTTGATGGCATATAATTGTTTATAGTAGTCTCATGATCCTTTGTATTTTTGTGGTATCAGTTTTAACATCTCCTCTTTCCTTTCTGATTTTATTTATTTGGGGCCTTTCTCTTTTTTTCTTGATGAGTCTGATTAAAGGCTTGTCAATTTTTTATATTTTCCAGGATTCAGCTCTTGCTTTCATTGATCTTTTCTGTTGTTTTTTGGTCTCTATTTTATTTATTTCCACTCTGATCTTTATTATTTCCTTCATTTTACAAACTTTGGGCTTTGTTATTTTTTTTCTAGGTCATTTAGGTGTAAGGTTAGATTGTTTATTTGAGACTTTTTTCTTGTTTCCTTGAGACTTTTTTCTTGTTTCTTTAGGTAGGCCTATATCACTGTAAACTTCCCTCTTAGAACTGCTTTTGCGGTGTCCCATAGATTTTGGAAGTTTAAACACAACCTTCCAACTTTTCATTTGTCTCAGGGTATTTTCTTATTTCTTCATTGCCCCATTTATTGTTTAGTAGCATGTTGTTTAGTCTCCATGTGTTTGTGTCTTTTCCAGTTTTTTTCTAGTAGTTTATTTCTAGTTCCCCACTGTTGTGGTTGGAAAGGATGCTTGATGTTACTTCACTCTTCTTAAATTTATTGAGACTTATTTTGTGACCTTTTTCAGATTCTTTTCCCATACAGGTTATTATAAAATGTCTTTCATATATTTTCATTTCTAGTTATGGCCTTTCTTTTCTTCTTAAATAAGTCTCTTTAACATTTCTTGTAAGGCATATTAAGTGCCTTAGCTTGTGCTTATCTGAGAAACTTTTTATCTGTCCTTGAGTTCTGAATGATAACTTTGCCAGGTAGAGTATTCTTTGTTGTAAGTTTTTTCCTTTCAGGACTTTGAATATATCATGCCGCTTTGTTCTGGCTTGTAAAGTTTCTGCTGAAAAATCAGCTGATAGTCTTACAGGGATTCCCTTATATATAACTAGTTGCTTTTTTCTTGCTGCCTTTAAAATTCTCTCTTTATCTTTACCTTTTGACATTTGAATTATAATGTGTCTTGGTGTTGGTCTATTTAGGTTCATCTTTTTGAGAACTCTCTTTGCTTCTCGGACTTTGATGTCTGTTTCCTTTGCCAGGTTAGGGAAGTTTTCAGCCATTACTTCTTCAGATAAGTTTTTTGTACATTTCTCTCTTTCTTCTGCTTCTGTGACCTATATAATATGAATGTTAATGTGTTTGATGTTGTCCCAGAGAGCCCTTAAACTATCCTCATTTTTAAAAATTCTTTTCTCTTCTTACTCTTTTTTTAAAAAATTATTTATTTATTTATTTTTATTATTATTTTTTTTTTGGCTGTGTTGGGTCTTTGTTTCTGTGCAAGAGCTTCCTCTAGCTGCGGCAAGCGGGGGCCACTCTTCATCACGGTGCGTGGGCCTCTCACTATCGTGGCCTCTCTTGTTGCGGAGCACAGGCTCCAGACGCGCAGGCTTAGTAGTTGTGGCTAACGGGCCTAGTTGCTCCGCGGCATGTGGAATCTTCCCAGACCAGGGCTCAAACCCGTGTCCCCTGCATTAGCAGGCAGATTCTCAACCACTGCGCCACCAGGGGAGCCCTCTCTTACTCTTCCATTTGAGTGATTTCTACTACCCTCTTTTCCAGATCACTGATTCATTGTTCTGCATTATCTAATCTGCTGTTGATTTCATCTAGTATAGTTTCATTTCAGTTACTGTATTCTTCAGCTCTGATTGGTTCTTTTTTATATTTTCTATCTCTTTGTTGAAGTTCTTAACTGTGTTCATACATTCTTTTTCAGAGTTCAGTGAGCAATTTTATGACCACTTTCTTGAACTCTTTATCAGATAGGTATCTCCGTTTCATTTAGTTCATTTTCTGAGGTTTATTTTGTTCTTTTGATTGGAACATATTCCTCTGTCTCCTAATTTTGCCTAACTCTTAGCATGTTTTTTTTTTTTTTAAATAGGTAGATCAGCTGTGTCTCCTCATCTTGAAGGAGAGGTCTTATGTAGAGCGTTTCCTGTGGGACCCAGATGAACAATCCCTCCTGGTCACCAGAGCCAGGTGCCCCAGAAGACTCCCCCATGTGGGGTGCACGCACCCTCCTATTGTGGTGGTCCTCCAGTTCCTGCAGATGCGCTGTTGGGTGGGTTGGCCCCCAGTCTGGCTTGTTATAAGGCTTGGCTCTGACTGCTGCAATTGTGCTGGTGGGCAGGGCTGGCCTCCAGGGGTAGGAGCCACTTTGTTGGGGAGGGGTGGCGATCTGGACCAAGGCCACCCGCCAGTGTAGAGGGACGGGATCTGCTTTGGGGGTGTTCCCGTCCCGACAGAGGCCACCTGTTGGTGTGGTGGGAGAAGGGCCACTTTGGGAGGGTGCTGGCTGGAGCAGGTCCACAGGGGAAAGCTGGGGCTGGGTGAGTGGCACTAGCAAGATACCTCGCTGATGTCACAAACGACATCCACCAGTGCCAGGCCAGCTCGGTAGAGGGAGGATAAAATAAATTTTTCTTTTTAATGGCACCCACCAGAACTTCATTCTGGGAGGAAGTTCCAACAGATCCCTGCCCCTTTGGCACTTGCCGTAACATCGGTCATTGAATCTCCTTTATGTATGGCCCAGATGCTTTTTCAAACTGCCACTTCTGCACTGGGACTTGGAGTGAGTAAGTTTGTGCACACGCCCTTTAAGCATCTTGGTTTCTCATAGCCCTCCAGCTCTCCTGAATGTAACCCTGCTGGCTTTCAAACCCAGACATTGTGAGGGCTCATCTCACTGGTGCAGGACCCCCCTGCTCTTTAGGGAGGACTTCCACATTAGTGATATCCCCTCTTGCTTGCGGGTTTTCACACTGGGGGTGTGGGTTCTGACTAGACTGTGTCTCTGTCCCTCCTGCCCATCTTGGTGTTTTCTTAATTTTCTTAGTTGTAGATGAGCTATTCTGCTGGTCTTCAGGTGGTTCTCAGAGAAATTTGTTCTATATGTAGCTGTAGTTTTGATGTGTCCATGGGAGGAGGTGAGCTCAGGATCTTCCTACTCTGCCATCTTGATCCCACCTTGGATCTTGATTTCTAAATACCACTCTCTAATAAAAGGAACCAGGGCTCCTTGGAGAAATGGTAAGAAAGTACAAAATGAGCCTGAAACATCTAGTTTTAGAAAGTAAGGGAATGCTCAAAAAATGATGAGGTCATGTCAAAATGACCTAGAAGCCATCTTGAAGGGGTTTCCACTGGCCCAATCTGGGGCTGATTGGGCTACAAAACACATAACGGTAATAATAGATTATAAGAAACCATAATAATAATATAACCCACTGAATACATGGATGAATAATATAAATGTAAGAATGAATGGATTGATTAATTGAAATCTTGATGAGGAACAGTATATGTACATAGCTTCAGAGTACTTCCCTAAGAAATACTTACTAACTACCAAGAGGAAAAGTGTAAGTAGCTCTGCAGTGGAGAAGACTAGCAGATACCACCTTAATCAGTTCATCAATGTGAACATCATCAGTAATAATACAAATGAAAATTGTGTGCCACCTGGTGGGTTGCAATGAGAAGAACACAGCGTTTTTTCCTGTAATATTCCTGCCAGTATCTTTGCTCATCATTCATTCTGCTTTTAAATAAATTTGTCCTGAAGTATGACATACATACAGAAAGGTGACAAATCATGTGTGGATAGATCAATAAATTTCAAAAATTGAACTTGTCTATGTAACCAGCACCCAGATCAAGAAATTGAACAGTCTGTCACTCTAAAAGCACCTGTTCTGACTTCATATTATAATCATTGATGATTAATTTTGCCTGGTTTTGTACTTTATATAAAAGGAATCATATAGCATGTATTTTTGTATATGGCTTCTTTCTCTCAGCATTATATATTCATGTTGTTGCAGGTAGCAAATATTTTCTTCTTTTTCTTACTGCAGTGTTCCATTATATGAATTCATCAGTTATTTTTTCTTTCTGTTATGGATGCACACTGGAGTTGTTTTCAGTTTGGGGCTGTTATGAATTGCACTGCTGTGAACATCCTTGTTCATGTCTTTTGCCACACATGTGTCTGTTTATGTTGGCTATATACCTAGGAATTGAATTGCAGAGTTATAATGTATGCACACATTCATCTTTAGTAGATACCGCCAAACAGTTTTTCAAGTAGGCAGTTAACACCCCTACCAAAGGTATAAGGGAAGTGCCGTTTGCTCCACATCCTTGTCAACATGGTTTTTAATTTTAGCTATTCCATTGGGTATGTAGTGGTACCGCACTGGGGATTTTAACTTGTGTATCTCTGATGACTAATGAAGTTGAGCATCTTTCATCTATTTGTTAACTGTTGTCTTTTGTGAGGTCATCATTCATTCTTGCCTTTCAGGTCTTCTATCCAGTATCATTTTACTTCTATGCAAAGGTCATTTCCTTTATAATTTAGTGTGTCAGCTGATGGTAAACTCTCGGTTTTGTTTGGCTGAAAATGTTTATTGTTCTAGAAGGAATCGTCTTTAGTTATAGAATTCCAGGTTAATTGTTATCTCTGTTAGGTCACTGAAGATAGTAGTCCTTTTCTGGGCTCCATTGTTGCTGTTGAGAAATCAAGAGTCATCTTAATTGGTGTTCATTTGTAGGTGATTCTCTTTTCTCTTTGCTGCTCTTAAGATTGCTTTTTATTTAGTGTTCTGCAGTTTTACTCTGATGTCCCTCAGTATTGCTTTTCCCCCTGCTTGTTGTTTGTTGGCCTTTCTGGATTCAAGGATTGGTGTCATTTACAGTATTGATTCTCTCCATTTTCTTTCTCTAGTATTCCTCTTAGGTGAATGTTATACCTATTCACTCTACTATCCGTGCCTCTTAATGTCACTTTTATGGTTGCATCTGTCTATTTGGGAAGCATTCCAGATGGTTTTTTTTAGATCTGTCTTCCAGTTCCTGATCCATTATTCATCTGTGTCCAAATGTAATTTATTCACCTAATGAATTTTTTTTTAAAGTGTGGGGATCTTTTTTTAAAAAAATATTTATTTATTTATTTGGTTGCAGCGGGTCTTAGTTGCGGCTCGTGGGCTCCTTAGTTGCAGCAGGTGAGCTCCTTAGTTGTGGCATGTGAACTCTTAGTTGCGGCATGCATGTGGGATCTAGTTCCCTGACCAGGGATCGAACCTGGGCCCCCTGCATTGGGAGTCAGAGTCTTATCCACTGCATCACCAGGGAAGTCCCATGAATTTTTTCTAAGCTTTTGTTATCATATTTTTAGTTCTAAAATTCTATTCAGTTCTTTTTTCAGTTCTGTTTAGTTATTTACAATATTCTATTTGTTCATTACTTTCAAGCTTTTCATTTATACATTTATGTATATATATATATATATACCTTAAAAAAATACCCAAACTATTAGCTTTAATATTTGGCACAGAGAGAAGAGGGCCTGAAGCCAGGTTTTAGATTAAGACGATTGTAACTCACAATCTCTCATCTCTTCCTTCTTTTCTTTTTTCTCTCTTTCTTTCTTTCTTTTTTTAATTTTTTACTTTTCATTTTGAAATAATTTTAGACTTAAAAAAAAATGTTGCAAAAATAGGTCAATTTCTACATACCCTTCACCCACCTTCCCAAAATGCTAATATCTTATGTAACTATAGTAAACTTATCAAAATCAGGAAATTAACATTCATACAGTAATGTTAATTGAGCTACAGACCTTATTCATATTTTGTCACCTATCTCAATAATATTTATGTCTGGACCATGATCCAGTCTAGGATCCAACATTGCATTTAGTTGTTTTATTTCCTTTGTCTTCTTTAATCTGTGCTGTTTGTCAAATGGTGGTTTTTCTATTTCCATCATTCTTCTCTACACTTATTAATTGAAATTCTCTTACAAGAAGGAGCTTGGCCTTCTTGCCCATTTATTTGTGTATTCAGTTACTTATTTTTTATTGATATGGACTCATGGGTATTTGTTTTATCCTATAAGTTATAATGTATTAATATAATTTTTTAATTTTTTTGCTCAGATTGTCCCAGATTTGGCCCCTTCAGGTTAGTTCCAGTCATTTTGATAAATCCATATCTTTTTTGAGCCCTCCTTACTTTGTTGTACCACAAAATGTTCTAGGTTCATCTGGTACTTTCCCTTTCCTAGCTTTGCAGCCAGACATTTCTCTAAGTAGTCCTGGTTCCCCTTATTGGAGGGTGGTGTTTAG
This sequence comes from Balaenoptera ricei, assembly GCF_028023285.1. Classification (NCBI taxonomy): domain Eukaryota; kingdom Metazoa; phylum Chordata; class Mammalia; order Artiodactyla; family Balaenopteridae; genus Balaenoptera; species Balaenoptera ricei. Next base: position 157,587,906 of record NC_082640.1, read on the forward strand.
AAGCCAGTATTTGGGTGCAACATGTGCTCATTGCTACAGGGGTATCATTGCTCCTAGTCTTTGTCAGAGGACAGAGCTACACATATCTGCCTCTACCAATATCTATTATCTACTGAAATATGTATTAAAAACCATGATATCTCTGATTCCAGTCTGATACCATACAGTTCATTCTGGTCTTTCCCATTCCTTTCTTTGTTTTTTCTCTAGTCTCAGAGTATATAGTCAAGATACTGGCTTCCACAGCGGTTAGGTTAGTTCTTTTCTTCTGTACTCAGTTAAGTGTGGTTACTTATACCTTTGTAATACAGTTCCCTTATTACTGAATGTGTTTCATTTTGAGTTACCTTCACATACTGTTTGATTTTGGTTGTTTACCTTTTTATTTTGTTTAACAGTACTATGGTTATAAATGTCAAAACTATGCAAAAAGATACATCTGGAGACCTATCACTCCCCCTCTATTCTTTGTATCCCATTCTCATTCCCCCAGTTCCCACCTGAATGGTTCCATAATGCCTGTAAGATAAAATTTGAACTTAGTATAATTGACAAGTCCCTCCATCATCTCAGTCTTAGCTTGTCCTTATACATCATGTTCTGGAAGCCTCAGATTTCCTCTTATTCCTCAAGCATGACTGGCTCATTCATGCCTCCATGCCTTTGCATATTCTCTCCCTCTGCCTGGAATAATGCTCTGCTCCTCTTCTTGTCTTGCCCATCTCTAATCATTCAAAACCCATTTCAGCTCTTACGTACTAGGTAAAGACTTACTTTCCTCACCCATCTCTCCCCATTTGCATTTCACTCCTCCATTTAGTAATTCTCTTCTGTTAATTCATAGCTCTATAGCACTTGTAAATATCGTGTAACTTTTGTGACATTTGATTTAAATTATTGATGCATAGGCTTTTCATCTTCTTTATAACTGAGCTTCTTGAAGACAGGAACTTTGTCCTTGGATTTCTAGCATCTCGTTCAGTTTCTTGCACTTATCAGTTATACAGTGAATACAGTATAGTGAGTGGATGTCAGTTCTTTTCACTTTTTCTTTACTCTTTCTCTCTTTATTTCACCCATGATATAAGCCCATATTAATAGAATGTGATGCCCATGATCTTGTTATCTTTGACATTTTTGTATTTTCTGCCTCTCCTCATATATTTGGGCACAACCTTGGTAATTTAATGGCTTCCTGTGATCCCTGGGAAGTCACAATATCTAATTAAATTTTCAGACGCAGTATAGAGGGATGAGATGAAACCGGGGTATAGAAATTGTTTAAAATATGCAGACCTAAAAAGTCAAGACTATATTATCTGTCTGATTTGCCTCTTCATTTGAAAAGCTGAAGCTTGCTGCCCGTTTAACCTGTTAGATTGGAAGAAATTGTTGTACTGGAAACAAAATCCCTTCAACGGTCTTTTAGGAGCACTAGTCAGCTTTTAAAACGTCATTATTATTGTCCAAAAGACAAGTTTAGTAACCTTCCACATTGTGTTTCTAAGCTGCTTACTTTACTTTCTATTCTGTATAGATTATTCAGCAGATTATGTTAAAATGTAGGGGCTTATTTCCACCAGTCTCTTCATGCACCATCTGTTACTTCCCTCTCTCCCTCTGTATTGCATTCTCTTCCTGCCACCCCTGTGTGTTCTATTTAATCATAGCTCATTCTCCAAAGTCCTACCTGCTACTCAGCACAGAGGTTTAGTTGTAATGTAGACGTCACACTAAGCAAAGGGGCAGGGATGTTGTTTCTGGACCGCGCTTAGCAAGGGTACAAAGCTACAGCTACTGCATCCGGGGCTAGTGAGCTTTGAGAAATCATTCACTTATATTACTGGCCTGTTTTCTTTATTTATAAAAATTGAAAATATATCACTTTTTTATTCAACTGTTATACATATGGAGACAAATGTGTCATAAAGGAGCACTTTGTTGAATTTTCCTAATTGAGTATAACCGGAAAACCACCATTCAAACCAGGAAACCCAGTATTACTAGCCTGCCAGAATTCTTCCTTCCCCCCAGGCTTTACTGCTCCCTCTAAAAGGTTACTATCCTGATTTACATAGTTTTACCTACTTTTGAACTTTATAAAATAGAATCATATGGTACATTCTGTCATGTGTCTGGCTTCTTTGTCTCGACATTAAGTTTGTGAGATTCATCTGTGTTGTTGAATTACTTATGGTTCATTTATGTTAATTACTGTGTAGCATGCAAACTGCCTGTTTTTGTAAATAAAGTTTTATTGGAGCACAGCCACACCCATTCATTTACATATTGTCTGTGGTTACTTTTGCACTCCAAAGGCAGAGTTGAGTAGTTGTAACAGGGCGCAGAGACCATTTGGCCTGCAGACCCTAAAATATTTACTATCTGGCCCTTTGCAGAAAAAATTGATTGACCCCCTGCTGAATAGTGTTCATTATATGAATATTCCACAGTTTATTTGTTACTGAGTTTTGGCTATTGCAATTAATGCTTCGTTAAATATATGTGTCTTTAGGACCTATGTATATGCATTCCTAGAAGGTATTTCCCCAGGAGTGGAATTGCTAGGCCACAGTTTTTGTTCTGCTCTATTAGATATCGCTGAACAGTTTTCCAGTTCACACTCCCACAGCAGCATATGAGAGTTGAATTGCTCCGCATCCTAAGATGTGGTATTGTCAGATATTTGCATATGAGCCATTTGGATGAGTATGTAATTTTATCTCATTTGTGGTTTTTAATTTGTATTTCCATGGTAATGAATGATGTTGAACACCTTTTCATGTGCGTTTTGGCCGTTTTTGATATCCTGTTTGGGTGATCTGTCTTTTTCTTATTTTGTCAGAGTTTTTTATATTCTAATGAGTCCTTTGCTGGATTTATATATTGCAAATATCATCTTCTTTTCTGAGACTTGCACTTCTATTCTTTTAATAGTGCTTTTGTTTTATTTTATTTTTATTTTTATGAACATGAAGGGGATCAGAATATGCCACCCCAAAATATGCCACTTTGGCATGAAAATTATTTTGGACTGAAGGAAGTCTAAAAACATCAGACACAGGAAGAGCTTTTTGCCCTCCCCCTTTCTTCCAGAAAGCAGGGCATAAATTTCCATTTGTAAATTTCCATTTGTAAAGCAGGGCATAAATTTGGGGTGTAAGCAGGACACCCCATCTGCCATACCAGGAAGAAGAGAATGACACTTGAGTCTGTGTAACAAATCTTACTAAACAATTCTTATCCACGATACATTTCCTAGTCACCTTCCCACAATTTATCATCCTTAGGAGCCTAACCCCCTCTTTTCCTTTGTTTACTCACTTCTCCACTATTTATTGCCCTTTGTTAAAATGGTGTATAAGCCCCTGGATCTAACTGACACTTTAGGTTTTCATTGTTCCCTGGCATCTCCATGCATGTAAAAACATTAACATCAATAAAGAAACATATGCCTTTTTCTCTTATTAATTTGTCTTCGTCCGTTTAATTTGCAAGTCCCCAGGAATTGAATCCAAGAGGGTAGAGGAAAAGGTTTTTCTTCTTCTGCAGATCATAACTAATGCCAACAACGTGGCTGAATCTTACATGCACTGAGGAAAGTGAAGTTAGACATGGTATTTGTAGATAGATGGGCAGTAACTATCCTCAGCCTTGCCAAGGCACACCATCCCCAGGAAACACCAAGCATCCGTGGTTAGAGTTTTATGTTTTTAAAATCCTCTGAATTAAGAGTGTGACTTGCCATATTGTTATTTGTCCTGAGGTCTGGCTAGGGACAGACCTTTTTCTTTTGAATATTAAAAGACATTCCAGTGTCTTAGAGTCCCCAGTTCTTTGGCTGTGTTTCTTTAGCATTTCAAGGTATGCTGAATATTCCAAGATTTTATTAAGATGCAGTGTCAAATATTTGAATCAGATATGTGCATTCTTTTCTGAGGACTGTTTCCTCAGATCTCTGAGTTTAGGAATTTAGAAACTGAAGCTGATTTATCTAGCTTTAAGTTGCGTTGAACTCAGTAGGTTGGATGTGTGTTGTAGGGGTTAGAGGACATGGTTTTTGAGGTCCGTTTAATAATTGCTTTTGTTTCCGTTTTATAAATAGCAGTCCAGGGCAATTTTACTTGCTTAAAATGTATTTTGTTTGTTTGTTTGGTGGTGGTCAGATCTACAAAAGACGCAGATAATTTAACTTGAAGATAGAAGAATTTTTATACTACAGATATTTTTCTCATTTTTAATTTAAGTTCAGCTGCTTGCTTTAAAAATGCTGGTTTACTTCTTTCAGGGAAAAAAATAAGACTTGTTAAAGTGATGCAACTGTTTTTAATGAAATTTCTTCTGTACTTAACTATTTTTATTCTTTTTTTTTCAGATTATACATTGTTAATGTGGATGCTATTATCTAAAGTTCTGTAGCTATGGCACAAGAATATAGTAAGTACTATACCATACTTCCTATGACCTACGTGCTTTATAAAGTGTTAATTTTCTGTCTTTAAATGTCTCATTGGAACAGTGGAGGTATAGGAACAAAGTTTTTAAAAATCTACTTTTCTCGGGAGTTCCCTGGCAGTCCAGTGGTTAGGACTCAGCATTTTCACTGCCGTGGACCTGGGTTCAATCCCTGGTTGGGAAACTAAGGTCCTGTAACGAGCACGGTGTGGCCAAAAAAAATCTGCTTTTCTCAAAGGAAGTAATTCATTTGGTCATCTGATTTTTGCATCTCTAGCTTTATATATATACAAATATATCACGATTATGATATATTTAATCTTCTGATAAACACAGAATGGCTCAGGCCTTTCCCTGTAAATGCTAGTGAGTAGACATTAGGATTGAATCCATATTATGCATCTCATCTACCCCCCCACAAGCCCCTCCTCCATGTTATGGGGTTGAGGAGCTGACCACAGCTCCAGGGTGGGCCCTGATGAGGGACAGTCCCATCCCTGCTGTGTTCACACATGATTAACTCATCGGGGAGGAGGCATCAGCCAGTGTTGGGCATTAACTGGCCAGCGGCCTGGCTTCAAGAATGGTTCTCTAATCCTGCTGTAGGCAAGGAGACTCCAAAGTAGGTTTGCCAGGAGCTTCTGGCAGAAGTCTTCTCATACTTCAAACAGAGCTACCGGAAGAGCTTGCCTCTGCCTCTCTTCTTCTGGATGTTGTTTTGCTCTGGTGTGAGGTCTGGTGTGGCTCCAGGCCGAGCAGGAAGTCACACAGAGTGGAGGACAGAGGAACCAGACTTGAAGGCAGTTTCTCCTCCAGAAGTCCAAGCATGTGAGCCAGTAACATTTCCTTTTTGTTTAAGCCAGTTTGAGTTGGGAGCCAAAACAGCCTAGGTGATTCACTTCATCTCCATTTGTTTTTAGTACTCCATTAGTTCCTCCCTGGGGAATGTGGGAGCAATTGCAAAGGGAGGCAAACTCATACTGTTAAACTAATCTGACAGGGTGTGTTGCTGTTGAGGGCACCCTCTTCACTCTGAACAATTCACAGGCAGTGATTTCATATTCAAAGACATGAGAATGAAATACATTGCTTTCGGATTCTCTCTTTTCTTTCCCTGGAGGTTTTGCCTTTTAATCAACCCACTTGGGTTGTGAACGCTGAAAAGGGTCTTAGACTGCTGACCTGAAAACCATCCCCTTGTATAGGTATATATTTAACAGTGTGGAGCTGTCCCTTGTGTTTTCTTAGAACAGTCTATACCGGACTTGTAATTCCTTGTTTGCTTTTGTTCTTCAAAAATTACTGTGAATACTCAAATACAGAAACTACATAAGGGATGATATAACAGATATTTATTATGTGTCCTGCTATAACAGTCTAGACAAATAGAATGTTTACCAATTCTATGGAACAGTTAAAAACCTACGGCCATCCTCCCTCATAGCAGTGTCCTTTCTCCGCCTCTGAGGAACCTCTATCCTGGTTTTGATCTTTGTTTTCTCATGCATTCGTTTGTGCTTTTACCACGTACGTGTAGGATGATTTTTGTATGCTTTTTCACTTCAGGTAAACGTAGATACTGTGTGTGTATTTGTTGTTTAAAATCACAAAAAAGTTGAGAAGAAATTCAGGATCACAGAAAGAAGCTATAAATGTGTTCTCGGATACTTGTCCGAAGATCTGTTATTAGGCCTCTTGGTGATCCGTAATGAAATGTGTTAGATTTTCAGTGGCTGATGAGTCTAATCAACACGCTTATCTTCTGGAGTCTGGTGCTTGGTCTGCTGCTGAGTTCACACCCGCGCCTGCACTCCTGTGAAGGTTTGGCATGTGCAGGACCGACTGTGTCATCAGTGAGCTTTTCAGAGTGTGTTGGTTACTTTTTCATATAAATAGCTCCATTCATCCTGTGGTCATAATGCATGCTTTTGGCAAACTTGGGTAAAACTATGCATTCTCCTGCACTCTGACAGTTAGCCATCATACTGACGAAGTTGACTTACGTGCTTTCTAAATTTGTTTCCGCCTTGTACTGGTGGCAGCAGTTATAGAGGAGACATCCACTCCTATGAACAGATTGTGAAGCATGGTACTTTGAATTGTAGTATCTCATTATTTCCTTTTGTGCCCCAGCATGAGTCTTGGAGACGATTTTGTAGCATCCTTGTCTGAAACATTTCTTAGGTCATTTAACTTGTGCATTCAAAACACCCATTCTTTGCCATTTGAGGAGTCGTATCCCCTGGTTCTTGTTTGGAATGTTGCCTCCACAGACTGAATAGACATTTCCACTCAGAGATCATTAATCCTCTCAACTTGGGAGCGTAAATACCGATAAAATGTCAGAGGAAGATTTATGACAATCAGAAGAGGATTTCCATTTTTTCCCAGGGTGTTATTTTTCGCTTAAATTTTTTTTTTTTAACTTTGTTTATTTTTGGCTGCGTTGGGTCTTCGTTGCTGCACGCGGGCTTTCTCTGGTTGCGGTGAGCAGGGCTACTCTTCGTGGCGGTGCATGGGCTTCTCATTGTGGTGGCTTCTCTTGTTGCGGAGCATGGGCTCTAGGCGCGTGGGTTTCCGTAGTTGTGGTGCACGGGCTTGGTTGCTCCGCGGCATGTGGGATCTTCCTGGACCAGGGCTCGAACCCGTGTCCCCTGCCTTGGCAGATGGATTCTTAACCACTGAGCCACCAGGGAGGTCTCATCTCTTAAATGTTTAACATGTGAAAAAAAAGTAAACCCAAAAGGTTTTTTTCCCCTTAATTCATATAGATTGTATCCACACTACAGACTCAATAACATCTTTTATAGAAATCCAGTTTTAGGTTTTTGTGCATGCATTTTTCTGTTGTTAAAAAAATGGATCCTTCTTTTAATTTTATTTAAATATAACTGTCTTTAGCTATTTTCCTTCATTGTGGGCCCAGGATCATAAATTAAAATGTTGCCAATGCTAGAAGATTATAGCCATCAAATGGAAACACCCAATCAGTGAGGCCCCTATGAAAAGAGCTAGTAAATCTCTTCCATTGGGAGATGACCAGCCTTCAAATGGAATGCCATTTGTATAGCAGGCCAAATATAGACAAGAAATGCAAGATATTTAAGCTATAATCCTGTAATGAATTTTATTTCCATATTCTTGTTTCAAAAACTTTAGTGTTATAGTTGTTTTTTAAGGGAAAAAGACTACTGACGTTTTTCTTTAAAAGATCAATTCAGTGAACTGATATTTTTATTTCTTGTGGAAGGATGTCTTCTTATTTATTTCCTATGTAAAGGGATCTGTAGACTTGGCTTGTTTTTATGCCTCAAAATGAAATGGTGCCCTTTGGGGGATGCTCCACTGGGCTGAGGGAACTTATAGACAGTGACTCAGATCTGTAATTAGGTCTTGCTTTCCGCACCCTTGTTGACTTGAAATCACTAGCCATAGACTGTTTAGTCTGGGGAAGCAATACATGAATCATCTAAATTGGTGCAAATTATCCAGAATGCTACTAAATGTTTTCCACTCTTTATTCTGATTGAGGGAACTAGAAAGGGAGACTTGTTCTTTGAGTTTAAAGATACTCCTGTGGGTATGTACCCATTTGTGAAAGCAAATTTCTTCCCTAGATAGAGTGAAAAGCAGTGGAACATTTGACATTTGTAAGCAATTCGGGTTTTGCGGGTCTGTTTTAGAACATTCCTCCACGCTTTTTAACCTTTCCTTTGTGAAGGGGTAGTAGTGGTTGCCTATCTTCCAGCTCCAGTTTGGTCTCCCATCCATGTCTTTCAGGAAGGGAGGCCCAGGGGCTGTCTTGCTGCCAAGAGTCTCAGCTTAACTCCTGCAGCATGGTTGTTGGAAGTTTATATTGTGTGCGTTTTGCGTCTTCTAACTTGAACCACTCATCAGTGTCTCTCATCAGTGTCTCTCATATTTAGGATGGAATTTGATATCCTTTTCTTCTCTGACTTATTGACACCTGTCAGTTACCTGGCAATGAAGTGGGTGAAAGTCTTTTTTTGGTCTTCACTGAATCATAAGTTCACTTTGTTCCAATTTATTTTAGTGCAAAACATTAAAATAATCATATTCATTCTAAAGTGGAGGACATTTGTAAGTCATTTGGGGATAAAGATAAAGTGAAGACTTTTCTTAGATAGAAAGTAAGCCTTTTAATTAGGTTTTTTGTTTTTTGGGTTTTTTTTCCTTACGGGTTTTCTCTGATGGTGCATTAGGGATCTTGCCCAGCACTTAACATCTTATTGTTTCTGCTCTAAAGAGAAAAAGACAAGCAGATTTAGCCAGTCAGTAGCCAAAAGACCAGATTTTCAACTTGTAATGTTAGTTGACTTTTTAATACGTGGATAAATCTTTGTTTTCATATTGGAATATCTGTGAGTGGACCTCTCAGGAATGCATCTTTTGACAGGAAGTAGAAGAAAGCCATAGCTCGCTGTGTAATTGTGTGTTTTGCAGGCGTGACTACTGTTTTGCGTCTGTGGGTGTATGTGCACAAGCATGTGAGTTGGGTTGTCTTTGTTGGTCTGGGTCATTGCTATTTGTTATACACTGTCATGTTCATTTTGGAAAATCAGGTGTTCAAATTGTAGAATTATGGTAAGCACATCTGCTGAATTAAGTTGAAAGATTTTAGAGTGAGTTTCTAAGAAACTGATTGATAAAGTATTTCATGTCAGTGAATACCCTTGATAAAATTCCTTATTACACAGTTAGTTAAGCTCTTTTCCCTGATATAAATCTTAGAGACCTTCATATTAGCAATTTAGGCTGTGTTTAAAAAGGGTGCCTGTTTACGAAGAACTGCCATCCTGTTTGTTGTAAGGACTTGTTTAATACCCAATTAACCTCTCACTTAATCTCTTTTTGCAACTAGGAGCCAAGAGACCATGCTTCCGTACCAAATACAAATCACCCAACCTTATGGCCCTTAGTTTGCATATTGTGTAAATAATTGGGTCATTAGCCAACACCTAAACAGACGAGTGTGAAAGGTTTATGTCTAGTGGGAATTTAACATCACTTTATGGCTTCTCGATTACATTGTGTGAATTGTTTCTTCCATGGCAGTCAATATCTCTCATCAGTGGGTGCAGTGGCAGGCTAGGTCAAGAATTCCAAAGTTCTTAACGAGTGTAGAAATATCTGGAGTTTTATGCTTGATGATATCTTATCCCCTCAGTAGCAGATGCCTTCTAACTTTGTGGAAATGAAATCTCAGTTTTCTAAATGAATGCTAATCCCTGGTGAAAGCTTCCCACCCTCTTTGTTTTTTGGTTTTTTTTAAATTTTCTTCTCAAATCAATTAAATAGAATTAGTCTGATCTGTACCGGTAGGTGCCCCCTCTGTACTCTGGAAAACTCTGCTAAACAGTGTGTGAAGACAGGCCAGCTGTCTCTACTTCTGTCTGAATATTTGGCCCCATCCTGAAAATTTGATGGTATACCCATTTTATTACTGCATAGTGGCCTCATTTTTTAAAAAATAAATTTATTTATTTTTGGCTGCCTTGGGTCTTCGCTGCTGCACGCGGGCTTTCTCTAGTTGTGGTGAGTGGAGTCTACTCTTCATTGCGGTGCGCGGGCTTCTCATTGCCGTAGCTTCTCTTGTTGCGGAGCATGGGCGCTAGGTGCATGGGCTTCAGTACCTGTGGCGCGCAGGCTCAGTAGTTGTGGCGCACGGGCTTAGTTTCTCCGCAGCGTGTGAGATCTTCCCGGACCAGGGCTCGAACCTGTGTCCCCTGCCTTGACAGGCGGATTCTTAACCACTGTGCCACCAGGGAAGCCCAGTGTCCTCATTTTAAAGATGGAGACATCAGTGTACATCCATTCACTCTGCAAATGCATGGAGCTTGTTGTTTATAAAGATTCAAGCCAAGGCCCAGCATTCATTGTGGCTAAAATTCTGTTCTTTTATTGTATTTTGCTAATCATTTGGAGTAATATCCATTTGGTTGTATTTTTTCGAAGTATCCAGAAAACCTCATTTAACACTGTGTTCCTCCCAAATTTAAAAAATAACTTTTCCAAAAACAATACATACCTACGAAAATGTGGAAAGTACAGCCAAACATAAAATGAAGATGAAAATGAAAAGCATCTGTGATTTTACCACCCAGAAGTAGCTGTGGTTAACATGAGCTAATAATCTGTTCTCACAGAATACAGAGCACACCATTAAAAGGGTGGTGCAGGGGGACCCACACCAATTATTAATGAAGGACTAACCTGGGTGGTGGCACCCAGAAGTTCTTAAATACCTGTATATGGAATGTGTTAAACATAATATCATCTGAACTTCAAGTATTTATATCAAGAGGTTGTTGACATTTCATCATAGGATAAAGAGGGAGCCTCTTTAAAGGGAAGCTGGGCTCTGGCCTATTCTGGTTAGCTTTTGTTTTTAACGATTTTAGGGAGAGATTTTTGGTATAGGGTATATTTCTCTATGTAGGCCTGTGGTTTTGTTTTGTTTGTTTTTAAGTGAAGGAGTCTTATAAAGTAAGCTGTTATATAGGAAGAGGAATACTATATCTTTAAAAGAAATGTCTCCGTTCCCCTGATAGAAAGATAGGAGAGAAAAGGCAAGTGACCGAAGGCTGCATTCGGTAATTCTCCAAGGGTAATTGAATTCAGGGTCCCTCCTGGACTTGTTTTTGATATGGTATATCTGTCCGCTGCCTCTTTCTGTCTGATGTACCCCTCCTCTCTGCTCCCTCCCCTGTCCCGTAACTTAAACAATGCAACATTGCAAAGCATAGGGAACTCTGCGCTGACTCACATCTCCATTATCCCACTTCATGCTTCAATTTACAGTAAGTCCGGTTATTGTCTGGTTTTCAAATCATCACACCACAAGGAAGCAACAGACATCTCCCTGGATCTGAAACTATTTGCCCTTTGTGGTGTTTTGATTGTTTCTGAGGATTTGTTTGCTGGCCTCTTTCTCTGAGGCTCAAAATAACTTGGTATGTATGCCACAACCCTCTTAGCTTCCAGAGGGCTTCTTTTAAGTGTCTGTCCATAATGGAAACATTCTCTATGAGCAGGGATGCACTTCAACCAGTTGGCCAGTAATCACCCCCAGAGTTTCTTGTCCTGAAGCCTTTGTGGTGTAAACAGAGCAAATGATGAGAGCTTTGTCCTTTGTCCTCTCTTCCAAGGAAAGAATGTAAAAGTTGTTTTAAAGGAAGTCTGAATTTTGTGGTATCACTCGGTTTTGGCCCTGTGTCCATTTAGATTTTAGCCTGGGATTCTTTGGGAAACTGCACCCCTGGAAGAAAATGAGGATTTTTAAAAGAATTGTTGTTTCAGCAGCTGTTAATGTTAGCAAGAACACAGCACTGTCTTTGAAGATTCTTCAGACAGCAACAGCATGTGGGATTTCACTTTTGCGACGTTAGTCTCTTCCACTGAGAGACTGATTTGAATTATATTGGTCAAATACCGTCCAGTTTTAAATTATTTTATAATTTTGTATTGTTGGAAAACACTCAAACTTTGATTCCTGGGTGTTATAGTGTGTTTTTAGTTATAGGCATCAAATTAAGATCTTTGCATTTAAATGGTTGAAGAAAGCAAATTTTAATTTGTTTTCAAAATATTATCATTAATAAATAGTGATCCTATCTTTTCTGCCTGTTTTACTTATGGGTGGCTTCATGGGACTTTTAGACTTTGCATGATCGTGTTTAATATTCTGAACTGTTGTCTTTGTATTCACAATGCTGGGGGTGTGTATCAGTTGATTTTCTTGCATAACACTCATTAGATTTATTTCAGATTTATTTCAAATTTATTTATTTTATTCTCAGACCCAATGCTAAAGTTATAAATAAAGAAACCTCCCTATTTTTTAATTTGCTACTTGGACTCTTAACACGTTATAACACTGTCTCTTTATCAGTGGGTTCCTGATTCTGTTAAGTTCACTACTCCTTCACAGAGATAGCTTGATAGGGTTTTGTTTGTTTGTTTGTTTCAGATAAGATTCCAATGTAATCTCTTCTCCAGAAGGATTTGGATAAGTCATTTACAGTTGGTCTCCCAATCTTCATTCTCATTCCTTCAAAATGGGTTATCTTTTTACCTCTCCTTCCCCATTTCCTTTTTTTTTTTTTTTTTGATTTGAAAGACATGGGGGGCAGCTGGTAGGAAGGGGGGGGGGAGTTTGACTTTGTTCTAAATGGAGGATGGGAATAAAATCAAGTTCAGGTAAAGAATGAAGGGGTCAACCTGATGTGGGAAGAAAGTTAGAGAGAAAAGAGTTCAGGTGAGGAATTTGTAGTCTTAAAAAGTAACCCACCACAGAGGAATTGCAAACTCTGCCATTGCTTCTTTTTTGACCTGAAATAACACCAGGTAGCTACCATTTCTAAGCAAGGTCTGAGGGCATCTTTAAGCAGTAGCTAATTTGTCCATGTTTTGTTTTGCTTTTCATAGTAGATGCTCAGTTAATAGAAAGTTTGATTGACTTGCTGATGTGTTAACTGCAGGGAAAAAAATAGGCTCACTCTTTTTTTAAAATAGCCATTCTAATTTCCGACCAGATGGATTCCTCCTTCATTAATTCTGTGAGGAGGCTGTGATATAAGTTGAATACCCTTTTTTTAAAATCAAATCTTCTTCCCTAATGTTATATAGTAGGATCTCTTTTTCTCTAGGGGAGTGAGAAATGTGAGAAGTTACTTTCTCTTCATGTTTCAAAGTAAAAGGCTGTACTGTTGCCTAGTTCCCAGAGAGGTGATTTCCAACCATTCCTACACTCAGTTTTTGGGGTACATTAGTCCTCCATAAATTGGTGGGATTAAAATTATGTTCTGAAATTTTGCCATATTCTTTGAGATTCTTGGACTCCCCTAGTGGTCGTCTGAAACCACAGTTGGGAATCACTGCGTGAGGGATAATCCTTTCACCTGTTAGGTGGGGATATCATCCTTGGCAGGGAAGGCAGTCATCTGGCAGAATGGGATCTGGACTTGAGCGTTTCTTTTCTGCCTTCTCTTGTTGCTACTTCAGAGCTCTCTGTCTTCATTACTAGGGCTCTAAATTTCATTGTCAAGTTCATTTTCTTCCAAATGTTATAAAATAGAGGCAGGGTCATGATGCTTTTTGGAGTTTGTGTCTGTTTTTGGTATTTCTGGATACAAAAGGACAAAGTAGGCCCCTTCCTATACGTTTCAATGCTTGAAGAACAATCAAAGAAAAAAAAAAGTCTGGTTTCTTAGTAAGTAGTTACTGTCTTTCTTTTCCAGACTCCCCTTTTTTTTGGTTGTGTTTATTGCATGTAGCTCACCACTAACTGTGGTCATGGGATGTTGCTTTCAAATCGGGCCTGCAAGATAGTTTTTTAGTTACTGTTTTTCAGCACAAGGGAAAGTGCAGTTATTTTGATTTTGTGAGTATTTTCCCTCTAAGGGCAGAGGGCCACATGCTCTTTGGTGCTGGGATACTTCCTACAGTTCTGAGTGGACTTGGCCTATTTTTCCAAATGAGATAATGAATACAAAAATGCTCTCTAGTAAACTGTAAAGTGTCATAAATGGGAGAGAATGTTGTTACAGTTATTCTCTGCTTGAGTGGCCAACTATAAATATTCTCTGTTCAGTTCTTGACCTCCGTCTGAGAACCGGCTGCTTTTGACATTCCTGTTTCCAGGGAATAGCTATTTCTTGATTAGGCCAGCTTTTACCTACTTGGACCTTTTGCAGAAGAAAAAGCTTCACACATTGAACAAATGTAGCTTGTATTACATTCAAGCTAGTGGTTGGTATTTCATAATATTTACAAAGAGAGGAGTCACTGCCCTTTATATATGGCAGTACGTTTCTATTGGCAATGACCATGAAGTTCCCGGCCCCATGAAAAATAACTGGCTCTTGGAATTACGCTTTCAGTTCTCCATCTCCCTTCCTATTCAGCGAGAGGACGGTTTCTCTGACAGATGGACTTGTAGTTTCTGTTGAGCTTTCATACAGAATACAGCTTGTGTGTGTGTGTGTGTGTGATTTAACTCTTCACCCTCAGGCTTTTCAATTTGTGTACATTGATGTTCTTGTGGAGAGCTATATGACCTGGACTACAGAGAGAGAACTTGCAAGGAGAATTAAAGGTGGAGGGAGACATTTCCTTCCCCTGTCTTCCAGAGTAGCTGGAAAGCGGAACTGTTGTGAAGTCCCCAGCCCCCTGTGGGTGAAGAGATGCTGCTTCTGCCGCAGATATCATCTGAGCGGGTGCCTCATCCCTGGGGCGATGCCAGGTGGCATTTGGAAGCTGGCCTAAAACTGCTTCTTCATTGGCAGCGGCTCCTCATGAGAAATGCTTTCCTGCATCTCATAGTAAACCAGTGCTGACTCTAATGGGGAGCTCTAAAAAGACCGCATCATGGAGATTTGACATTCCCTGTAGCTGGCCAGTAGTTTACCTTCACAAGCCTCTTGGAATTGTTTCAAAACACCAGTCGCTCGCTGTCAGCGGCTTGCTCCACCGAGGGGAAGAGGTGAGCTGATTATTGCATGGATCCTAAGACTGCTTGATCGGAGGGACATTTCTCAGCTCACCCTGTCTGTTCTTTCCTTTCCAGTGTATATGGAACTTAAATTCTGTGAAAGACTGTAATAAAGTTGATTCCTAGAATTTACTTTCCAGAATTTTGGATTTTTGTAGAGTACAGTGTTAGCTAGGGAAGACAAAAAAGTTGTGTCAGTTATCCTGGAAGTAATATCTTTGTTGAATAAGAAAAAGAAGGATACACTAGCAGTGGAAACACTTGATTTGCCCCGAGGAAAACATTTTAGCTCTTGTTAGGTCAGAATTCTCCTCCTTCAAAAGAGAGATGATACCTCTCTTATCAGTTATTTAGACATTTTAAATTGTTTGAAATTAGGGTAAAGTCATGTAGTGTTCAAAAAGGGGACTCAAATGTACAGAGAAAAGGAAGTCTAAGTTGTAGCTTCTACAGAAACCAGAACTTGTTCATGTTATGTGTAATTTTTTACCTCCACCTAATAATAATTCATACTCCATATGAGGTGAATTAGCTTCTTTATTGGGCCATTTATTGGGCCATTTGTTAAGTTCCACCTATTGGCAAGTAAATTAACCTAGAGAGCATGTTCTGTATTCAGAATGTTTGGCTAATGCAAGGATTCTAATGTTTATTAGTCTGTGATGTACATTTTAAGTATAAGTAAACAAAGGCCCAAATGCATAGTTGTTTGTTAAAGATAACAAAACAAGTCATTTAAAGAGCAGGGAACATATGGACTCTTGCATACTTCTTTCTTTAAAAGTTAATCCATGTGGACACAATGCATATATCATTCAAAAGAGAAATTCGAATCTTTTGCCAGATAGTCTCTCCTTATTTTAGGCAAGTATTGTAGTGGTCACACAGCACCAACTCAAGGCTGTCCATGCAATACATTTTCCATCAGATGGCACAAAAGAAGAGACTATTGGGTTAAGGGAGAGGAAGGAGTTAAAGGCAGCTTTGTTGCAAGCCCATGGATCCGCCATGCTGGAGGATAAACTTACTTCTCAGCACCCAACTCCTTCCTTTCCTCTGTCCTCCATGCTGAATGAGGTCCTGTGCCTTCCCACAGTTGAACTCTTCACGCAGTCTGTGGGTGCTGGGACGCTGTGGTCCCCTCTTCTTCTCCAGATGTGAATTCTCTAGTCCTGGCGTTCCCTTCTCTCCTCCCCCTTCAGCTCTTTTTCTCTCCAGCAGAAATCTTTCTCACCACCTCTCAGATCTCTCACTCTCTCTTTCTTGTTTCCAGTGTAGGAGAAACAAAAAGTAGGGGAGGGAGAGATTAGTCCATCACTCTTATATACCTTAATTCTTCTAGAGTTTCGGGGATTTTATGGGGGAGGCTCGTTTATAATATACATGAAATAAAATGCATAGGTCTTAAGTGTTCTAAGATTGGGCTGTTTCTAGTTATTGGCTGTTATGAATAAGGCTGCTATAAGCATTTTTATAAAGTCATTTTGTAGACATTATTTTCATACCTCTTGGATAAATACCTAGGAATAGAATTGTTGGATCATAGAGTAGATGTATGTTTGACTATATAAGAAACTGCCAAACTGTTTTTCCAAACTGGTTGTGCCATTTTATACTTGAGCAAGGAATTATGTGTGAGGGTTCCAGTTGCTTCATGTTCTTACTAGTGTTTAGTACTGTCAGCTTTTTGTGTGTGTGTTGGAAGGCAGAGATATTGAGTAGTATCCTCCGAACTGAGAAGAAACTTTGAGACTGAAAAATGGAAACAGGCAGCTCCATAAAATGCAGTTATGAAGTTTATTGTAGGTAACTTACCTACAAGCAGGATTGGGCGGATGACGATCCAGAGGCATTCGCAGCTGCATATGGTGCTGCCAAAAGAGGTACAGGGGATGTAAGGGGGGGCCAAAGCTAAAAATAGAAGCTGACTACCAAGGGAGAAGAAGTCCACACCTACGGGAACCAGGGATTCCCCGCTCCCCAACCCCGGGGATCTCATGACCATCTGTGTCAGCAAAAGGTATTCTTCAGTTTTCATATCAGATGAAGGCAAGGGTAAAGTTGATAGGGCACCTATCTGCCTTGGGTGCATTCCTTGTGAGCAGGCAAAAGCTCGGTCACACAAAGGGGAGGGTGGGTAGGACTTCGGGCCTAGGATGGAGCTGGTAAGATGGAGTCTGTGTGGTTCAGCCACACAGTTTGTTTGTTTTTTTAATTTTAGCTGTTCTGGTGGGGTGAGTGTGAAATAGTATCTCATTGTGATTTTAATTTGTGTTTTCCTGATGTGTAATGATTTTGCGGATCTTTTCATGTGCTTATTGGCCATTCATCTTTTTTTTGCAGTATCTTCAAGTCTTGATTGTTTTTCTAAAATATTATTGAATTATCTTTTTTGAATTATAAGATTTTAAATATATATTACCTCTATATATTTAAATAACATATAAATGTGTACCCATATAGAATGTATACGTACATACGTATGTATATGTGTATATATTCATATATATTTATATTTTCTGTTTTGGATTTTTAAAAATTAAACTATAGTTGATATACAGTATTATATAAGTTTCAGGTATACAACATAATGATTCATAATTTTTAAAGATTATACTCCTTTTATGGTTATTATAAAATATTGGCTATTTTCCCTGTGTTGTATAATATATCGTTGTAGCTTATTTATTTTATACATAGTAGTTTTTACCTCTTAAGCCCCTACCTCTACCTCCCCCCTCCCCCCTTCCCTCTTCCCACTGGTAACCACTAGTTTGTTCTCTGTATCTGTGAGTCTGCTTCTTTTTTTGTTATATTTACTAGTTTGTTGTATTTTTTAGATTCCACATATAAGTGATATCATACAGTATTTGTCTTTCTCTGTCTGACTGACTTCAATCAGTATGATAATCTCTTGGTCCATCCATCCATGGTGCTGCAAATGGCATTATTTCATTCTTTTTTATGGCTGAGTAATATTCCAGTGTGTGTGTGTGTGTGTGTGTGTGTGTGTGTGTATGTATGTATATATATATATACACATATATACACACACACCACATCTTCTTTATCCATTCATATTGATGGTTGCTTAGGTTGCTTCCATATCTTGGCAATTGTAAGTAGTGCTGCTATGAACGTTGGGGTGCATGTATCTTTTCAAATTAGTGTTTTTGGTTTTTTTTGGATATATACCCAGGAGCGGAATTGCTGGGTCATATGGTAGTTCTGTTTTTAGTTTTTTGAGAAACCTCCATACAGTTTTCCATAGTGGCTGCACCAATTTACGTTCCTACCAACAGTGTACAAGGGTTCCCACTTCTCCACATTCTTGCCAACATTTGTTACTGTGTTCTTTTTGATGATAGCCACAAAATGAGGTGATATCTCATTGTGGTTTTAATTTGTGTTTCTCTGATGACTAATGATATTTATTTAGCATCTTTTCATGTGCCTGTTGGCCATCTGCAGTTCCTCTTTGGAAAAATGGCTATTCAGGTCTTATGCCCATTTTTTTAATTGGGTTATTTGTTTTTATGATATTGGGTTGTATGAGCTGTTTATATATTTTGGATATTAACCCCTTATTGGTCATGTCATTTGCAAATATTTTCTCCCATTCAGTAGGTTGTCTTTTCATTTTGTTGATGATTTCCTTTGCTGTACAAAAGTTTTTAAGTTTAATTAGGTCCCATTTGTTTATTTTTGCTTTTATTTCCTTTGCTTTGAGAGAGAGAGAGATTTATATTCTTAATGGTGTCTCTTGATAAGGAGAAGGTTTAATTTTAAGTCCAACTTATAATTTTTCATGGTTAGTGCTTTACTATGTGTTATCCAAGAAATCCTTGCCTGTCTAATATTGGGAAGATGTTTTTCTGTATTTACTTGAAGGTGCTTTAGGGTTTTATCTTTTACATTTAGATTGATAACCTATCTTTCATTTTTTGTGTATGAAATAAGGTAATTGTCGAGGTGTGTTTTTTTCCCCCCCATCTGTATATCCATTACCATTTGTTTGCTTAAAAAGATTTTTTTCTGCTTGAACTGAGTTGGTGTCTTGGTTGAAAATCAACTGACCATACATGTATAAGTCTATTCCTGGACTGTTTTCTACTTCTCTTTGTTTTCTGTCTCATTTCCCAAGGAGTTACTCTTTTTCTTCTTCTTCATTTTGGTTCTCCTGCTTCCATGAAAATAGCTTCTTCTCTTTTACTGTTTTTTCTTCTCATTCATTTATTTTTATATCGAACATTTAATGAGCAGGTACTTTGTGACTGTGCTGGTATCTGGGACTGTACAGGTTGATAAGAGCTGATCTCTGCCCCAAAAGAACTCACTGTAAAGTGTGGAAAGTGCTTTGAAAGAATGGGATCCTCGGATTCCCTGGAAAGGATGATAAGAGCTGATCTCTGCCCCACAAGAACTCACTGTAAAGTGTGGAAAGTGCTTTGAAAGAATGGGATCCTTGGATTCCCTGAAAAGGATGGACATCTCACCTGGTCTGGTGGTCAGAGAGAAGACCTGCTGGGGGAGATGATGGTGCTGCCTCCTGTTCCCCTTCATGGGCAAAGGCCCAGGATTAGGGATTGGCTCTTTTTTATTCCTCCTCTGCATGTGCTCACACCTGTTCTCAGTTGTTTCTGTGTCATCTCTCTGGGCACAATTTCCAAATCCAGCCAGAGGAATAGTTGTCAGAATTATACTGTGGTGCTTATTGCTTTGTTCCTTATGTGGTTTTATGTAAAGAGCTCCCCTAATAGCTTGTTAGCACTGGACAGTAGTAATTTGTCTTAATCTTTAGAGGCTCTGTAGAATTTAATATGCATCAGAAACTTAAAGATATTTTTGCAAAAAGTAGCTCATTGAAAACTTCTTTGTGGGTTCATTTGTATCTTACATTTCATTACTGGATAGGTTTTAAATTTAACTTAATTATGAAAATACTTTCAGAGTATGTTACTTTTCCAGCATAATTCTTTTTGTTGAAATATTCCTGTGGAGGTCTCCTTTCCCTCCAGCTGCTGGGCAGTAGGATGGCTCTCTGGCTTGTGACTGTGGGCACAGCAGACTCTTTCTTTGGAGAACACATGTCCTTGAGCGCCCTGCCTTCAAGACTCCTACCTGGAGTTTTTCATTTCATTTTTTCACCTAAACGGTGTCTGCTTTTCTCTGTTTGTCAGAATGCCTCTAGTAAAAAGCTCTGCGTATCCTTATAAAGCCATAATGACATCACAGAACACATTTTTTAAAAGGATTAATGTATTTTCAGATCATTAAATTCTAAAGCTATAAATAATGTCTTAATGCTAATGGAATAGATATGTGAAGCATCGTTTAGTGATTTCACTGGAATGAAGGTGAAGCAATTAAATGCATTTAAAAATATATAAATTAAAATATGTATTTCTTGCTTCAGGCAATTATATGCAACTTAGTATCCATTAAATGTGTCTGTATAGCTTTATTGTGCTTAAGCATAATGTCAGAAGTCTGTAAACCCAATTATGTTATGAAGTTTGCTATCGGCATTTTTTTCATTGAATTTCTATCATTTACAAAATTTAAATTACTTTGAAAGATAAAGAAATGATCTTTTATTACCAATGGATTTTAAAATTTACATCCTTACAGAGAGGAATGTGGTGATTATAGAAGGTATTTATATAGCAGATAAAATTATTGTATATGAGTATTTTTTACATACATGATATATGATATATTTTTTAAAAATATGATATATTTTTTAAATTTTATTTATTTATTTATTTTTGGCTGTGCTGGGTCTTTGTTTCTGTGAGGGCTTTCTCTAGTTGCGGCAAGCGGAGGCCACTCTTCATCGCAGTGCGCAGGCCTCTTACTATCGTGGCCTCTCTTGTTGTGGAGCACAGGCTCCAGACGCGCAGGCTCAGTAGTTGTGGCTCATGGGCCTAGTTGCTCCGTGGCATGTGGGATCTTCCCAGACCAGGGCTCGAACCCGTGTCCCCTGCATTAGCAGGCAGATTCTCAACCACTGCGCCACCAGGGAAGCCCCCAATATGATGATATTTTTTGAGTGCCCTGAAAATGTAGTTATTGACAATCAATCAACAGGAGAATCAATGTTTTAAGGGTGATTTACATTAGGATGTTTAAATTTCTAATATTGTTAGTTAAAAATAAAACAAATTTGGTATTCAGTATAAAAGTAAAATGAAAAGGCATAATGATATAATAAGACACTGCTTAAGCTGTTTGATCAGAAACCTTTGACCCTTACTCTTCTGAGGTTTTTATTATTGTTTTTATTTTTAAACTCAAGTCTGCCTTTTCTGTTTCTTTTTCTTTACATATGATTAAAAATGCTTCATGTTTATTAAACTTAGTAAGAGTTCAAAGTGATCCAGCATGTGAGTGTTTTTAAGTGCCAGAGAAGAATTTGGGAAGTCCTTTTGAAGAGTGACTATGCCCCTACAAGAGGGACCCTACAGAGGGGCCCACAATGGGGACGGGCAGTCCATTTATCAGTAGAGTAGGGTTTACTAGGTATAATTTATTCTCATTAATTGCTTCTCTCTGAAATTCTACTGTTTCAATTATCTTATCTTTTAGACAGAGTCTCTTTTTGGTGAGAAAGCATCCTTTTTTTTTTTTTTTTTTTTAATTTTTTAATGTATTTTTTTAAATGCCCAAATCTTCTTGTTCTCTCTAGCCAGGATGCTTACCCTCATAGGAATGAAGATGTCCCACAGGGGAGTCAGGTAATTCTGCTATGGCCATTCCAAGCCCTGCGACCTCTTTTGATTATTTCTCATGTTTCATTCTCTTACTTTCTCTGCCCAGATTGGCCAGATAGAGTTAGATTTTACAAGGTCTGCTGCAAACATTTGATATTTTCAATCACAAGTTGGCCAATTGGGAGGCTTCTATTTAGTTACTTGAACTAGGTCACCAGACACATTGTATTAATCCCATAGTTTAAATGGGCCATCTGTTGAGTCACTCTGGTAATTGTTCCTTTTTTGAATACCAATGTACCCAAGTTAAGTTGCAGCCAAGGGTGTTAGTAGTTTTTTCAAAGAGACTAATGTGCTGAACTGTGAGTCTCTCTCAAGTGAAACTTGCCTTTGGAGAGTTTTTATTGTCAACTTATTTCTTTCTGTGTTCCTTTTCCTCATTGTGACTTTTTGATTGTGGTAGTTGAGGGTCATGCTTCTTAAAGATACTTAGAAAAGGAGGGAAGTGGGATTGGAAGTAGGGAAAAGAGGCCAAACATTTGTCAGTAGTAGTCGTGGGATTTCTTTGCAGTCAAGCTTTGGGAAAGAGAAGGGAAAGGACGGACAATAAACAAACCTATTCTGTATATTTGGGCTCTTCTGTGACTGTTGGGAAGGATCTGACATGGGGCCCTCAAAGCTGAGACTTTAAGCAAACTATCAGTAGCTTAAATAAGTCACCCAAAGCATCTAAAATGTTCATTTTACTTTGTGTTTCTATAATAATTTTCTGGCAAGATCTGGAAAGTAAGAGTCAAAAACATGGAGTCTTAAGTGTAAAAGGCTGTGTAGATGGGGAACTGTACTGATGCAGACATCTTTATATTATCTGTGAAAAAGAGAAATGCCAACTCTGTTCTAGGACCTCTTCTCTTCTCTCCCGAGGTGATATCATCTAGTTCTGGGACTTTAAATGCCACCTGTATGCCTCTGTGATTCCCAGTTCTGTGTCTCCAGCTCAGAGTTGGTTTCACATCTGTATTTCAAACTGTGAGTCTGATAGCTCCACATAGATGTCCAGTAGACACGCTCAGCAGAGAACTCTTGATTTATATCTGGGGTGATCAAGTCATCCTGCTTTCCCAGGACTTCCTTGGTTTTAACACTGAAAGTCCCACATTCTAGGAAACCTCTCAGTCCAGGACAAACCAGGATGGTTGGTCATCCTGTTTATAAACCTGCTTCTCGCCCACTCTGAATTCCTCAGGAGAATCATCCAACCAGTTGCTCAAGCTAGACATTCAAGAGTTATCCTTGATTCATCTCTTTCTAGATCCATCAGCATGTCCAGTTTCTAAACCATATGTGATCCATCAGCATGCCTTGTTGTCTCTACCTCCAAAAGTACCCAACTCTGTCCATTTCTCTCCATCTCTGCTGATCCCACCTTAGAGCAAGCCATTTGCATCTTCTGCTGGGTCATGCACAAGACAAGGCCGTGGAGCCCTGCAGCTGCTTCACATTGCTTTTACTAAGGCCTCCGAGCTTCCTTACAGTCTGAAGCTGTCTGTCTCTCTTACCCTGTGTCATCTCCCTGCCCTCCAGCCACACCTGCTCTCTTTACCTTGGACATGCTAAGTTTGTTCAGGTTTTAGGGTCATTCTACCTACTCTTCCTTCTGCCTAGAACGTCCTTCCTTTGTGTAGTCGGTTCCTTCTGGACATTTAGGTCTTCTTATCTCAAATCACTTCTTCACAGAGAGACCTTCCTTGACTGGCCAATTGATGAGAGTATCCAATCAGCCATCTTAGCCATATTACTTTTTTTTTAAGTTTAATAATGTTTCTAAGATTCATTGTGTTATGTTATTCATTATGTTATTTCTCGTTGCTTTAATTCATTTATTTTCACTGCTGCCTAATATTCCATTGTGTGAATATACTGTTTATCCATTATTTCCTCAATGCAAATTTAGGTGGGTTCCAGATATTGCTGTTATAAGCAGTGTTACTATCAACACTTTTGTACCTGTTTCCTCTTATGTGTAGGATTGCCAGATAAAATAAATGAGACCAAATTAAATTTGAATTTCAGACTGTTTCTGGGGTTACTGTTTACTTCCAGAGGTCAATTTAGATTTTGATACACTAATATTATACTCTAATTACTACAGCTTTTTTTTTATTTTCCAAATCTTATCTAGGAAGGAAAGTCCTTTCATCTTATTCTTCTTCATGAGTATCTTTTTTTTTTTTTTGGTCTGCTTTTCTTTTTTTTTAACATCTTTATTGGAGTATAATTGCTTTACAATGTTCTGTTAGTTTCTGCTGTATAACAAAGTGAATCAGCTATACATATACATATATCCCCATATCGCCTCCCTCTTGTGTCTCCTTATCCCACCCTCCCTATCCCACCCCTCTAGGTGGTCACAAAGCACCGAGCTGATCTCCCTGTGCTATGCAGCTGCTTCCCACTAGCTATCTATTTTACATTTGGTAGTGTATATATGTCCATGCCACTCTCTCACTTCGTCCCAGCTTACCCTTCTCCCTCCCCATGACCTCAAGTCCATTTTCTACGTCTGCGTCTTTATTCCTGTCCTGCCCCTAGGTTCTTCATAACCATTTCTTTTTTTTTTTTTTTTTTTTTTTTTTAGATTCCATATATATGTGTTAGCATACGGTATTTGTTTTTCTCTTTCTGACTTACTTCACTCTGTATGACAGACTCTAGATCCATCCACCTCACTACAAATAACTCAATTTCGTTTCTTTTTATGGCTGAGTAATATTCCATTGTATATATGTGCCACATCTTCTTTATCCATTCATCTGTCAGTGGGCACTTAGGTTGCTTCCATGTCCTGTTAGCCATATTACTTTTTAATTTTATTTTTCCGGAGGGCATTTTTCACTTCTGATCTTTACATTATTGATTTCCTTGTTCTTGCGCTCCCCTACTAGAATGTAAGCTCTTTAAGAGTGAGGGTTTTTCTGCTCTGTTCACCATCCTAGCCCCAGGGTTTAGAACAGTTCACAGAGTAGGTATTCAGGAAATATTATTAATTGAAGTAAAGAATAAATTTAATTACCTTAAGCCACGTAATTAAAACTGAGGGAAGGAAGATTGTGAAAGATTTTTAGCAAGCAAGGATCAGTCAGTGGAAATGAACATTATCAATATTGCTACTACCAAAAGCATAGTATCATTGATGTTTTCTTCATTTAATGAGTTGTCATCATAATTTTACATTGGTTAACATTTTTAAAGTACCTTTTCAGGTTTATTTGTAAATGTATTTTCCCATACTCTGCATTTCTTAAAAGTTCATAAGTTATTCAACAGTGAAATCTCTTCCTATAGCAGTTTTCAGGACTGTATCCCGTGTGAAAGTAGAACTATTGCAAACATCAGCCTGTAGGGAGTACAGAGAGCCTGGGAGACTTCCCTACTTGCTTTGACCTAAGTTTTGGAACTTGGATGATTATAAATCTTTGCATTTCACTGTTAAAGATACTTCTAAACCGAAATCTCAGCCTTAGAACTGTGCCATTTGAGGCCAGAGAATTCTTTGTTATGGAGGCTGTGTCACTGTAGGATGTTTAGCATCGTCCCTGGCCTCAACTCAGTAGACGCAAGTAGCACTTCTTACCAAGCTGTGAGCGCCAGATACTGCCAGGTGTCCCCTTGGGGGGCAAAGTTGAAACCCATTTTTCTAAACAATGATTATGGTTTCTTCTATATTCTTTACATTGGGAAGTTACTAATGTGAAAAAGTCAAGTAGAAGGCTGGTTTTTTTTGGGGGGGAAGGAACGTATCAGTTTTTTTTTAACGCTATTCTAAAGACTGTTCATCTTACATCATTACGAAGTTATAAGAATCTATTTTCAACTTGAATGCCTCTGTAATTCCATGTTAAGCTTTGTGTTGCAAACCCTAAAATATTCTGAGGGAATTTGTTCTTTCAGTGTTTCTGTGTTTTTCGCCTGCCCTCATCACCATGGAGCTAAACACTTTGAGAGACATGTTAGGTTAAAAACAGTAATGACAGAAGAGGAAAAAATGTTTTTCTTCTGCTTTTTTCTTTTTTTCTCTTCAGTTCTTCCTTAACCCTCAGTCAACCAAGTGGGATGTTCAATTTGAATGTTTTTAAATTGGGTGTCAGGGTAGGAAAGGCATGCTTTTCAGAACATTTTCTTTTCCCCTGGAAAATATCAACATAACTTGACCCATGAATTGATATTCTAAGATAATGGAAAGTATACCAGAACTGGGTAGGAAGCAAGCCTTTTTCCTTGGCCTGAACCCATTTTATAGACTTATGTACTTAGACCTCCTCTACATCATATAGAAATTTTTTCTCATATGGAAAGCAAGTATCAGAATGTGTATGTACTAGTTTTTAGTGTAGAACTGATTGATTCTATGAATAAATACAATTCTTATCAGCTTTCTTTTTTTAAATTTTTTAATTTAATTTATTTTTTTATACAACAGGTACTTATTAGTCATCAGTTTTATACACATCAGTGTATACATGTCAATCCCAATCGCCCAATTCATCACACCACCATCCCCACCCCCCCGCGGCTTTCCCCCCTTGGTGTCCATACGTTTGTTCTCTACATCTGTGTCTCAACTTCTGCCCTGCAAACCGGTTCATCTGTACCATTTTTCGAGGTTCCACATACATGCGTGAATATACGATATTTGTTTTTCTCTTTCTGACTTACTTCACTCTGTATAACAGTCTCTAGATCCATCCACGTCTCAACAAATGACCCAATTTCGTTCCTTTTTATGGCTGAGTAATA
Source organism: Balaenoptera ricei (assembly GCF_028023285.1). Taxonomy (NCBI): domain Eukaryota; kingdom Metazoa; phylum Chordata; class Mammalia; order Artiodactyla; family Balaenopteridae; genus Balaenoptera; species Balaenoptera ricei. The sequence continues at coordinate 157,614,384 of NC_082640.1, forward strand.
TTCCATTGTATATATGTACCACACCTTCTTTATCCATTCGTCTGTCGATGGGCATTTAGGTTGCTTCCATGACCTGGCTATTGTAAATAGTGCTGCAGTGAACATTGGGGTGCATGTGTCTTTTTGAATGATGGTTTTCTCTGGGTATATGCCCAGTAGTGGGATTGCTGGATCATATGGTAATTCTATTTTTTAGTTTTTTAAGGAACCTCCATACTGTTCTCCACAGTGGCGGTATCAATTTACATTCCCACCAACAGTGCAAGAAGGTTCCCTTTTCTCCACACCCTCTCCAGCATTTGTTGTTTGTAGATTTTCTGATGATGCCCATTCTAACTGGTGTGAGGTGATAGATACCTCATTGTAGTTTTGATTTGCATTTCTCTAATAATTAGTGATGTTGAGCATCTTTTCATGTGCTTCTTGGCCATCTGTATGTCTTCTTTGGAGAAATGTCTATTTAGGTCTTCTGCCCATTTTTGGATTGGGGTGTTTGTTTCTTTAATATTGAGCTGCATGAGCTGTTTATATATTTTGGATATTAATCCTTTGTCTGTTGATTCATTTGCAAATATTGTCTCCCATTCTGAGGGTTGTCTTTTCGTCTTGTTTATGGTTTCCTTTGCTGTACAGAAGCTTTGAAGTTTCATTAGGTCCCATTTGTGTATTTTTGTTTTTGTTTCCATTACTCTAGGAGGTGGATCAAAACAGATCTTGCTGTGATTTATGTCATAGAGTGTTCTGCCTGTTTTCCTCTAAGAGTTTTATAGTGTCTGGTCTTACATTTAGGTCTCGAATCCATTTTGAGTTTATTTTTGTGTCTGGTGTTAGGGAGTGTTCTAATTTCATTCTTTTACATGTAGCTCTCAAGTTTTCCCAGCACCACTTATTGAAGAGACTGTCTTTTCTCCATTGTCTATCTTTGCCTCCTTTGTCATAGATTAGTTGACCGTAGGTGCGTGGGTTTATCTCTGGGCTTTCTATCTTGTTCCATTGATCTATGTTTCTGTTTTTGTGCCAGTATCATATTGTCTTGACTACTGTAGCTTTGTAGTATAGTCTGAAGTCAGGGAGTCTGATTCCTCCAGCTCCGTTTTTTTCCCTCAAGACTGCTTTGACTATTTGGGGTCTTTTGTGTCTCCATAGAAATTTTAAGATTTTTTTTGTTCTAGTTCCATAAAAAATGCCATTGGTAATTTGATAGGGATTGCAATGAATCTGTAGATTGCTTTGGGTAGTATAGTCATTTTCACAATATTGATTCTTCCAATCCAAGAACGTGGTATATCACTCCATCTGTTGGTATCATCTTTAATTTCTTTCATCAGTGTCTTATAGTTTTCTGCATACAGGTCTTTTGTCTCCCTAGGGAGGTTTATTCCTAGGTATTTTATTCTTTTTGTCGCAATGGTAAATGGGAGTGTTTCCTTAATTTCTCTTTCAGATTTTTCATCGTTAGTGTATAGGAATGCTAGAGATTTCTGTGCATTAATTTTGTATCCTGCAACTTTAACAAATTCATTGATTAACTCTAGTAGTTTTCTGGTGGCATTTTTAGGATTCTCTATGTATAGTATCGTGTCATCTGCAAACAGTGACAGTTTTACTTCTTCTTTTCCAATTTGTATTCATTTTATTTCTTTTTCTTCTCTGATTGCCGTGGCTAGGACTTCCAAAACTATGTTGAATAATAATGGTGAAAGTGGACATCCTTGTCTTGTTCCTGATCTTAGAGGAAATGCTTTCAGTTTTTCACCATTGAGAATGATGTTTGCTGTGGGGTTTTCGTATATGGCCTTTATTATACTGAGGTAGGTTCCCTCTATGCCCACTTTCTGGAGAGTTTTTATCATAAATGGGTGTTGAATTTTGTCAAAAGCTTTTTCTGCATCTATTGAGATGATCATATGGTTTTTATTCTTCAGTTTGTTAATATGGTGTATCCCATTGATTTATTTGCGTATATTGAAGAATCCTTGCATCCCTGAGATAAATCCCAGTTGATCATGGTGTATGATCCTTTTAATGTGCTGTTGGATTCTGTTTGCTAGTATTCTGTTGAGGATTTTTGCATCTATATTCATCAGTGATATTGGTCTGTAATTTTCTTTTATTGTAGTATCTTTGTCTGGTTTTGGTATCAGGGTGATGGTGGCCTTGTAGAATGAGTTGGGGAGTGTTCCTCCCTCTGCAATATTTTGGAAGAGTTTGAGAAGGATAGGTATTAGCTCTTCTCTAAATATTTGATAGAATTCACCTGTGAAGCCATCTGGTCCTGGACTTTAGTTTGTTGGAAGATTTTTAATCCCAGTTTCCATTTCACTACTTGTGATTGGTCTGTTCATATTTTCTGTTTCTTCCTGGTTCAGTGTTGGAAGGTTATACCTTTCTAAGAATTTGTCCATTTCTTCCAGGTTGTCCATTTTATTGGCATAGAGTTGCTTGTAGTAGTCTCTTAGGATACTTTGTATTTCTGCGGTGTTTGTTGTAACTTCGCCTTTTTCATTTCTAATTTTATTGATTTGAGTCCTTTCCTTCTTTTTCTTGATGAGTCTGCCTAATGGTCGATCAATTTTGTTTATCTTCTCAACGAACCAGCTTTTAGTTTTATTGATCTTTTCTATTGTTTTCTTTGTTTCCATTTCATTTATTTCCCCTCTGATCTTTATGATTTCTTTCCTTCTGCTAAGTTGGGTTTTGTTTGTTCTTCTTTCTCTAGTTCCTTTAGGTGTAAGGTTGGATTGTTTACTTGAGATTTTTCTTGTTTCTTGAGGTAGACTTGTATAGCTATAAACTTCTCTCTTAGAACTGCTTTAGCTACATCCCATAGGTTTTGGATTGTTGTGTTTTCATTGTCATTTGTCTCTAGGTATTTTTTGATTTCCTCTTTGATTTCTTCAGTGATCTCTTGGTTGTTTAGTAACGTATCGTTTAGCTTCCATGTGTTTGTGTTTTTTACATTTTTTTCCCTGTAATTCATTTCTAATTTCATAGCGTTGTGGTCAGAAAAGATGCTTGATATGATTTCAGTTTTCTTACATTTACTGAGGCTTGATTTGTGACCCAAGATGTGATCTATCCTGGAGAATGTTCCATGTGCACTTGAGAAGAAAGTGTAATCTGCTGTTTTTGGATGGAATGTCCTATAAATATCAATTAAATCTTTCTGGCCTATTGTGTCATTTAAAGCTTCTGTTTCCTTATTTATTTGCATTTTGGATGATTTGTCCATTGGTGTAAGTGAGGTGTTAAAATCCCCCACTATTATTGTGTTACTGTCGATTTCCTCTTTTATAACTGTTAGCAGTTGCCTTATGTATTGAGGTGCTCCTATGTTGGGTGCATATATATTTATAATTGTTATATCTTCTTCTTGGATTGATCCCCTGATCATTATGTAGTGTCCTTCCTTGTCTCTTGTAACATTCTTTATTTTAAAGTCTATTTTATCTGATATGAGTACTGCTACTCCAGCTTTCTTTTGATTTCCATTTGCACGGAATATCATTTTCCATCCCCTCACTTTCAGTCTGTATGTGTCCCTAGGTCTGAAGTGGGTCTCTTGTAGACAGCATATAGATGGGTTTTGTTTTTGTATCCATTCAGCAAACCTGTGTCTTTTGGTTGGAGCATTTAATCCATTCACATTTAAGGTAATTATCGATATGTATGTTCCTATGACCATTTTCTTAATTGTTTTGAGTTTGTTTTCGTAGATTCTTTTCTTCTCTTGTGTTTCCCACTTAGGGAAGTTCCTTTATCATTTGTTGTAGAGCTGGTTTGGTGGTGCTGAATTCTCTTAGCTTTTGCTTGTCTGTAAAGCTTTTGATTTCTCCATCGAATCTGAATGAGATCCTTACTGGGTAGAGTAATCTTGGTTGTAGGTTCTTCCCTTTCATCACTTCAAGTATAGCATGCCACTCCCTTCTGGTTTGTAGAGTTTCTGCTGAGAAATCAGCTGTTAACCTTATGGAAGTTCCCTTGTATGTTATTTGTCATTTTTCCCTTGCTGCTTTCAATAATTTTTGTCTTTAATTTTTGCCAGTTGGATTACTATGTGTCTTGGCGTGTTTCTCCTTGGGTTTATCCTGTATGGGACTTCCTGCGCTTCCTGGACTTGGGTGGCTATTTCCTTTCCCATGTTAGGGAAGTTTTTGACTATCATCTGTTCAAATATTTTCTCTGGTCCTTTCTCTCTCTCTTCCCCTTCTGGGACCCCGGTAATGCGAATGTTGTTGCGTTCAATGTTGTCCCAGCGGTCTCTTAGGCTGTCTTCATTTCTTTTCGTTCTTTTTTCTTTAGTCTGTTCCGCAGCAGTGAATTCCACCATTCTGTCTTCCAGGTCACTTATCCGTTCTTCTGCCTCAGTTATTCTACTATTGATTCCTTCTAGTGTAGTTTTCTTTTCAGTTATTGTATTGTTCATCTCTGTTTGTTTGTTCTTTAATTCTTCTAGGTCTTTGTTAAACATTTCTTGCATCTTCTCAGTCTTTGCCTCCATTCTTTTTCCGAGGTCCTGGATCATCTTCACTATCATTATTCTGAATTCTTTTTCTGGAAGGTTGCCTATCTCCACTTCATTTAGTTCTTTTTCTGGGGTTTTATCTTGTTCCTTCATCTGGTACATAGCCCTCTGCCTTTTCATCTTGTCTGTCTCTCTGTGAATGTGGTTTTTGTTCCACAGGCTGCAGGCTTGTAGTTCTTCTTGCTTCTGCTGTCTACCCTCTGGTTGATGAGGCTATCTAAGAGGCTTCTGTACTTATCAGCTTTCTTAAACTCTGAACTTAGCACAGGATTGTGAATGAAATATTAAGTAATCAGAGATAGTCTTTTAATTGAAGGATTTGAGTTTCTAATCTCCTTAGTGGAGATGTTGGAGTCTGACAGATGTAGCATGCTTGAACCAGTCATTTGATATTCATAGGAAATGCACAAGATGGCTCTGGTTGCCGTTTATATTTTTCAGGTTGGGTTTTTTATTTGAAATTCATAGCCTCACCCAGTTATAGACTTTGAGCCATGGCCTGTCTCAGTGGAACATTCTACTCAGTACTTTCACATGTACCAAGGATTAATATCAAATTGGTGAGAAAAGTTTTTCACCCTCATATTTATGAATGGTAGCATCTTCTGTTAGTTTGTAGGAATATGCACTAGTATGTTATTTCTTTTTTTTTTTTAAGATTTTTAGAAATTTCATGTAATTAGTATGTTATTTCTGTTCAGCAAGGGTGGTTTGGAGAGTTCTTCTATTTAAAATGCTGCATTGTTCTAAACAAATAATATCTTTTGCTATTAATTATCAATCCTATTGTGGTTGCACTGTGCTGAAACCTTCAAACAATTTCAGAAAGTTTACATGCCTCATTTCTTTTTCAACAATATTACTGCTGCTTTTTGCATGAATGAAATCATGGTACTGAATTTAAAAGTGGATGACCTTCAAGTAAACTGTGGAATTTAAATATCAGAGACTTAAAAATAATTGTGAAGATTAAAAACAGAAAGTTTTAAGACACAACTGCTTTTGTGATATGGGCTAATGAGAAAAGATGGTCTTTTTCTGTTGCATTAATTCTTTAGCTCCTTGTCAATTACCCCCAGTTTATAACATAAGGAGACAGTCTTTGCATTCTTGAGTAAAACTCCCCACAGGTGACCTTCAGTATAAAGAGCTAGAGAGTGCTTTTCTCTGTTCATTAACAAAGATAACAGTTCAAAATTACACACCCTCTGATTTTATTCTTATAAAAACTTTTCAAGCAACTTTTTGGATGTTTTTTTTCTTGTTCCCCTTACCTCCTGTATCCAGATTACCCTGCTTTTTACAATATTAAGAATATAAACATAGATGCTGAAAAGTTACCCCCTCCCTCTCTAAGTTTTGATATTGGTACTCTGGATGTATATATATATGTGTACACATCCACACACATACATGTATATTTACATGTGTGTATATATGTATGTGTTTGTTAATTTTTCTATAAAATATTTATTTTTTTCCCTTTGGCTTTAAATTTAGTCAACAGATATTTCTAAGTACCTACTGTGTGAAAGGCACAATGCTGGGAGCACAGTGATGACTGGGCAGAGACCCCGTCTTCTTAGAATGTGTAGAAAGCCTGGCATTTACAGTAGAGTGGAAAGAGAAAGGTAACCAACACTATCAACATTACCAACCCTAAAATACTACTTGCTGGTGGTATTCTCCCCATCTGTGTGTGTGCTATTGTTATTAGCTTTTTTCCCTCTTTAAATTGTTGAGGTCACATTGCACACATAGTTTTTTAATTTAAACTTAACATTATATTGTGTTCTCTCATAATTAAAAGCACTAATTTTTTTGAGTATATAATATTTTTGGACATTCCATAATTTATATAGTTTGGGGGCATTTAGGTAGTTTACAGTTCTTTTTTATTATAAATAATGCCGTGATGAACATCTTCTGCATAACATTTTGTCTTTTGGAATACTTCCTTAAGACATTTTCAGGAGTAAAATGACTGGGTAAAAGTTTGTAAACCTTATAGAGGCTCTTGATAGATATTCCTAAAAGTTCTTTTTTTTTTTTTAAAGATTATTATTATTGCTTTAATTAATTAATTTATTTATGGCTGTGTTGGGTCTTCGTTTCTGTGCGGGGGCTTTCTCTAGTTGCGGCAAGTGGGGGCCACTCTTCATCGCGGTGCGTGGGCCTCTCACTATCATGGCCTCCTCTCTTGTTGCGGAGCACAGGCTCCAGACGCGCAGGCTCAGCAATTGTGGCTCACGGGCCCAGTCGCTCTGCAGCATGTGGGATCTTCCCAGACCAGGGTTCGAACCCGTGTTCCCTGCATTGGCAGGCAGATTCTCAATCAGTGCGCCACCAGGGAAGCCCTAAAAGTTCTTTTTGTAAAACTAGTTTTCACTCCTCCCAGTAGCCAATGAGTGCATTTTATGAAAAACAAAAACAACCCCTCCCCCAAAAAAACTCTTTTCATTTGTATTTATTTATTGGGTAGAAACATTTTTCAAATGTTTAGCCAGTTATCTATTGTTTTCTTTTGTGAATTTCCTATTAATGTTTCTTCTCCCATCTTTCTTTTGGAGTGTTAATATTATATATCATATTTTCCTCTGACATTTTATTAAATTTTTAGCTAAGTCCTTTTCACTCATTAATTCCATAAGAAAGGAAGTCTGCTGTTGACGAATCAGGAGGACTTTGCTGCTAAAGATGGCTACTAGAGGTTGTGTTTTTGTACTTCTCTGCACAAAGGGGCTACTTAACGCTATTTGTTCTTCTGACTTCGCTCTGGCACTCAGTACCGGAGTGCCTATGTAACTCATATCACTATGGTTCTGTTAAACTTGGGTCCTTGTGAAAGTACTTCATTAGATATAAAGGATGGGGCTTCCCTGGTTGTGCAGTGGTTGAGGGTCTGCCTGCCAATGCAGGGGACACGGGTTCGAGCCCTGGTCTGGGGAGATCCCACGTGCCGCGGAGCAACTAGGCCCGTGAGCCACAGCTGCTGAGCCTGCGCATCTGGAGCCTGTGCTCCGCAACAAGAGAGGCCGCGATAGTGAGAGGCCCGCGCACCGCGATGAAGAGTGGCCCCCACTTGCCGCAACTGGAGAAAGCCTTCGTGTAGAAACGAAGACCCAACACAGCCAAAAATGAATAAATAAATAAAATTAGATGACTGTTAAATATTTGTAAAAAAAAAATATATATATATATAAAGGATGGAAGTGAACAAAGTAAAATTAAATTAAACTGAAGTCATGATTGACTCCTTCTCGAGTTCATACTGTGTTTAAGAGGCCCAGATATGAAAGTTGACTCTTTCCAGGTTGTAACTGATATAAAGAAAGCTACCTCACTTTTCCATGGTAGGAATATTATGGATTGTAATACTAGGCTAGAGTTGACTGCTAAAAAAGAATGTAAAATATTATTTTTAGCTTATTTTATGATGATAACTACTAATTTTCTAATTTGTGCAAGTTCTTAAAAAATATGCAATTCAGTTGAAATGAAAATACTTCCAACTTGCCGGAAAATGAATACTGCTAAACAATGTCGTAGGTAATTCTTAAAAGTATTGGTTTGTGATATGTAAATAAGTTGTCTTTTAGGATTTTTAAACCAAAATCCCACTTTTAGAATTACTATTCTTGATGGCATTCCAGGTAGAATAGGTTAAAAAATATTTTGTTGAATTCAAAACCTGAGTACTGTATGTTGCTCTTACATCATGTTTGTTTGTTCATTTTCTCTCCCACTAAATGTAAACGTTTTTAGGGCAGTAACTTCAGCATGTAGAACAGCGCCTCAAATATTTGTTGCGTAATAGATATTTGTTGAGTGAATATCAGGGTATAGACTGAATAATAGAGGAAAAAGCAGTGCGTTTGCTTGAGTGCCCAGAATGTACCAGGCGTTGTACTAGATACTGTTCTTATGACCATATTGAGAGCCTTGCTTTTCTAAAGATGAACCTGGTTTTTACCTTTTCTGTTAATTTTCTGGAGACATTATGGGCAATAGATTATTAGGAGACTGCAGAGAACTACCCACCCAGACATGTGGGGAGCTCCAACATGTTTGAAGGTAGATTTCTGTTCTGAGAGAAGGTACGTCAAGAGCCTCAGTGAACCATTCCCCATGCTTTCATTTAACCAAGTAATCAGAAGTGGCGTGGATGGCTGGTGAAAGCTGGGGATGCGGTCATATAGGTGATTTCCTTGTGAAGGTTTAGTTTGTGAATTCAGATGATCTAAGTCACCTGTTGAATTTTCTGAAGCATTTTGAATGCATGCAAACTAGCAGCACACATAAATATTTCATTTTCTATTCAATCTTAACTGCAACTTTACTTTTTGTAGAGAAAGGCATAGTAAGACAAAAAAGTTTTTATTTTTTTTTTAATAATATACACCATTTATAGGGTTTTTTTTTCCCATGGCAATGGACTCCCCCATGAAAAATTTTATACCAACATTTAAAACATTACAGAAGATTCAAGGTTTTATCAAATAGGGCAGTAATGATCTTATAGAAATATCTGTGCAAAATACTGTGACCTTTTAATTTACGTGATGGGTAAACATAGAGTAATAAAGAGATTTTTTTTTTTTAAACCAAAGGATTTGGACCTAGTTGCTGATTCATCACTAGAACACTTTGAATCTGATTCATCTTTACAAACAGAATAAAGAGTTTTCTGCACTTTTTCCTACCAAATGTAAAATTAAATTTTGAATTTCCAAAAGCAAGTTTTCCAACTGTTGAAAAAACAAGAAGGCAACTCCCATTTAAAGTGGGAAAACTATGTAAATTTATTTTTTGTGTGAAGATTCACTTCGTTTTCCTGAGCCAGATTTGATGTGGAGAACTTTTTCTTGAATAGTCATTAAAATATGAGCTGAGAGAATGAGACTTCTTCATTAAAATCCAAAATTTATCCTTCATATGTACGATTTAAAAATATTTTTAGTGGACTCGTTTCTATAGGAACTAAATTTAGAGATGCATCTTAAACATCCTCTTGTCATCTCCCATTTATTTATTAATTTGTTTCTTCATCCCTTATTCTCCTTACAACCTCTTGTTTAAATATCTTTGATCAAAATATTGTCTACTTTCGGTAAAAATTAAATAGCAAGTATTCGTGAATAAAAATCACATTTACCTATTCAGATTTATTTGCTGTATATATTAGGAATGTGATCAGCTTCAGACGTTAGAAACCCAGTCTAGTGACTTAAACAAATGGAAAGAAGCAGCCCCAGAAGTCAACACTCCAGGGCTGGTGCATGTGCTGCTCAGGAATGCCACGAGGGACCCTGGATTTTGCCCTTCATTTCCTTGGTATCTTCCCTCAGGCTGGCCTTGGCAATGCAAGATACCATTGCTCTTCCAGGCTTCCTGTACTCCAAGAGGAAGAAGGGGGGAGGTAGAAGGTGGCAAGCCAACGGCTTGCTAGCCCAGTCTGTTGCTTTTTATCAAGAGAGCTTAAGTTACCCAGCAAGTTGCATGCTGCAGACATCTGCTTCCTTCTCATTGGTCAGAACTACATTAGGTAGTTACCCCTAGACCAGTCACTGGCCAAGGGGCATGAGAGTCCATGACTGCTGTGGAGAATTCCTGATTTCTCCCCTGGGGTAGGGGAAAGGATACCTGCCAAGGTGCTCCATGGCTACCCGAACAAATTGAGAATCTCCTGTTTGGGAAGAATTGGGAGGGAGAGATATGGGGTAGGTAGGTAATGGATAGTGTCTGCCTGCCACACCTGCTGGAATGAGTACAGTATGTACCACATGAGTTTAGAAGCCCTGTGCATCCGCAGCTCCCTCAGCTCCTCAGATTTCCTGGAATAAATTACAGATTTTTTTTTTTCAAAAATTTATTTCAAATATTCTTATTTAGTCATAGCCCATCATTTTCATGAATGACTTAGATGTTAGAACAGCAAATGCTGTGTTTTAGAGTCTTCCTTAATATTATGTTGAGAAAAATGGGAATTTAGTCGTAATACTCTAAAATTGGATTTTGGAATTAATTTGAAGAATTTGTACTTTTTGAAGTTCTCTTCAGTAGCCATCTAGAAGGTTAATTTTGTTTTATTTATGAGTAAAATACCTTGAAGGTGATTCATTTTTAAAATGCATTGACAGTGATCATTTATATATATGTGTGTTTTCTTCTTTTTAAGCTTAACATTGCATTATAAAATGTTTCCCATGTAGTATATGCCCTTTAAAAAAATTGCTTTGGTGTCTTAATTTACTTAACCATTTTCCAGTTACACATTTGGTTTACTTCCATTTTGTGCTGCTGTTAAAAATGCTGAAATTTATATCTTTATTTATGTGGATTAATTTTTAATGTTATAGATTATTTTTTTAGAACCCTCACATTTTAATGGCTTTTGAAGCATTTAGCTAATTGCATCCCAGGAGCATTGTACTAAAGAATTGGTGTGACCTTTTTTTAAGGTAGTAAGGTGAAACATTTTCTTTCGTATTTCTTTCTTTTGTGAGCCAGCTCTTCCTGTTCTTTTCCAGTTTGTTACTTTTCTAAATAACAAAATACATTTTTTACATTGTAAAATGATACATTCTCACTGTACAACATTTGTTAGCCATAGTTGTCACTTCACAAAGAACAAGTTTATTAATATTTTCTTGAACAATTTGTGTAAGCTCTTTATGTAAGTAATTATATATTTTATTCCTAATATATATACTATTGATTTTTCTCAGTCTATGTGCCTGATAACGTACTAGACCCTGGGAATACTATTGTCAGTATAACAGCTATCATGTCCATGATATCAGAAAAAATAATTGTACTTTGTCTCATTTTTTTCTAGTATTTCTGTCATTTCATTTTAGGTCATAGAGAATTATCTAATCTTTAATAATAATAATCGGTTGTTTTTCTTTTTGGTTGTTTGAAATATGTACCAAAAGTAGAAACCATTCTTATAGAAATTTGTATAGAACTTTAAATGCCTACCTTGTATCTATTAAGTGATCTTATACTTTTGTTCTTATTTAAGTTATTTATGCGGAATACTAATTGTATTGCCTAAAATTTCATTTGTATCTGCTGATAACATATGTAAAGTTATTATTATAGTGCTTGGCAAATAATAATCTCTCAATATGTAAAATACAGTAGTTTAGTTTTCATAAACATCTTGAGTGTTGAGACTGAAACCCTATTTAACTTAGGTTTAATTGGATTGGATAACCTGCTAGTTTTTCCTTCACGTTTTATTATGTGTGTTTTATTATGTGTGTTTCTTCATATACATGCAGAACACACTGTGATTTCTTAGTTTAATTAAGAAATTAACATTTCTTCAAGTTGGAAAGAATTACCAGCAATCTCTGTATCTCCTATATTTGGGATGTAGTTTATTGATAATTTTTCATTTCTTCTTTAGTTTTATTGGTCTTTTCTCGTATTCTACTTAGGCTATTGTATTTTTAATAGGAAATCATTTATGTCCATGTTTATCTTTCATTTTCAGATTTTTAAAAAGATTCTCTGGTTTATATATCTAATCTCCAATTTTTTTTCTCATTTCTAAGATAGTGTGATTTCTGGGGATACGAAGATTTTATTGTTATTATCAAAGAATTATGTTTGAGATATATTTATTTATTCTATTAGTATGTTTATTAAATTTTACTTTTTTCTTTATTTTATTAACATTTTTCTGTACTTTTCTGAGGTTTTGAGTTGAATTCTCAGTTTATAGTTTATATTAAAAGCCACACATTTACCTCAGTGTATGATTTTGGCTTAATCCACTAGGTGAGAAAGTTTGCTCTTCTATTTTTCAGGATTGTAAATGACTTCTTGTGTTTCAATATGCTCATACACGTAGTTGTTTTGTTTTTATTGAACACTCCTAAAAATTAAATTTTGATCCAAGAATATAGACTGTGTATTAAAAAAATACATTTTAGGTTTTTAAAATACTTTATGTTTGCTCAGTTTTTATATACATACCATGGACAATTGACTAGAAAGTTGATCCCATTTTTAGGGCATAGAGATCAGTATAACTTTTATTGGTTTCATTAATTTCATTCTTTGTTTTCTTTTGTCATTACTGTGTTTGTGCACTGGGTCTGTATGATACCGTGATTACCTTGCTCCCTTACCTCCTTCTGCTGAGGGAGGAATGTCCACTTCTCAATTCTTGTCGCCCCTGTTTTTTAGAACTGAGACTCCCAGCATTTTTCCCTTTCCTGCTTTATTATCCTTTGTAGCATTTCGCAGCATGTCAAAAATAAATTTTATTTATTTGTTTGTTTCTTTACTTATTTATTTATTGTCAGTCTTTCTCCCTAGAATGTAACTTCAAGAAATGCAGAGAATTTTGTCACTTTTATTCAGTGCCTGGGTGCCGAGAATAATACCTGGTGTACTGTAGACACGCTGTTAATAATTTATCTCATTAATAACTAAGTGTGGTTATTTTCAGCTGATTTCTCCTTCTGTGTCTCAGTTTTTGCCTTGATTTCATTTGTTAGTACTTGACATAAAATGTCGTATTTTATTACAAATATTTCTTTTCATTTCTTTTTTTTTGGCCATGCTGCACAGTTTGTGAGATCTTAGTTCCCTGACCAGGGATTGAACCTGCACCCTCGGCAGTGAAAGCTCGCAGTCCTAACCACTGGACCGCCATGGAATTCCCTACAAATATTTCTTTTACCATAACATCTAGCTTGATATTTTTCTTTTAATCTTGACACCCAATAATATTGCTTCCTCTGGTTTTTTAAAAATACAGTTTTATTACTATCTCCTTTAAAATTTTTTCTGTCTTTTGGTTTATACATCTTTAGAGTAACATGTTGGATTTTGGTTTTTTGTTGTATTAACAACTGAGGTTCTTTCAGTAAGTTGAGGTAATTAGCTTTTGCTTTCATACGTCTATTAACTAAGTTTTCTTTTTTTTTCAAATCTGAGAACCTGTGTGATGGTTTTAAAGCTGTGAATCCTTAAGCATTATAATCAGTTCTTTCTGATGTGTTGTTGATCATGATTTGTTTCCTTTTGTATCTTTATGTGGTTTGGAGTGTAATCCCTGGACTAAACTATTTCTTGTGACCTGTTTATATATTACATCCACATTCTTAATCCCATTGTTACTATTTTTTATGCTTCCATAGTGTGTTTTGATTCATTTCTCTCTGCAATAGCACATGTTCCTTTTTACTCAACTACTCTCTCCAAGCTCTGCATCCAGTTCCATCCTATTTTACCCTCCAGATTCAGCTCAACTGTTTTCTGTGTGAAGCCTTCCCTAACTCCCCAGCAAATCTTAGGTATTTGTCTTGTATTCTCTTACTGCACTCTGTGTACATTTCTAGTCACTTTCTTCTTGTAATTGTGATTTTCAGTCTCTTGACATACAGTCAGTGCTCAATAAATATTGCTATCTGTATTCTTTTCTTCCCTTCTTCTTCCTTAATACTATTTTCTTTTATAACTCATAATGTAGTTGCACATTTTTCTTCTCTATACTGCAGACCCACTTTTCTTTGGTTTCACATGAATAAATGATTTAATTTTTTATGAGTTTTTAAAAAAATACACAGAGGCCTGCTTTGTTTTAGCATGTACTCCACACAGAAATATCAGCAATATTTCTTCCCCTTCCTTGCTGTCATCAATTCCTGTCCTTAGTTTTTCTGTCCTCTTCCTCACCCCTTTCTCCACTCAATGTAGCTGTTTACTTTAACTCTAAAATAAGTACTAGTTACTTTTACAGGTTTTTATCAGTACTTTAACATGCTTTAATTCCTCAGTTAAAGGTACCTTTTTTGTTTCCTTTCATCCCCTGAATCATGCCCTCCATTTCTCACTGTAGAAAGAGTACTTGGATTTCACATCAGCAAATTGGCAAAAATGAAAAGTTGTTGGATGGAATGTGGAGAAATGGACCCTCTCATGGAGAACATTGATGCTTTTCTACTTGTTGATATTTTCTCTTTTGGAGTTTCTATTTGGAAACTTTCATTTTTATTCTGTTGTCTTTCACTTTCACAGTAACCCTAATGTCTTTCTTTTTTATTTTTCTGACAGTTTCCTTTCATTTTATTTCTCAGTTTTTGTTTCACTTGTACCACACAACTTTCTCAGTTGGGTCAGGTTGTTATTTTTGTCTGTTTTCTTATTAACTCGCTAGGCATTTGGGGATCTAGTCTTAAAGGAGACTTTGTGAAGTCATTTCCTGTATGTGCTCTTAATTATAGAGATACTGAATTTGGTTTTGGGAAGGTGGTGGGTAGGCCTGCCTTATGGTTTTACTGAAGGTTCCATCATTCATTCATTTTGTAATCAAGTCCAAATTAACAGCATTTTAAAAATGCTTTTGAAAGTATAATCCATCTCTTTTTCCTCCTAAAATCATGCCATAGGGAAACAAGAACACACTCCAAAGTGGACTTCTGCCCATTTGCTTTAGTGAATATGTTGGACTGCGGGGAGTAGAGCCATTTGGGTGGCTAGCTGGCAAGGCCTTCATCATACCCCAAATAAATTCCCACATGTGGTTAAGACTTATTCCTCCTTTAAATATTTTGGCATATTTTCATGACTTTCTAACTGATCTATCAGTACTTTTAATAAAAATTATATAGAGTGTATTTTCTTGCATAGTACTTCCAAAGTCATATGTGTTTTTTTTGAAAACTACTATGTGACAAATCTTTATAAAGAAGAAAATCTTTCCTCCTAAAAAATCAACTATTTTATTTTCTCAAAGTCCCTGTGCTTCTGCAGATATATAAATATGTTTATAAAGTAGAATATAGCCTTTTTTTTTAACTTAACATACATTTTAAAATTAAGCCATGTTAACTACTAGCCAAGGCAACAAAAGGAAAAAGTTGTTTTGCAAATGGTATGATTGTCTAACTAAAAAAATTGAAAAGAACCATCAAACTGATATTAATGCTAATAAGGGTTCAGTAAGAGTACTGGATATGAAATATACAAAAAAATCAGTGATTTTTTTAGTACACTACCAACAGTTCATTAGAAAATGTAGTTACATAAATGATCCTAGTCAGAATAATAAAATATTAAAATGTACCTCATAATAAGTATAACAGAAGGTATGCAACGACCAAGTTCTCATTAGTTTATGAATTTGATGCAATTCAAAAAATAGAACAAAGCAACAAAGCCAAGAGAGTTTGCCATGAAACATGGCAGAATGATACTAAAATTAATTGGAGAAGTAGAATTAATGTGGTCAGTAGGATTTATTATAATGCTTTGATATTTGAATTGGTGCTGCATTGGCATACGGATAGAGAATAGACCATTCAAACAGAAGAGAGACTATAAAAAGAGACCTTCATGGTGTGGGAACTTGTTTTTGACCTTGTATTACAAATTTGTATGGAAAAAGCAGACTATTCAAAAAGCAATGGTGGGACAGTGTGGTAAAAATTAAAATTATATTCCTGTAAATAAATTCTGAATGAATTAAAGACATGCATTTTAAAGAGAGACCTTTAAACTCTTAAAAGAAAATATAGGAAAACATCTGTATAATATTAGAGATTGGGAGGATTTTTTTTGAACAAGATACAAAAAGCCCAAACTATAAAAGAGAGGAGAGATAAATTTGACTATGTTAAAAATTTTAAATGCGTTTATAAGAAAGTATACCTTAAACAAAGGTAAAAGACAACCTATAGAATATTCAGACACATGTCTAATGAAAGATTAATATCCATAGTATATAATGAAATCCTACAAATCAGTAACAAAGAAAACAGGGACCTAGTAGAAAAATGGACAAAACAGAAGTAGATAAGACCAATAAATGAATTAAAATTCTCACTGATTATCAGGTAAATGCCAGTAGAAGCAACAAGGTAACGTTTTATGCGATCCTGATAATTTAAAGTAAAAAATGTGGCAGCAAATGTTGTTTTATATGTGACTGTTGGATTGTAAAATTGTTACAACCGCTTTGGAGTGTAGTTTGATAGTATCCAATAATGTTGAAGAACACTCCAACTCAAGGTTTCAGCACTTCCCATTATAGAGTCCTCTAGAGAGACTGACCCATGTTCACAAAGAAGGTGTGAAAGGAATGGCCATTCTGTCTTTGTAATAGCAAAGAACTGGAAATAACCTAGATATCAAGCAACAAACCCAAGTATATACACGGAGTGTAAAGCATACAGAGGTTATCATAAAGGATCTGTATCTTTTTGTATCACAATGAATAAATCTAGAAGACAGTTTTGTGTGAAAAAAACAAAGTTGTGAAAGAATGTGTTCCCAGTGATACTGTTTAGATTTCATAAATATACAAATACTTGTGGGAAGGGTGCCTAGCATCTTTAGGAGAGAAGTTTATCTGGAGAGGCTGAGAGAAGAATGGGGTTGGAAGTTGATATTTTCTCTATATTTATAACATTTTATTTCTTTGTGATCTGAAGCAAATCTGGCAGAACACTGACATTTATTAAATCCAGATGAGGGGTACTACGTATCTCTAAGTTTTTGCATGTTTCAAATATTTCATAATTGAAAGTTTTCAGCTCAGACTAATAACATTGCAGTCCTCAGTTAAACACGCCAGATTGAACACATGCTGCAGTTTTTTCTTCCCCTCCCATACCCTATGCCAGTGTTACTAAAGGAATAGAAAAAGATACAAATATGCAAGGTCAAATATGAGGAAGAGAAATAGGAGCAGATTAGCATTATCAACACTGTTTTGGTCAGCAGAGAGAAATGGATGTATTGTAACTAATTTAGTGATGAGGAGAGAGCTGCATGTGAAGGCCTTTACAGAGAAATTCTAGAAAATTTTGACCCTATACAGTCCAAGAGTTGGAGGCCCCAAGTAGCTGGGAAGATTGCACTGAGAGGTTGGTCATGGGTACATAGTCGGGTCCCTTTCCAAACCGGTGTAATTGTAAAGGCTCTGGAAGCAGGGAGGAATTATTTGAAACATTTTTGGCTGAGCTTGGCTCCCAGAATGCTGGAAGCCAGGCAGGAAATGGAACCATTCTTCTCTAAAGAAAGTGAAGTGTATTCTAAAAATGATCTCTGAGTACTAGCATTTTGGGGTCCCCAGAATAGGGGGAAAACTGTCAGTCTGATTTCAGCAGGAAAGGAATTTATGGAAATAGTGTTTAGTGACTTGCTGAATTACTGGAAAGGCTGTAGAACTAGGTTTGGAAAATGGGTAAGAACAAGGGAGGCCAGCTGGCCAAGACAACACTCAGATCACTCAAGAAAGCCGGCGTGGTGCTGCCTCTGAGCACGGCATGTCCAATTTTGCATTGTCACCACCAGCACTTTTTTTTTTTATAAATTTATTTTTATTTATTTTTGGCTGCATTGGGTCTTCATTGTTGCGTGCGGGCTTTCTCTAGTTGTGGCGAGCGGGGGCTACCCTTCGTTGAGGTGCGTGGGCTTTTCATTGCGGTGGCTTCTCTTGTTATGGAGCATGGGCTCTAGGCGCGCGGGCCCAGTAGTTGTGTCTCGCGGGCTCTGTGGCGCAGGCTCAGTTGTGGCTCACGGGCTTAGTTGCTCCACGGCATGTGGGATCTTCCCGGACCAGGGCTTGAACCCGTGTCCCCTGCGTTGGCAGGCAGATTCTTAACCACTGTGCCACCAGGGAAGTCCCACCACCAGCATTTAAATGAGGGAGCTATTACACCGTCGCCACTACTGATGCCACCAGCTTCCATGTAAATGTATTGCTTCCTCCTTGCTCTTTCCAGATGCTGCCTTTCAATTCAGAGTCCAGGATGTGCACACCTCATTGGCTGAGGAGCAGGTAATGTCTGTGCCCTATCTGTAAGAATAGCTGGTTAACTGACAGTGTGGCACTTTTAGGCTTCTATTGTGGAAGGCAGGCTCTGTATAAGGCAAGGAATTTCCCTGGATATATGAAGAGACTACACAGATGCTAGGCAGTGATGATTATATTTCCCCCTATGTCCAGTTTCCCCAGGTAAACCAATGGGTCCCCACCCAGTCCCCTTCAGGAAAGTCTACTTAGTAGTCACCAGGCCCTGCCCCCACCCAGGTACTAAATGTAAAAGGATGGCCAGTGATAGCAGACATATGAGAAAAAGCCTTCCACGTGAGAAGGACAGTGCTCACAACAAACGGAAGAAAAGTAAATTGAGAAATTTACTTTTTCATTTCATTTCATTGATTTTCATTGAATATGAAAAGAACACTTTTAGGACTTCCCTGGTGGTCCAGAGGTTAAGACTCTGCGCTCCCAGTGCAGGGGGCCCAGGTTCGAACCCTGTTCAGGGAACCAGATCCCGCATGCCACAACTAAGAGCCTGCATGCTGCAGCTAAAAAGCCTACATGCCACAACTAAAGATTCTGCATGTGGCAACGAAGATCCCGTGTGCCACAACTAAGACCCAGCGCAGCCAAATAATTTTTAAAAAAATAAAAAATAAAAATGAAAGTAGTATTAAAAAAAAAGAACACTTTCAATTTAGTTTAATAATAGCAGGGATAAGACAAAATATCATAGTCATGAAACAAGAACAGATTTTTTTTTTAATGGAA
Source organism: Balaenoptera ricei (assembly GCF_028023285.1). Taxonomy (NCBI): domain Eukaryota; kingdom Metazoa; phylum Chordata; class Mammalia; order Artiodactyla; family Balaenopteridae; genus Balaenoptera; species Balaenoptera ricei. Next base: position 157,633,472 of record NC_082640.1, read on the forward strand.
GAAACAACCAGAGGACACAAAATTTTTTCAAAATTGAGTTCAAGAATAAATAGGAAAAATTAAATAGTCTGGTGGAAAATGAAGTTCAAAAATTTTCCCAAGTACCTAAATGAAAAAGAAATGGGGGGTGTGAGAGAAGAGATAAGAAACTATTGAGGAAGTACAGTATCCAATAAATAAAACATTTACAAAATGAAAGAAAAAAGGAAGAAAAGGAAATATCAAAACAAATAATGAAGTAACATTTCACTTAACTGAAAGAGGTATGTTTTTATGTTGAAAAGGCCTATTGGGTGTCCAATACAAGGACTATAAGAAGACTCACACAGAGGCCACTCCAGTATTGAAAAGATGATCCTAAAAAATTACTGGAAAAGAACTTGTATAAAAGATCAGGAATCAGAATATCATTGGACCTTTCAATTCCAACAGTAGAAGCTAGAAGATAATGAAATAATACCTTAAAAATTCTAATGGTAAATGTCTTACTACCTAGAGTTTTATACCCAGCCAAACCATCAGTCAGATTAAGGCTAGATGTGCCAAGACTCAAAACTTTAACACCTAGGTACTTTTCTTAGGCAGTTGCTGAACGAGGATAGTGGTCCATTAAAATGAGGGAATAGAGTAAGAAAGAGAAAGATAATGAGATCTGGGAAGCATGGAATTCATCCCAGGAGAGGAGGGAAGGAAATGTCAGGATGATGATGGTGATGATGTCTTTCTGGAGATGCCTGTGCAGTAGACCTGGAGATCAGCAGGGCTGGATTGGAGCACAAAGATGGAGAGAAGTCTCCAGGAGAGAGAAATGGAATGGGCACCTGTTACTTTTGACCATGTGAGAAACAGGAATGAGAAAAGTGTTTTTGTCTGTTTGTTTGTTTGCTTCTCTTGTTGAATTTAGAAAGAATTAAGGGTAGGTATATAGAAACTAAGCAATTGAAAAAAAGCAATTATTAACTCCAGGAAAAATAAAAGTAAGCAACTGAGCAAATATAGCCATAGTAATATAAATCCTGATGTATATATGTGATATAACTGTGACATACATATATAAATCTATCCATGCACAGTTACATAAAATAGGGCAAGGGAAGTGGGGAGACACTTATTGGAAGCATGCTTACTTCTCATCTTCCAAAACAGAACTTCAACAGAGAATATCTAAGATTGATAAATCAAGAAATAGCGCATAATCATGTTATTTAGGAACATGGAAATACTGGAGGAAACAGTGCTATGAATTGAAAGTGATTGCTCCTGGGAATGGAGAAGATGAAATAAAGCACTACTGTTTGGTTTTGTTTTTTCCTTAAATGCCTGAAGTACGATTTGCTTTAACGAGTGTATGCATTACTTTGGTAAAAAAAAAAAAAAAAACATAAGTGAAAAGCTAAATAAATAGCAGAGTAGTGAGTATCTTTGTACCACAGGTTTTCCTTCTTACAGATGGTAAAAATCACTTCTCAATGTTTGTTGTACCACTTGTTTTCCTGTTCAGATGTAGTTGACATTCTCTATTAAAGGCTAAGGATCATAAAGTTAAATAAGGTGCAGTTCCTGGCCTGAAACACTTGTGGCTTAGTGGGTGGTGTATCAGGAAACTTTAAAAAATCAAGATGTTCTTGATGATTGCCTTTTGGGGACTAAGAATGTGGGGGGAGTGTTAGGGACCGTAAGAGAAGGAGTGGATGCCCGTAGCTCACAGGAGTGGGATATTCATGGGGCTTGCTGAAGGAACAGTGATTAGAGAGGGCTGGTGTAAGTGTGAGGAGTCGTCCTGGGGCTCAGCAGAGGAAAATCCCTTCTGCTGCTGGACAGCCATCCATTTGCAAATGTTGAAAGAGAGAATATGGAGCCCAACAGTATGAATATTTTCTGGTTTACCCACCTTTTTTTTTTTTTCCTGAAACGGTTCTACCAGTTTCTATTGCTTCTACCAACACAAGGATGTCTGTTTTAACTGTAGCACCATTAACAGTGGGAGGACTGACATCCCTAGAATGTTTCCTAATAGGTATAAAATGATGCAGTGTTGTTTTGATCTGTATGTCTTTTGTTGCTTATTATACCCATGATTGTTGTAACACTAGTTAGGCTTTTTCTTGCGTTTGTGCTCTGTTGAAAGATTTTTTGTTTTTTTGTTTTTTTTACTCCAACATATCCTTTCTTTTAAACCTATTTTAACGAAAGTTTCATCAGAAAATTTTCAAAATCAGTTATTTTGTCAGAAAACTTCAAACTGACAGTCCCTCGCTTTTTATTCCCAGCAGAGCTGGTGTTAGAAGGTAATAATGCAAAGTGAAATCAATTTCTTTAAAGTGGAGAATCCCTCTCTTGTTTTTTATTCACCATAAATTACCTGCAGTCCTCTCAAGGGATGCTGTTAAAAAAGGTAACGTGTCAGGGGATGGGGCGGGAGTGTGGACAACTTCCTGGAAGAGACAATACCCAAATGCAGTCTTGAAGGAAAAGAAAGAGTTCAGCAGGAGGAAGAGGGATGGGTAGGACTAAGCACAGAGAAGGAGGGAAGAGAATTGGGTGAGGTTATGTTTCAGTAGAAGTTGCCACCTGGTTTCTCCTGAAGGCTCCAGAGTGCGTTCAAGGTGCATTCAAGTACTTGCACCTGGTTCCCCTTTCCCTTTTACTAGAGCTGCAGGTTCAGAGTGCAGAGGGGCTGTGCTGTTAACCAGGGAGATGCATCATGCGTTTGGGAAATTCTCTTGCCTTGAGAGCAGAGGGAAGTTATCGTGAGGTTTCGAGCAAGAGAGTGTAAGTGTTGTGCTTGCCTGTGTGCACTTTATAGAAACGCCTGCATAGGTAAAGTGATCATATTTTAAAGCGAGTGATAATGCAAACAGGACTGCATTTTAAGATCGAACTTACTATGTCCAGTTAGGGGATTTATTTCACTTTGCCACAAAAATGAAAAGGGTGACCAAGAAACAAAAGAAGACTTCCTGCCACAAGGTTTTATCTTGGAACACTTGGTCAGTTTGCATTTTACTTAACTTTTTTCCCCCTAGTTTGTAAATGAACATTGAAGTGATAAAGTTAATAGATTTGTAAGATCTCATTTAGAAATCAGAGGTTTTTAAGTTTGGAGGCATAGATAAAAATAACTTCATTTGAAGGTTATAATGTTTATGTATATTTGTATATGTACATAATTAGTAAAAAATACTAAAATTTTTATATAATTAGTAAAAAATTGACATAGTAAAAAAAAAAAAAACCTTGGAGGGTTGTGGTGTGCATTGACTTAAAGTTCTTTCTTTGCTTTTGTCGTAATTTTTGTTGACAAGTTGCCAGAAACATTTGTATAGGGCTCCTGTTTTCAGAACCAGGATAAGTATATAAAAGATTCAAAATGTGTCCGTTGTGAAGTGTTTCATCAAGTGCTTTATGTCAGGTTGGCAAGGGAGGTCCCCTGCCTCTCCTGAACGTAAGTAGATGGTTTCATGCTTCATCACCCACCCTCCACCTTTCTTTTCTTCTTTTTCTGGTTCTGTAAGCACTGGAGTCAAGTCTCTTCAGATGTGAGCTGTTCCCTGCACTGCTTCCTTTCTCTCCCTCCTTCTTATTCAGTGCCTGTCTTATTGTGTTTGTACTCCCGACCTGACCCCGGCACAGAGTCTAGAAGAATTCATGAACCAGTGGGGGGGCTACCATTGGGGTTGGGATTGGGATATCTTTTTTTTTTTTTTTTTTTTTTGGGATTGGGATATCTTGAAGGAAAGATGTATTTTTCACTTTTTTAGCACTATTTCAGTTTTTTTTTTTTTTAACAAAGCGTATTCATTTTTTAAAAACAACTGAAAAAGGGGGCAGCAAAGTGGAGACTTTTGTATGGGAGAAAAATTATTTGAGGATAGAAGATAAAAATTATTTTGACCATTATCAATTTGATGGCAGTGATCTTTAATTTCTGTTTTCTGTTGTCTCTGCCACCTGTGCTGTACTAACCACCCCTCCTTCCCTTTTCCTGTGAATGTGTTTACTTACTTTGCTAGGATTCTTAACAGCAGATTCTATTGTGCATTTGTTATCTCATGTGATGGTGCCTTATCCAGTTCTGATTCACTTCTTGTTGCTCTTTTAAGAGATTTTCTCATTATTATGGCTATTTTTCATGTACTTTGATGATGAGTGGATTGAAGAGAGGAAGGTCAAACCGCTCTTATTTTTCATTCACGACTGTTGTGAAGACTCCTTAAGAGAGAACAATGAAGCTGAAATCTGTATTAAATTTCAGTGAAGGCGACTTTTTTTTGACAGGTCTCCCTCAACACAGTTTTTATGAGATAACCATAATTACTTTTTAGATTACAATATAAATTCTATTAATGTATCAATTAATTTCTAGTTCATCTTAGCTGGGACCGCATGGCTTTTGTTGCAAAGGATTCCATTTCAAGGATACTGAGCTTAGGTGCTTTGAGGGTGAGGATTGGATGGATCTGTGTCCTTCAGTACCTAAAATGTAATTGAGGAGGGAAGGCCCAACCATGTGTAGAGTTAATTTCAGAAAGTAGGAGAAGGAGAGGCATCTTATGGAGGGTGGGTCCTCCAGTGCCAGGAACATGGCTTAGGGATCAGACCCAGCAGTGACCCAGTCTTTTCTGAGTGGCAGGGTCTTAGTAGGAACTGCGGTGGATGATACCTGCATGCAGATTGATGTGGGGAGTAAACGAGGTAGTTAGTGCACAGTAGGTGGTACAGATGGATGCTCAGACTGTAGTTACAGCTGGCGGCAGCAGGTTGTTGAAAAAGCATGTTCCTGAAGGACAGCCTGGTGAAGCGGACAGGGTAGAAGTCAGGGAATGGGGAAGTCTGGCTTCACATGTGGGCTCGGCCCCAGCTGTTTAACCTTGGTGGACTTAACGGTGGCCCTGAGACACCCCATGTGGAAAATGAAGGGATCAGACAAGGTATTCATTCTAATAACTCACAGTTTTAAAATTCTGAATGTAAGGTCAAGAGGGACACCCTCGATTCCGGTTCAGTCATTGTGGAGCCTTAGGAAAAGGTGCTGGCTTGTGGAGGGCAGATTAGTCCCTGCTGTTACAGGAAGAAGGCAGGCTTTTGGGGGTGGGTGCCACTTAATTCTGAGCTCCAGGCCTGAGTCACACAATAATGGGGTTGCAATTGAGGGGCCTCTGAAGTTTCACGAAAGACAAGTGACGTGACCACTGCAGCATTTTAAGGAAGTTAATTATCAATATATTTTCCCCACTGGGTGTAGAGATTCATGTCTGGATTGGGCTTCAGAAGTGATACTCAGGCTACACATGGAGGCCTTTCTTCTTTTATAATGTATTTTCAAAATAGTTTTTCTGCCATAAATCCTCTAACTGCTATCCCAGTATTTATTGAGAGAGAGCCCTCCACGCAGTGAGCGCTTTGTCAGGCACGGTGTGCTTACCTCTCCAAAGGGGAGATACTCACCTCCCAGGGTGCTCGTGAGGGCTGAGAGGATGCACAAGGGCCAGAGAGCGGAAAGCATGGGAGAGTCCCACGTTCTCCGAGCTCTGGGGGGAGAGAGTTTATCCTCAGAAATAAGAGTACAGTGAAACAGACAACCCATCTGCAGTCTGTATTTAAGGAAACACTAAGGCAATGTGGAATGATTTTATGTTTTAATTTTTTCCTTTTAAGCTCTTGGTTCTTGGGTGGTATTTTAAAAGCTGCTATATGAAATATGGTTACTGTTTTTTGGTTTTTTTTTTAATTGATTAATTAATTAATTTTTTATTTTTGGCTGTGTTGGGTCTTCGTTTCTGTGCGAGGGCTTTCTGTAGTTGCAGCGAGCGGGGGCCACTCTTCATCGCGGTGCGCGGGCCTCTCACTATCGCGGCCTCTCTCGTTGCGGAGCACAGGCTCCAGATGCGCAGGCTCAGTAATTGTGGCTCACGGGCCTAGTTGCTCCGTGGCATGTGGGATCTTCCCAGACCAGGGCTCGAACCCGTGTCCCCTGCATTAGCAGGCAGATTCTCAACCACTGCGCCACCAGGGAAGCCGAAATATGGTTACTGTTGATATCAATCGTGATTAATAATGTTTAGGATATTAGAGTGTCGTGTAGAAGGAACTTTCTGTTCACCTGTTGTTCTTACTGATGTGGCTTTCTACTCTTTTCCCAAGCCAAAGTTAAATATGCCTCAAAGTGCCCTTTCTTAAATTGTTTTTGGAATATAAATACTCAAATGAGAAAACCATGATGTCTTTGACAAAGCCAGTTGTTCTGTCTTACTGAACCCTCTGGTTTCCTACACTCCTCTTTTCCTCTTCCGGTTAGATTTTAGGAACTTGAGAGTGGAAATGTTCCTTCTTTGCCTCCCCCTCTGATAGTGACTAGCTCAGTGCAAAGCATTGAACAGTGCTCGAATAGCCCACGCTGGCAGCCTGAAAAGCTGTCCTTAGTGATGCAGATTCTCAGCTGTGGTTCATCCGGTGTGGATCAAAGGCAATTTTTCATGGCTTGTATAGTTTAAATCTGACTTAATACAGTTCAGACCATCTCTTTCCTCCCTGCCCTCAGAGAAAATCAGTACTACTAGATTCTTCCTTTCCGGGTTAAATGTACAGTTTCAGTTCCTTGAGCCATCGATACCTCATAGCACTGTTATAATGCTCTCCAGAGTGTTGGTCTGCAGTCCAAATGGCGACCTTCTTCCAATTTAGCTCGAGTCTCCGCAGAAGGGGGGTTGTGAGGACAAAAGGTGAGAAGTACGTGTACATCAGAAAGTAGATGTGTTCCAGGAAAGGGCAACGAGTGATGATGACTCGGTCGGTGCTTCGTTTAGGCGGCCTCACCTGACTGCCCACGTCACTGCAACCTTGTGAAAGGGTGAAATGGAGACTCTAGGGTATGTCAATATTAAATATAAAAAAAGCAATATTAAATACGAAGAAATGAGGAAATATAAGCAATTGTGTTAATCATCTGTATGGAGTAATTATTCAAATCCTGTAAATACTGCTAATCTTACAATCTTTAGTAATCTATACTTTATGTAGCCCTCTTTGATTCCATTTTAATCAGGGGATTTAGCATAAGATCATCTTATTGGAAGGACCTGATAGCTGTTGAATTTTGACTTGTTTGGTGATTTGAATGGTTGGAGGTTTAATATGGTGCAGTCTTTAATAATTAGTATTCAAAATCATACTACATACCCAGATCATATTTTATTTATTTTTTTTTTTTAAGATTTATTTATTGATTGATTGATTGATTGCTATGTTGGGTCTTCGTTTCTGTGCTAGGGCTTTCTCTAGTTGCAGCAAGCGGGGGCCACTCTTCATCGCGATGCGCAGGCCTCTCACTGTCGTGGCCTCTCTTTGTTGTGGAGCACAGGCTCCAGACGTGCAGGCTCAGTAGTTGTGGCTCACAGGCCTAGTTGCTCCGCGGCATGTGGGATCTTCCCAGACCAGGGCTCGAACCCGTGTCCCCTGCATTAGCAGGCAGATTCTCAACCACTGTGCCACCAGGAAGCCCTTATTTTATTTTTTTAGTAACAGAATGATGTTTCTTTTTTTTCTCCTAAGTTTTTTCTTCTGATTATAAAAGTTATAGTGCTTATTTTAGAAAATAAATAATATAGACCAATACCAAAAAGAAAGAAAAAAAATTATTCATAATCTAACTATGTAACAACAAGCATTATAAATCCTTTGGTGAGCTTCCTGTGGCTTGTTTATATATCTTTATATAACTTTAAAAAGCATAGCTAAATTTATAATGTATATACCATTTTGTTTGTATCCTGAATTCTTCTGAAACTGGGCCTGTTTGTGCCCAGTTACATTCAATAGGATGCACAGTATAAAAATTTTTTTTTTTTTTTAAAGTTAGTCCATGGTCAAATCGGTTAAGAAATATCTTAGTTTAATAGTAAGTGTTGGGTTTTTGTTTTTCTTGTTTTTTTTTTTAATTGTAGATTTCATAGAGCCTTAGTATACTAACATGTATTATCATGTCGTAACAGAGGTGATAGTGTGTCCCTGCCTTATTTACTTATGGAACCCTTTCTTATGAATTAATAACTTGGATTTGAAGCACAATTCAGGGAAAGTTGATAAGCCTTTCCCCCTGCATAGTAGACATTTATTGTTTGTCTCCCCTGACATCCATTTCTCACATGCCATTCCCCAGATCCTATTTGGTAATAGGATGATCAGTACTAGATCACAGTTTGCAGGATTGATGAATAACTTTTTAATGGATTTTAAATGAATATTAATGTACAAATTAGTATTTTCAAAACACTCACTACCTTCGTGGATTTAGTCTGCTCTCTTGATATCCTGGGTGCCAGCCATGGAAACTCCATGCCCCTGATGAGTTGGTGAGCTCTGATTTCTTTTCCTTGAAAGTGTTCATTTGCTGCACCTCAAACACTATTTTTCCCCTAATAATGCTGGTTCACTGTTACCTTCTACTTATTACCTTTTACCCTACTTTTTACCTTTTACCTCGCTACTTCAAGCTCCTCACACCTAGCTCTTTGACATTATATTAATTGTTTACTGCGTAAATTTTGTCATGTTTAAATATAAGTGTTCGAATTTATTCTATTCTCCTTTACTTTGCCAGCTATGGAATCGTTTCCCTACCCATCAGTAATTCTATCATGTATCTTGCTCCATACGTTTTTAATTTTATCACCTCTCTTCTGCCATCAAGCTCACTGCCAAATTTTCATGTTGTTTCCTTCACCCGCAACTATGCAAAGTATCTTCAAGCCTTACTAGGCCTTTGAAATGGAACTTTCTTCGTTGAACTTTTTTAGTTTGGAGGGTGGGTGGGAGGCAAATGTTATTATCTCTTTTGGTCCTCACTCTGTCCAAACAAGCACTTTTTAAAAAATATTTATCCTTATTTTTTTGTGGCTGCGTCGGGTCTTAGTTGCGGCGCATGGGATCTTCGTTGAGGCAGGCAGGATCTTTTCGTTGTGGTGCGCGTTCTCTTTGTTGCGGCGCTCGGGTTTCTCTACTTGTGGCGCTTGGGCTTCTCTGTAGTTGTAGTGTGCAGGTTTTCTCTCTCTGGCTGTGGCGCACAGGCTCCAGAGTGCGTGAGCTCTCTCATTGGGGTGCGCGAGCTCAGTAGTTGTGGCGAGTGGGCTTAGTTGCCCCACGGCATGTTGGATGTTAGTTCTCCCACCAGGGATCGAACCCGCATCCCCTGTGTTGGAAGGCGGATTCTTTACTGCTGGACCAACAGGGAAGTCTCCAAACAAGCACATTTTAAATTGCTTTCTTATCTCTAAACTCAAATGTAACTTTATCCTGTTATGTATGTTTTGTATCCATAACTTCTTTTTTCACTTTGGTAATTCCAGGGCAAGTTATCTGAATCTACTTTGTCTCCATCAGTGCTTTTTTAGATAGTGAACATTTGGAGAGCAGGAACTAGATTTATCAACTCCTCTCTTCCCAATCCTTCCTACTTTTTGTTGATGAAGGGATAGAACGGAAATGAAAGAAGGGGGAAGTCCAGTCTAAAAAGTTATGTGCTGATTCATAAAGTTTAAATTATCCAGGACATTGCACGGAGTCGTTTGTATGTGTTTCAAGGCTAACTTGAAAGAGTGAGACGTCCCTTCTATCTGAGATGTTACTTTTATGTAATGTGAGTGAAATTCAGGAAAGCCAAGAAGGGATGTAAAGAGAATTGTTGGCCTTATTTGGTTATCTTAGCTAATCTAATGTTCAGGCACTGTGGTGTGATATTTCTGTTTTAAAATAAAGTTTCCTGTTACAATCCAAAGCAAGAATATTTATGGGTATTTTAAGTCTGTATATACAACTTCATAAACTATTTACATTGACATTTTCATAAATACTGATGTTGTATATCTGTGGAATCTCGGGGTATTTGTATAGTTATTCATCATCAAAATTCCTTCTATTGCCTGTAAGCATTGAGAGTTGGCCCTGTATTTGAGGCTGTACCAGTTAAGGAATCTAACAACATCCCATTTTGGAATACGGAAGTAATTGATGAGGAATGCTACATCTTTTTAGTGAATGTAACATCGTATTGCAGATTATTTCAGGGCAGGAACTGTAAGTTGTTGTTGGTTTTTTCTTTCCTTCCCACATCTTCTTGTGTAACCTTTAAACTATTCTTTATGCCCTTGGCACAAAGAAAGTTTCCCATGTTGTTCCTTTCGTTTGGTTCCTTCAATTATTTATTGTTCTCACTTCCTTATCACCCATTTATTTCTTGGAAAAATTTTATTTTCCCATTTTTTCTGCTTGTTAGTTAATTCATTGTTGAAAATAGATAAAAAGGGAAGATATCAAATGAGCACGTGCATATATTTTATCTGGAGTTTAGGGGAGAGGGTCATGAGAAGAAATTTGGAGGTAACTGCATAGAGATAATATTTAAAGCTGTGGGTACCTATGACATCACCAGACAGTAGTGGCCACCATGCAGATATCTCCCAAAGTAATTTCATTATTCTGCTTCATTCAGTTGCGCAGGCAGCTGATCCAATGAAGTCAACACCCTGCTCTCCAGAGTAATATTTTTACTCCAGTGTAGCCAGGCCTGCGATCTCATCCTAATGCACTCAGTGCTCAGATGGATCCTAATGCTGATACCCTTTACAGCCCCTTCCAAAACTCTGAAGACTGGTAAGAGAAGTAAGCCAAGCATACCACCCTGGAATCACTAGCTTTTGAATGGAGCCCACCAGCGATCCTGAGGAATGAGCCAAAAGAAAGAGGCACCAGAAATTAAGGAGAACGTGTTCATCATGGAGGCCTAGAGAAGACACAGTTTCAGGAAGGAGGGGGAGAGGTCAAGAATGTAAATGTCTCAGTGAGCCAGGATGACAGGGACTGTTTTTACACCTGTAGCTTCCCTTGGAAGGAGGGACTGTTTCCCCAAATATCCCTAGCACCAAGTGTGTGGTCTGTGTTCAGAAGAGAATGCAGCAAGGCTCAGGGTGATTTAGAGGAGAGGGGGAGGTACTTCTTCTGGAAAAATGGTGTTATCAGAAAAAGCTGATAGGTTACCTGGTGATAGACCTTGAGTGATGGAAAGACTTTCATCTACTAGACGTTGAACGCATCTTCTCCTTTTCTGATAGTTTCCAGGACCTCACAGAACTAGACTGGTACTGGTATTCTAGGTAAATGGATCTACCATGGACTCAAATAGTACCTAGAGCTGTAAAATTAAACATATATATAACAAGGATATTTCTTAAATAGTTTACTCTTTCAACAGATGGAGGTGACATGCTGTAAATTAGTATTGCTCTTCTATTCTGTTGTTTTTTACCATATTTAATGATGCTTAGGCAGGTTTGCTGATAATTAGGAGAATTGCTGATAACTGTCAGTATATGTTTGCTCTTTCCATCAACCCCGAGGAATAGGTTTTAGGTGTTATTGATGTGTCATCATATTACACACATGGATGGCATCTTTATTTTCAACTAGTACTTGAATAAATGCAAAGCATATATGTTTGTATAGATGCTACTCCGTGTCTGAAGTTTCATATTGTGCCTAAAGGGGTTTGTTGCTATAAATAAGGATGGGAAAGAGGAAGGGGAAGAGAAAAGGAAAAAAGGTCCTCATGACAAGAAAAGAAAATCTGTTATTTAACTTAGTTGTCCATCTGGAACCTTCTCCGTTTTTACAGGTCATTAAACTGTGGGTACTCTCTCCCCTATGTGCCCGTCTATATTTTGAAATTAAAAGATAACATTGAGTTGTTATTATAATCAAGATGTAATAGGAGTCTTGGCATTTCTTTTAAATTACAAAGAAACATAGTTATATCTGTATAAGATTTTTTTAAACCCATTAAAAAACACAGGAAGCATATGAGATGGTTCTGAAAAGGTGTCCTGTAGTAGTGACGATCAAGAGTGGAGATTTTTCAAGTCAGTGCTATTTACTGTATTTTGGTGCTGGCCTTCAGTTTCCTCCTACAATGGATATAACTTCACATATCCTAAAAAAGGCAGTCCTGCAGTGAACTCTATTCTAAGGGAAAGGAAATGTGGAAAGAAAAGAGTTTTTACCCCGGTGGGATTGGTGCATTGGCTTTTTAGAGAATGTCTGTTCTGGGAATGGTAGGTGATTCATTTGCATTTCTGTGAGCTTGTGAGAAGCATTGCAAACATCTGATTTTCATAAGAATCTATTGAGAATTATTTTGTATGTCAGTGTATTCTTTCTTTGAAAGCTATTTCACTGAAATAAACAGCTTCTTTTTCCCTAGTTCGTTACAAAATAGCTCATAAATTGTGGTTTGGGGTTGTCAATTTTTTTTTTTTGAAATGGGCTAGTGTTTATTTTGCATCTTGCTTCAGTTGCCCAGTTTCCTTCCATTTTATAAGGAGCACTTCTTGAACCTTGGCTGTGGCCACACGGGCTGCCTTCAGATTCAGCAGTTAGCACATTATTCCACTTGAAGGTTTACAGTTCAAGAGGAGCTTGGACAGTTCCCAGATGTAAAGTCAACTCATAGCAATCTGACGATAGAAGTATCTAGAAAGCTCAAAAGCCAGGTTTAATGGGTAGTTGTGCAAAACCATTATCCCTTTCACAAAAGATGGTGAAGAGGAGCGAGAGGGAAAACAATTGGCGTTACTGTGCCGGGCTGGTCTGAGCAGCCCGTGCGAGCGCAGCTGGAGTTCAGCTGGCCCTGCATTCTGCAGGCGGCCGTACGTTTTGAAACACCCCTAAATGTTCCAGCCCTTAAATAGCAGCGCGTCTTCTAAAATGATGCTGCATAGCGCAGGAGAAATTAAAGCGGCTGCCTGGGAGGCAGGAAGCCGACTAGCGAGATGCTTAATTATCGTGGAAGTAAGTGCTTGTTGCCGGGGAGCGGAGCGCAGCGAGCGCGGGTCGGCCTGGGTGTCAGCCGTGATTTGTAGACAATGCGGCCCCGGCAGCGCAGTGCTGGTTCAGCAGCATCTTTCCAAACATGCATCTGGCAGGAATTTAAAGGCCGCCTCTTGTGTAATTTGTGGAACCTTGGAAAAGGGTGCTCTGCCTTTATTTTCATGACGAACGCAACCATTCAGGATTTTGTGCTCAGAATTTGTGCCTCTCTCCTCCTGATTGACGTGCTCCTGAGGAAGTTGGCTTTCTTCACCTGTCACCTGGAAGGATGTTAGCAGTTCTCTGTCGTCGCCTGGGGGATATGGAAAGGTCTGTCCACAGCAGCATTTGGTTTCTGCTGTCTTCATAAATTAGTGCCAAAGGGTGGGGTGGGTTGCAGTGTGTAAGGAAATGCAGGCATTTTGCTAATGAGTGAAATGTTTCTAGCTTTAAGGGTAGATGGATCTCAGAGCTTGGGAAGAGGTGGTGGAAAACGCTGGATGCATTCTGAAATACTCCTCTTTGGCATAAGTAATAAAGTAGAGGGAAATATAGAAGCGTGCTAATGGGTAGAATGGCTCCGGGAAAACCCTGTTTATTTTCTCTCTATTGTATTTGCTCTTGCCAACTCTGTTAAGCCTTTGTAAGGAAACAAAAAAACAAGTTTGGATTTTGAAATACAGAAGAGGTTAAAAAGTGAGCGTTGCGACATATTCAGTGACATAATTTTTCCATTTTTAGTCTTGTTAAAAAACCGTACGTTGCTCTAATTATCGAACTCTGTTGGTTATGCCTTGAACTTCTGGTCAGCACAGTGGTTCATGATATTCTACATTATTAGAGGTCATTGGAGTCTGTACGTCGTCTTTACTTGGGCTAGGAGCCTTGATATCCTGGAACGAGATCCCTCACCCCCCTTCGTAGTGATATGAAACAGTTCAATTAATCTGAAGTGTTAATAGTCTTTTAAAATATATATAATTTAAATGATGGATATTATTAAATGCTTTCACTTTCTTCCTTCCTTTCAAGCCTGCTTTACTAAAAAGATGGGTTGATCCTTATCAACCACAATCCATTAGTGAGTCTTTTATTTGCATGTGTCTGGTTTTGGCAATTGCATGTTTATTTTTAGATGTATTTATCAAATGCTAATTCCAATTGTCCTTCTCTCTTTTAGAGAAAGCATGGGATTATGGCAATCACAGAGTCCCAGAGATACAAGTTGCATTCAGTTTTTTTCTGAAAGAAAGCCATCTATCAAAGTGAAGCAGAGGAACTCTTGTGGATTATAATGTTTTGAAGGTCTGGATTTTCAGAGGTTTGAAAATAAGGCATTGTTTAACCTTTTAATTGAAAAAGATTAAGATCTCATGCAACTGATGTATTTTCTGGAAGCCATTCTCCAAAAGGGAAGTGCACATTTAAAACTTAGGTATGATGGTCCTTTCTGCAGGGATTTAAGTCTGATTGCTTTTACATCATGACCAGCTTGAAACGGTCTCAGACAGAAAGGCCGGTTGCCACTGAAAGGGCGTCTGTTGTGGGCACAGATGGCACCCCCAAAGTCCACACGGACGACTTCTACATGCGACGCTTCAGGTCTCAAAACGGCAGCTTAGGGTCATCAGTCATGGCTCCTGTAGGCCCCCCCCGAAGTGAAGGTTCTCATCATATAACCTCGACCCCTGGGGTCCCAAAGATGGGGGTTCGGGCAAGGATTGCGGATTGGCCCCCAAGAAAGGAAAATGTAAAAGAACCTAGCCGTTCAAGCCAGGAAATAGAAACCTCAAGTTGCCTTGAGAGCATGTCCTCCAAAAGCAGTCCTGTGAGTCAGGGAAGTTCTGTAAGCCTCAATTCCAGTGACTCAGCCATGTTAAAAAGCATACAGAACACACTGAAAAACAAGACGAGGCCGTCGGAGAGCATGGACTCCAGATTTCTCATGCCTGAAGCCTACCCCAGCTCCCCCAGGAAAGCTCTGCGCCGGATACGGCAGCGCAGCAACAGCGATATCACCATAAGTGAACTTGATGTGGATAGCTTTGATGAATGTATCTCGCCCACCTACAAGACGGGGCCGTCACTGCACAGGGAATACGGTAGCACATCTTCAATCGATAAGCAGGGAACGTCCGGAGACAGCTTCTTTGACTTGTTAAAGGGCTACAAAGACGACAAGTCTGATCGAGGTCCCACTCCGACCAAGCTCAGTGACTTTCTCATCGCCGGTGGGGGCAAGGGCTCAGGTTTCTCCTTGGATGTCATAGACGGGCCCATCACACAGAGAGAGAACCTCAGGCTCTTTAAGGAAAGGGAAAAACCACTCAAGCGGCGTTCCAAGTCTGAAACCGGAGACTCGTCCATTTTTCGTAAATTACGCAATACCAAAGGTGAAGAACTTGGGAAATCGTCGGATCTTGAAGATAATCGATCGGAAGACTCCGTCAGGCCCTGGACGTGCCCAAAGTGCTTTGCCCACTACGACGTCCAGAGTATATTATTTGACTTGAACGAGGCGGTTATGAACAGGCACAGTGTAATTAAGAGGAGAAACACCACCACGGGGGCTTCGGCAGCTGCGGTGGCATCCTTAGTCTCGGGACCTTTGTCCCACTCGGCCAGTTTTAGCTCCCCGATGGGCAGCACAGAGGACCTGAACTCCAAAGGAAGCCTCAGCATGGACCAGGGAGACGATAAAAGCAATGAACTTGTAATGAGCTGTCCGTATTTTCGGAATGAGATCGGTGGAGAAGGGGAAAGGAAAATCAGCCTGTCCAAATCAAATTCTGGTTCCTTTAGTGGATGTGAAAGTGCCTCCTTTGAGTCTACCCTCAGCTCCCATTGTACAAACGCAGGAGTGGCAGTACTTGAAGTGCCCAAGGAAAACTTGGTGTTGCACCTGGATCGAGTGAAAAGATACATCGTGGAACACGTGGATCTCGGCGCATACTATTACAGGAAGTTTTTCTATCAGAAGGGTGAGTAGAAATCTTTTATTATTTTAATTTTCTTTTGCCATACTTTCTGAAAAAGAGTACTGTCTATTAGGTTTTTTAAGCAGCGTGATGTAAGATTTGCATGAATGCCTTCTCCTGATGGTGAAAGAGTTAAATAGTTATTTGCTGCAGTGTATTTCCTTTTGCATTTTTGAGTTACTTTCTCCTTTTAGATACATTAAATATCTTGTATTGACTAGCTTATGAAATATTAATTTTTTTTAAAACCTTTGATTTAATGGATGAAATTGTAATCTTTGTGTAGAAGACTTGCTGTGTCACCTTTAGGGATAAATGTCATATAAAGTTAAAAATATTATAAATGCAGCTTTTTTTTAAAGGGTTACTAAAGCAATCTTAATGCTGTTTTTCATTTATTTAGCACTTTTACAGTTAGTACGGGACCATTTCTTTTCTGCCTCAATATTCTCATCAGTAAATGGGAATTATAATACATTCCTATTCATTTCACAGGAATTTTAGTGAGAATTAATTTTACTATTTGACAAAAGTATCAGAGCCAGGAATCAAACCTAGGTCCTCTAGATTTGAGTATAAAAGTCACTGGAGTGAGAAGTACTGTTAACATGTTGGTGACTTCCTTTTCCATTTTGTATGGGGGAAAATACATGCCTATATTGTTGGATTGTACTGCATGTGAACTGTATTTGTATACAGTTTTATCTCATGCTTTTAAGAAAACTCTGTGATTCATTGAAAAGTAGTTTAAATGAACTCTTAAGAGCTTTCTAGTAGTGTTTTTGAGCAGCATTATTAATTGAAGAATGAGTTTGTCACGCAAGCACCCAAGCTAGGAAACAGGATGCTTGCCGAGGAAGAACATACACCTGTGGTCCACTAGCTAGCTCAGTCATTTCTGCATTGAACCCAAGTGAGAGGCCCCCTGTATGCAAGCTACTAGAGCAGTTTTTGTTTTCCCACCTACTGTTTGGGGGTTTTGAGTCCTGCCTAAGTCCTTTTGAGATTTATTCTTCGGAATGAAGTTTCATTTCTAGTACTTCATTCTGGTACTCTAGCTTTATGACAGTGCTCACTTTAAAATAAAATTTATTGTAAGGTTATTACATGTTCAACCCCATTCACGGGAGTTTATTGACCAAAAGAATCTTGTCTTGGTGCTCAGTATCCATGTCTCTTAAACATCTATGGCATAGGTCCTGAAACCAATATGATAATGAAAATCCCAAATTCATTTGTAAGCCATCTTTATTTTCTCAGCATAACCTTCTGGAGTTCAGATTTTAGAAATCACTTCTTTCTCATTCTGTCCGTTAGGCTACAGGGTTTCTCGACCTTGCCATCTTGGCATTTGGGGCCAGATAATTCTTTGTTTGAGGGGATGTGTCATATGCGTTGTAGGATATAAGATGTTTAGCAGCGTCCCTGGCCTCTACACCCCAGATGCCAATAGGTGCCCCCAATTGTGATGACCTAAAAAGTCTCCAGTCGTTGCCATGTGTCCTTAGGAAGTAAAATTGCCCCTAGCTGAAAACCCCTGTTTTGCTGTACCTGGGGAAGTTTTCCACAGGTGTTTGTGAGCTGTCTATAGGTGAGGCCATCTTGCTAAAGAACTGACACTCCAACATGAGAAAGAACATGTTACTTACAGTCTTTATTTATGTAGTAGTTGGCTCTTTTCCTATTAGGCAATATGATCACATTAATGATGAACATTTTGAGTACTTACTGTGTACCAGGAACTTAGCATTTGGTATGACGTGCATTTTCTCATTTCACCCTCTCTATGCCCACTGGGGTATAGGTATCGTTATTGATGGCATTTTCCAGATGAGAAAACTGGGGTGTAAGTGGCTGGTTTTAAGCTGTTAAGCTGTCACGAAGCTAGTAATATTGGAGCCAGGATTTCACCCTTGGAGTGGCTGACCAGAGTCATGTTCTTGACTGCCTTGCCTTGCTCTCTATTATATTAGACTAAAGGGAAGGAGTATATTTTTATCTTTAAACCTGGTAAAATTTTGTTCAACGTACTTTGTCTTTCAAAAGTAAGGAATAAAAATTTGAACACCTATATTCCAGAGTAATCCAGCTTAGATCATAACACTTCATAAATTTAAGAGCAGTTAATTGAAAGTAGTTTCTAATTTAAGCCATAGAAAATACCCTCTTAGCTAACATAATTGGAACAAGTTAACTGAAAAAAATCATTAAGACAGGGAATCTTTCAGAAGTATACATACTCAAAATATTTTATTTTCATTAAAATATATAATAATAACTATATATTTGCTAAACTCTTGTGAGAGGCCGAGGGCGTTTCTTTGACAGTGATTCTACTATTTTGAATTCTACATTGTGTGAATAGTATAAACCATAAGAGCAAAAATATAGACGCTAGCAAAGCAATCTGAATCTTACAGAATCTGAGGCTTCAGAATTTTTTCTCATTTTTTATAGGTCTCGCCCACATCTAATCCAACAGCTTTCCTTTAGTGATTGCTTTTATGAAGTCTTTCCAAAGCCTTCAGTTTAGTTTTTAATAGAAACAAGATTTATCTCTTGTACTCATATTCCATCAGCTTTCATAATATTTAATTAAATTTCATAATTACAATAACAAGTCAACTGGCATAAACAGGTTTGGGAAGACACAGCCGATTCTTTGTCAGCATGGAGTCCCAACTGGTGGGACCAGAAAGTGTGTGTGGCACTAGAGATCGCCTGCTAGTGCCATTGGGCATTTATCATTGTGGTTTACAGAGGGAACACAGAGCAGTAGTTAATACATGAAGCTGGTCCAGTGGAAGGCAATATCAGAGAGCACCTGCTGTGTTTTCTTAGGCTATACAACTTAGAATTTTCAAATTAGGCAGGTCATTTGTCGCAATATGATAAGATACAACAAATTATGGCTCTGAATGACATCACTTGAAGCTGCAATTAACACCCCTAAAGTATAACTGTGTATGAAAAAATTTATATAGTATCTAAACTTTTCTTAAATTTTATTTTCTTGAAGGATAGTTTATTTACAATGTTGTGTTTAATTTCTGCTGTACAGCAAAGTGATTCAGTTATACATATATATGCATTCTTTTTCATATTCTTTTCCTTTATGGTTTATCACAGGATATTGAATAGAGTTCCCTGTGCCATACAGTAGGACCCTGTTGTTTATCCATTCTACGTATAGTAGTTTGCATCTGCTAATCCCAAACTCCCACTCCATCCCTCCCCCGTTCCCCTTCCCTCTTGGCAACCACAAGTCTGTTCTCTATGTCTATGAGTCTGTTTCTGTTTCATAGATAAGTTCATTTGTGTCATATTTTAGATTCCATACATAAATGGTATCTGTACTTTTCATCACAGTATAAAATAGAGTTAGACAAGTAATTCTGTCTTATGATTTTTAATATACAACTTGATTCAGTGAAATTAGTGCACTAACTCATTTTTCCTAATCAGAACCTGGAAGTGAGTCATCTTGTTGAAGGAGTACGTCAATGTCAGATATAATTTATCTTCTAGCAACATGGAGTAGCACTACTGACCTGGTTGTTACTACAACCTCTTTATCACCAGATATTTTCCATTCTGCCATTTAATGAATTCCTGACTTCACTGTGGCTAAGTCTCTGAGGGGAAAATATTCACTTTACTGAAGTGTATATTGTTGACGTTATATGTAAAATTTAATTGTATTAGGCTGATGAAGCTGCCATCACTTTTTAATATTACATTGTTTTTATGAACATCATTGTTTTGCAAATTTAGACTTGAGAGGATATTTGGCTCTATCACATAAGTCCAGTCCGTTGCTGGAAAGATGCTGGCCCAGTAGAGGAATCCCACTGTTTGCATTTATTGAAAGAAGCAACACACCATCAATGTTTTTTCTGGTCCTTCCTCCTGCCCACTTCTCTTTGCTGTTTTGCCAGTGTGTGTGGTGTTTTTATTGAGACTCACCTAGGATTGAATGACAGTAATAATGTAGCTAACATGTATTGTGTTATTACTTTGTACTTTATGCAGACCTCCTCACATAATGCTCATAAGACCCCAAGGCAAAGTTGTCATTGTGATAAGTCCAAGTGATACAACAACATCCTTCTTAGACACAAACTAGGCAGTAGGATAGCATCAAAATTAATCTGGTCATCTCCCTTTGAGTACATATATATTTTGTGTTTAGTTTTTACTTAGTCACCATGATTAAAGTAGCAGTACAGGACTTTTTCAGTTTTGCACTGAGCATACAAGTATCTGAGGCACATCCTCGCTGAATCCCATTCAGAAGGATGCACTAATGGAAAAGAGAGGAGCCCATGGGTTGCCTTGGCAGTGGTGTTTGTTGCTCCATTGATCAAAAGTGTTGATAGGCTTATCTGATGCCAGACAGGGTGTCACTCTCAAAGTCAAGTTATTGAAGATGCTGTGATAGGAAAGGGCCTCTTCCTCCTGCCCAGTGGCCAGGAGCAGCTGCCATTATCTGGTCTGAAGCTCATCTGCGAATATTTGCCCACTCCTGAAAAGAAGAAACACTAATGCTCTGCACCTGATTATTCTTCTGATAACTTTGAACCACCAGATTTGATTGTTCTTTTCCGGTTTACCTTCCTCCTCCTACACCTCCACCCCGCCCTACCCCACCATACATGAGTGTTCGCACACCCACACCCACACCCCCACACCCACACCCACACCCACAAAAGTCAGGTTCAGCAGTCCGCTGGGCTCCAGGATTATCAGTTTGAGGACACAAACAAGTTGGATTTCAGTTGGTCTCGCAATGTCCAATTTTCTGTATTTACCTCTCACCCTCTTCTAATCAGCTGTCTTTAACATTTCTTTAGACTTGACTATATACACTGAACTTCACTTGTACTTGAAGTGACAGCTTTAGTGCTCTGATATACTCTCCAGTTGTGTTATCAGGAGCTATTCTGCTAGTTCAGTTTGTTAAATGAGCATCATTAAGTACCTATTGTAAGTTTTAGTGGATTATCGTAGGGTACATATAGAACATCAGAGAACATCGTACAGCTAAACTTATTTGTAAAGCCCTGGCTTATTTTGTTTGTTTAATTCTTCTGTAAGTATAGCAACATTAAGCTTGAGGAAAGTACTATGGGATGCCTTATACTCAGAGTTATTTTTTTTTTAATTAATTAATTTATTTATTTATGGCTTTGTTGGGTCTTCATTTCTGTGCGAGGGCTTTCTCTAGTTGTGGCAAGCAGGGGCCACTCTTCATCGCGGGGCGCAGGCCTCTCACTATCGTGGCCTCTCTTGTTGCGGAGCACAGGCTCCAGGCGCGCAGGCTCAGTAGTTGTGGCTCACGGGCCTAGTTGCTCCGCGGCATGTGGGATCTTCCCAGACCAGGGCTCGAACCTGTGTGCCCTGCATTGGCAGGCAAACTCTCAACCACTGCACCACCAGGGAAGCCCCTCAGAGTTCTTTAAGGATAGCTATTCTATGGTTAGTTTTTTGTGGACAGTCGTATTTCAAGGAAGTGGTAAACTCCAGCGTCAGCACGTCTGCTCTCCTGAACCATGCTGTGCTCTTGAACTGAACGGTTTATTTCTGCCAAAACTAATAGGGAAAAATTTTATACATGTATAATAACTTATTGTCTTAATGCCCTTGCCTTTTATTTTTTCTTGAGAGCATATCAACTGTATTTAATTTGTTCGAAGGTAGCTCTCTAGTTATTTAACCCTTTTCAGGGAGATCTGGGGCACTAAATAACTTCTTGAGAAACTCACCTAGGAGTGTTTTGCTGCTGTGTCTTTACCTGTTCAGGGTTTCTGGTAGCAAGAAGGCCATTCGGTAGGAAGGTTTGCATGTCTGCTCTTTGGAAAACAAGCATCCTCTCCTTTCTTGGCCGTGATCTCTCGAGTCCCATCACTGATCATCTGAACTCTGATCTGTGAGGCGTTTGGGATTTCATGTTACCTGAGCCATCTCCGTGCAGAGGTTTGTGAAAGCTGGTTAAAAGGGCATGTGCCTCAACTGTTCCTTTCTGTTTTGTTTTTAAAATCAAGCTAGACCGGCCGAAGGCCACATTTGCTCAAACACTTGACTTTACTCAAAGTCATCTTGTAAAGATCCAATCATATAGAAACAGAATGTGCTTTTGCAATAAAACTGATGATGGTGACATTGGCCATTTGGTCATCCTTCAGCCCTTTAGGAAGTTCCACGTGAGAAATTTACTTTAGAATTTGATGCCAGGAATTGTTTTCTGGTAGCTACCAAATGCCTGCCTTTCTAATGACAGGTGTGTTTTATTTGTTTGCTTGTTTTATTTATTTATTTATTTATTTTTACTGTATCTCCTGTTTTACCTCAACTCCCAGAAGCAAATTTGATGCTCCAGTTGTATAACCTTCATTAATAACACATTTGTTTCCACTTTTGTCTTTTATTTTCCAATTTCTGTTTCATTAGCACAACTTACATATTTCCTTTATAATGAATGACCTCAAAAAATTCTTTTTAGAAAAGGTAATTAGTATACGTTTATATCCAAATAAAAGACCTCTGTTCCCAGGCTATGTCTTCAGTTTTAGCTACATTTCTCACTCTCCATTACCTGCTTCCACCTGGTTGGTTATCTAGTTGGCAACTCAAACCCTGGGACACAAATTTTGACTTCATTTTTCTCCCTGAACAAGCCTCCCACATCCTTGCCCTCGTGCTGTAAATGCCACCATTATTATCAGTCACTTGGATTTGAAACACCAGAGCCTCTTTGTTGCCTCTCTTCATTGTTCTCAACCTCCAATCAGTTGGGAAGGCCTCTTGAGTCTACCTTCGAATTGCTGCTAACTTCCGTTCTCTGTGTCCCAATCCCAGTTCTGTCGCTTCAAGCCCGCGTTACCTCTTGCCCCAATTCTTGGCCATTATCTTAGTCTCTCCATCTCTAGTCCGCCCTACTCAAAATGCAACATCTTGTCTTTGCCAAATACAGTCTAATCACATAGCAGTTTACATTTTACATGATTGCATATATGATTTAATCATGTAACAAATACATTATTGGTCAAGTCCTCTGAGAAGCAGGTGTTGAAACAGTATAGGCGTGCAAGTGGTTTGTTAGGGACCTGGAGGTAACGCCTGTGAAATAAGAGGGCAGAGGAAGCAGAATTTAGCAGGGAAGGCCTTCAGTCCACAATGCAGGTCTGACACCATGAAAGTAAAAGGGAAAAGAAGCAAAAATGGGCAGGGGGAGCCTCAGCCCACCGTGCGCATCTGACGAAGTCTCAGCCAACGCCATGGAACGAAAAAGAGCATTAGAGAAGTCATTTGTTGGGCAGTAACAGCAGGCCCTGTCACCCCTGGCATGCTCAGTCCTGGGGCTGCCCAAGAAGAGTGTGGCTGGGCTGGAAAACTGTAGAAGATCCAAAGATGCTACAGCCAGAGACTTTCAACTAATTGCATTTCTTGTGGCCAAATGGGTTGTGAGCCCTTTCTGGAAGGGAAGATGTTAAGTGTTGCACCTCTGTGGCTGCCACATGTGCATGAGTGCCTTCATCATGCTCGGCATGATTTTGGACACTTGGAGTGAGAAATAAAACGGAGTACCTTCATGAGCTTACATTCTGGTGGAGGGAAACAGACAGTAAACAAATCAAACAAAAGTATATACATGCTTACTGTGAAAATTAATAATGCAGAGTTGGAGAAAGTAATCCCTCTCCTAATTCTAATAGTTTAATTTGTAATCTTCTCTATCTTTTCTTTTTTTCTTTTCTTTAAAATTGAAGTATAGTTAATTTACAATGTTGTGTTAGTTTCAGGTGTACAGCAAAATGATTCAGTTATACATACATATAGAAGGATTGATACTTTTTCAGATTCTTTTCCATTATAGGCTATTACAAGATATTGAGTATAGTTCCCTGTGCTCTACAGTAGGTACTTGTTGTTTACCTATTTATATATAGCAGTTTTTATATGTTTCTAAATCTTTTCTTACTCAAAAATTTATTATCCAATTTACTATTAATGAGTGCCCTTCATATTTTTTAAGTAGTTTTAAAAATTAACAACTGCACATTCATACATTTATTTATTTGTTCATGACATAATGTTTGTTAAGCATCTACTCCATGCCAGCTACAGTGCTCAGAGGAAGAACAAAAGCAAATAATTTTTTTTCTAATTTCTTTCCCTTAAGGGATCTGTACCTTCTGAGTTGTATTTTCTGTTTGTCTTTCATGCTGTTGGTTTTCCTTAGTTGTCCAGTAATCTTTGCCACATTTATGAACAAAGGCCAAGGAGGATTGGTGTAGGTGGCAGGCTTCCTCTGCAGCGCTGTGGGTCTCTTTCCCTAGCTGGCCTCACATTACATGGGGGAAGTGAGGACTAGCACTGGAAAAGTAGTGAGACCCCCTAACGGGGGGGAGTGTGTAGAGTGAGAGGGTAGTGAACCCGGTGCAGATAGAAACCCACGTGGGCGCTGGAGTTGGGAGGGCTTTATTGTGCTCCCTCCTGCCTTTCCTCCCGCCCATGCATCAGAATGGGTTGTTCTCCCTGTGTCTCCTGGGATTCTGAGTAACCTGCTCCTTCCCAAAGGTGCAAGTGCTTTCCCACCACTGTTCCAAGTCACCCTATGCCCTGGTTTCTGCCCAGGGCTTTCTATGGCGCCCTAGTTCATAACCAGTCTAAGCACTCCTTGAAGGCAAGGACCACAGATTAGGCAGACTCAGCAAACGTTTCACAACTGAACGAATGTTTGGTCCTGATGCAAAGTATAAAATTTATTGAGTTGAGGAGCCAGTGTATCTTATATTTATAGCATCAGGTAGCGGCAGGGAGGGCCCACTGTGTACATGACCTTGTGTTATACTCTGGACACCAGATAATATGTTACAGTTCCTTTTCCTCTCTTTTCAGGAAATGAGACCACAGATAGG
Source organism: Balaenoptera ricei (assembly GCF_028023285.1). Lineage (NCBI taxonomy): Eukaryota > Metazoa > Chordata > Mammalia > Artiodactyla > Balaenopteridae > Balaenoptera > Balaenoptera ricei. The sequence goes on from NC_082640.1 coordinate 157,658,226, forward strand.
TCTGTGTGTGGTCATGGTGGTTTTGTGGAAATTAACCAAGACCACCAGTCGATCCCCATAGACCCAAAACACAATTATGGAGACTGGTTTTTACTATTGTAAACCTTCTTAGACACAAATGATGGATGCTAAAGTCAGTGGATGACAGTTTGAGGAGAAACAGGAGAAGAAGCAGGATTTACATAATCTCAAAGTATCTCCCCAAAGATATTTGTAAACCACAAGGAGAAAAATAGTAACTTTTCAGTGAAGAAACCTGTCACGTGCCACCTTAATGGAATGAATCAGGTCTCTATCATGAACTCCATGAAATGATGCACTGAGGTTACATCATTTCTGTGGTTCTCTTGCGCAAAATGCATAACCTTAGTCCAATCATGTGGAACTACCAGACAAACCCAAATTGAGTGATAAATACTGTTCAAAGGTGTCATGGTCATGAGAGACTGTTACAGACTGAGGAACTGTAACAGACTGCAGGGGACTAAGGAGAAATAATAACAATTAAGTACAACATGGGATAATGAATGAGATTTCAGAACAAAAAAGGACATAGTGGAAAAACTAGTGAAATTTGAGTAAGATCTTTAGTAAATGTTAATTTACTGATTCTGATTAATGACGACTGTACTATATGTAGTTACATAAGATGTTAACATTGGGGAAGACTGGGTTAAGGATATATGTACTGAAACTCTTTGTGCTATATTTGCAACATCTCTGTAAGTCCAAAAGCAGTCAAGATAAAACGTAAAAAACAAAAACCTTCAGGTACAGTCAATAACAGCAGCTGACATATGAACCATCCACATGAAAATGGGAATGCTTCCTCAGCTTTGTGTGTCAACATGCATCAAGGCAAATGCCATGCTTACTAATTCCTATACCCAAAGAATTTCTATGCTCTTTGTTTTGCAGTTTCGAGGACATAAGGGCCCTTTAGATCTGTTATTTCAGTACAAGTTAACATATAATAAATCCTGCCACCTATTTTTCAAATTCACACCTCATTATTAACTTCAGACACCAGTGAGCCACCGAAATTAGGTGCTCAAAACATACTTGCTTTATTGTACCACTTCCTTTGCTTATCTTCTCTTGGAGCTCCCTGCTGTGTATGGGGAGGTCATGCATCTGAACTTCAGGGCAGCAAGAGGAGAGACCTCCCTAACTGCATTCGAGTCAAGTAGAAGCATTCAGTGATGTAGAAGCATCAGCAGAAGCAACCTCAGCAACTCATATCGACACAAGTGTGTGGGCTGTGCTGAGTTTTTGAGACACATTGCATGGGCTTCACCCTCATGAGCGGCAGTGACTTCGGCCTTGACTGAATTTCTGACTGTTTCTGAGGGGACTTCCTTTCAAATCCTTCAGAAGCATTTTACACAGACATCTTGCTGCAATATCCCTAGTAAGGAGATACAAAAGTTTTTTTAAAATATAAAGACATTTGAGTTAGAGACAGGTGTTTCATTATAATTTCTTTCATTTGGATGTTAAATACTTTTATTTTTCTGAGCTGGCATTTGTAACTAACATTAAACTTAAAGAGTTACATTAATATGCAACCTTGTAAACTATGCTTTACACTCTTTGGCCATTTGCAAACCAAATACACTTTTTATACTTTTAAAAATCTTCCTATTGTAAAAGTCACATATATTCATTACAGAAAAATAAGCAACTATAGCAAATTAATCATGTGATTACTACTGATTTTACTTCTCATCTTTTTTTTAATACATATTCATTTTTTTAAGTAAAATAAGGATCATTAAATATAGTTTTATGTATTTTTTTCCTGGTTCCATAATTGGCTATGCCATCATTTATTTAAAGTTTTCCAGCTGTTCTATATTCAGGCGTTCCAGTTTCTTATTATAAATCATTCTCACATTAGATCTTCCTAAGTGTCTTTTGATTGTTTGTTTGTTTTTCCCCCATTGACCCCTTTGGCAGTTTGGTGAAATCTATGGACTCTCCTTAGAATAATGTTTTTAAGTGCGTAAAATAGACGTACAAAGCAAACCAAGCATATTAAAATACAATTGCAAGAGTGTTAAAAATTTTGTGACGTACTATATAGATGCTTCTTATTGCATTAACAAAAAGATCTAGCCTCAGATCTGATAACTACCATAATTTCAAAGCTGTGATGAGCATAATTGATATTTTGATATGTCTGCAACAGCTGTAATGTGATATGAAAATGTCTATGATTTCTGTTGGTATCAAAGTCACATGTACAGCTAATATTACTGTAGTTGGTTGGCTCATTTACAACTAACAGAAATGCTACGTTTCATTTAGAAGTTAGTGAAAATAAAGGTATAATTTTTTTCATTCAAGTTCATGGACCCCGTATTTGCTATGCATAGACAAGTTTAAAAACCTTGACCTTACATAAATGATCTTGTTATGTAACTTTTTTTTCCACATGTCCAATTATTTACATAAGGTAGAGCCCTGGTGTGAACTTTATAGGAACCTTGAATTTTATTGCCAAATTTTTCTTAAGAAAGCTTAGACCAGGAAGGTCCCACCGATATTTTAAGACTGTATAGTGTTTAACATTTTCTTGACTACTTTGAATATTTACAGTTTTTATTTTAGACCATTTATTATAGGTCCAACACATTTTCATTTCTTCGATCACTAATGGGATTGAATTTTTAAAAATATAATTATTGGCTATTTGTCATAGATAATGGCCAATTAAAAATCTCCCATTTTGACGCTGATGCTTTTTTTCCCTTTGTTTCAATTAGAGCTTTCTTTGTACTTTTTTTCTTTAACCATTGGTATGCAATTTATTAATGTCAGTCTTAGTCTACCTTTTATTGGCAAGCTAGGGGGCTACTGGGGGCTGCTTAGTCACGTGAGACTTTTAAGCCTAACAACTTCATGTAATTTTGGCAAATAGACCACCTTACCTTTTAAGAGTTACCTATGGAAAGAAGAATTGGAACTTCAGAGTACTGTGCACTTTGTAAATGTGGGCAATTACTCTTATGCAACCATAATTATAAGCTTAGTGGAGTGCTTTGGGACAGAATTGTGGCCTGTGGCCAGTCCTGTGTAAGTGTCCCCATCCATTACTCTGACCTGCTTTTGATTATGATGCAAAGTCCTAGGCTATTTAGTTCTCGTGGAACCTCCACCCTTATAATTAGGATGAGCCCTTTGGGGACCAGAGACAGAGTAGTGCTCTTCTCGGAAAGAGCCATTCATTCATTCATTCATTCATTTAAATTTATTATTTATTATTGTGACTGTGTCAGCCAGAAATATGGCTATTTGTGTGGAATGTTCTAGTGATAGCAGAGCTAGGCATTGGTGCTCTTTGTACCATCCTTGTTAAAACTCAAGAACTAGAACTAATAAGAAGACTTAGGCTGAAAATTTTTTAGATGCTAAAGATGAGAAATGAAGGCAGCAGAGAATCAGCCATATAAGGATAAAACATGAATATTGCTCCCTTTAAACCCAGTGACAGGGGCTTCCCTGGTGGCACAGTGGTTAAGAATCCACCTGCCAATGCAGGGGACACAGGTTCGAGCCCTGGGCCGGGAAGATCCCACATTGCTGTGGAACAGCTAAGCCCGTGCGCCACAACTACTGAGCCTGCACTCTAGAGCCCACGATCCACAACTACTGAAGCCCATGTGCCTAGAGCCCGTACTCCACAACAAGAGACGCCACAGCAATGAGAAGCCTGTGCACCTCAACAAAGAGTAGCCCCCGCTCGCCGCAACTAGAGAAAGCCTGCATGCAGCAACGAAGACCCAACGCAGCCAAGATAAATAAATAAATTTATTAAAAAACAAACAAACAAAAAAACCCCACAGTGACACCTTGGCAATATAGCACATCAAGGAATAAAGCTTTATGTGTCATCTGGCTAGTTAATCCCTTTAGGCATCACATTTTATTACCTATTTTTTATTCACAATACAGTTTTAGAAACGTTTGGGAAGATAATGTTAGATGTAATGGCTAAGAAAATGAGCTTTGGAATTGGTACTTAAAATAATATGTTTGAATTCTGGTGTTGCTGTTTACTAGTTGTGGCTGGGAAGTGACTTATTCTCTCTAAATCATATTTGCCACATCTGTGAAAAAGAAGGCAAAGCCTGTATTTTCATGGTTGATGTTGAGTATTAGAGTGCTTGGCAAAGTTCCTCACTTTGCTGCATTATATCATTCTAATAGAGTGATTGCAATACTGGTTTTTGGCATTCCAGTAGGCTGGCACAAAAATATCATTATTTTTGGTGGTGTAATCCCTATATTTCAGTTCATCCATCAGCAGATTTAACCACCCTGCTTGAGTCTCCAACTCCTCTTTCCTTTCCCTTTCCTTCCTCTGACTTTCATCATCAAAGGCTTCCTGGCCTTTCTTTAACACTTATCATCTGCATCTCCCCTGTCCTTGTACCCCTTCTCTCCCTTCTGTCCCGCCACCCCCAAAAAGACAAAGCTGATTGTAGGTATGGCTGGAAGAGCTCTCTGCAGTTGATGGATAGCACCGCCAGCAAAAGGTGGAGGTACATGGCTGGTAGGAAGAGATAAAACATGCTGCAGCAGGGAGTAAGTGCAGAAGTGCTGCCCCAAGGCTGTGGTCCCAAGAGGAGAGTACCGCAGTCCAGTGAACTTGAAGGACAGGCAGCGGCAAGAGTGGCCAGAAGGACAGGACACAGGATATCCCTGAAAGGCTGGGTTTTAAGTTAAAAAAAAAAAAAAAGTCATTTGTCTTGAGATCAAAGTTTAAAGACTCAAAAATTCAATTTAAGGTAATTTGCTGAACCGGACTCCTCTATTGGCGAATTATACATTGCATTCGGATTTTGAAGTGAAAAAGTTGTGTTCATGTAGAAAGGACTTTTGTCTATACTTCTGTAATCCTCAGGAGCAGAAAAATGGATGGTGGACCAAAAAGCAAGGCTTTTATTGCAAGAATAATTCTTGCTCAAGTTGAAAGACTTTTTGAACAAGTAGAGTCTGAACATGATATTAGTGAATTTAACACAGGAAGCCAGACCAGAATCTTCATCTCTACTGATGAAACTGAAATAAAGATCAAATGGAAATACCTTCTTGGAAATAATAGCTAGAGCTCTTTTTCAGTAAAAAAAAAAGATTGATGTTTCTGCACAAACACACAAATAAGTTTTTAAAAGATCTTCCTGGAGTTATCAAACCAGAGATGGGTTTGTTTGAACATAGAGTCTGAAGAAGGTGTTAGAAGTTAGTTTATAATGATCTCATCAGCATTCCCCCAACTCAGAAATGTACTTCTTCAGTAGCTGGGAAAAATTGCACAAAAATATAGCCAGGTGTTGAGGATGACACACACAAAAAAGTTTAAATGATCTCTAATTTTTTTTTCATTTTTAAATCAATATTCTTCATTTTTATGTAGGATTTAGTTTCTTTTTAAAATAACACTATTATTTTATCTGCCAATTTATACCCAAATGATTGTGTTTAATATTTATATTTTTCTGTTGTAACATTTCTAAATTTTTGTAGTTGAAATATATTAAATATTTGGTTTCCCTAATTTGTATTTTTATGAATTCTTAAAGTATTATTGTTACTATACAAAGTACACATTTTCATTTTGCTCCAGTGTTCAATCACTCTTTGAGAGGATGTCTAAATAATATTTCAGATGCGACCTGAAGGGTGAGAGGACTTAGTCAAATAAAGAGTTGTGGGAAGAATGTTCTAGGTAGGGTGTCTCAGGTGAGAAGGGGCATAGTGAGTTGAGAAGTTCAGTATGGTTGGTTCTCAGAGTTCAGAAGGATGATGGAATTGTCCAAGTTGAAACTGGAGTGATAGGCTGGTGACAGGCTGTGAGAGCCTTTGGGAAGCCATGAGGAGGGTTTTAAACTTAATAGTGATGGTCAGGTTTGCATCTTAGAAGCCAATCAGGAAAAGCCAACCAGTCAGAAGACTCACAAACATCCAGGCAAATGATGATGAGGGTAAATCAGTGGCAGTGAGATGGAGGGAAAGTAGGTGGATTTGAGAGCTATTTAGGAACTAGAATTCACAAGGCATGACATTGGGTCTGGCATGAGCAACTAGAGGAATGTGGTAGCAGTCGCTGAAATTGGGGTTGCAGGGAGAGCTGTATAGGTTTGTATGGAAGGTGATGGGTTCACTTTTACAGATGCCATGGGACAAACAAACAGTGAGTTCCGTGAGGTACACGTAAAAATCCAGGGCTCACAGATGTCTGGAGTGGGCAGGTGGACTCTTGAGAGTCATCAGCATTGAGATGGCAGTGGAAGTTCTGAGAGTGGATGGAAGATTCCAGATGGGAAGAGGAAGGGAAACTGAGTAAGAAGAGCCAGAGTGGTGGAAGGAAAATCAGGAGAGGGTGGTGTCTGAGAAGCCAGGATGAGTGTTTCTAGAAAAAAAATGAAATAGCCAACTGTGCCATTGGCGAGTTGTTGTGGCGAATTTGAGCAAGATAAGGACCAAAAGTTTCCATTTGTTTGAACTTTAAGGCTGACATTGGTGACTGTGCAATGGTTTCAGATGATAGGAATCCTAAAGTGAAGAATTAGGCATCTCTTTCAAGAAGCTGCCAGTGGAAGGAAAGAAAAAGGAGATAACCTGGAGGTGGATAAGGAGTTGAGGGTAAGTGTTACGGTTAAAGATGAAGGAGACTTGAGCCTGATTGAATGATGATGGGAATGAGCAGGCAGAGGGGAAGCTGAAGATACGGGGAGGGTGATCAGGCATCAGTGTCCCTGGGAAGGTGGAATGAGTGGAGACCAGACTTTCGGGGGAGATTGGGTTTTAGATTGTAAAGGAAAGGAAGCAAAAGTCTGGACCCAGGTAAGTGTGTGTGATGGTGGAAAGTGAGGACAGTTGCTTCTGAAATGGCTCTTTATCTTCTCTGTGACGTAGACAGCATTATCTGCTGAGATTGAGAGAAGGTAAGATGGGGGGAGTTTGAGGGAGAACAGAGAATATTTGAGACATCTTCTCTGGAGAAGGAGAGCGAGAGCAGACCAGGGACAGCTTGAGGATGAGTTGAGGTTACTGACACTAATTGAGAGCGACCCCCGTCTTTGTGAATTTCTCCAGCAGCAGAGAATAGCAGTCTCACCTGCCCTTCCTGAGGTTTGTGGCGGGGGTGGGGGATGTTTGAGGAGTTTCTGGAGAGTCAGGTTTCAGTAAAGTCCATGAAGTGCAAGGAACAGGATATAATGAATGTGATGCTCATTTTTGACACATTGACTGGTGTTCTCTACTGCCGGGTTGAAATACGCTCTGAAGTTACTGAAGTTTGTTAAGCTCTTTGCTCCTTCAGTGAATAGCCCCAGACAGCTGTCTTGTTTCTCTTTCAGTTCTTGTCCGCTTTTTTATACTATTTCTGTCTCCTCCCTTTCTGTTTTCTTCCTTGTTGTAAGTTGTTCTGTCCCATTGCTGTCTGCATGCAAGTCTCTATCAGCCCTACACCCTGGACTTTGTCAACATCTGGAATTAACACACCTCTGAAATCAAGCTGTGGGCTTGAAGATCAGACAACCACGCTTATTAAAATTATGTGCAAAGTAAGAGTAAATAACCTCTGAGTGTGATTCTCACGTGCTGTGCTTTGAGGGTGTACATAAGTGTTTGTACATGAATTTTGTGATGTTTATTGGGTTGTTTCTCAGCTGTCCATATATGAGATGTTTGTTGCCTGTATTCCCATTGTTTCCCTTATTTTGAATTTCCATGGATTATGATAATATTCTTTTTTTTTTAAATTAATTTATTTATTTATTGGCTGTGTTGGGTCTTCGTTTCTGTGCGAGGGCTTTCTCTAGTTGCGGCGAGCGGGGGCCACTCTTCATCGCAGTGCGCGGGCCTCTCACTATCATGGCCTCTCTTGTTGCGGAGCACAGGCTCCAGACGCGCAGGCTCAGTAGTTGTGGCTCACGGGCTTAGTTGCTCCGCGGCATGTGGGATCTTCTCAGACCAGGGCTTGAACCCGTGTCCCCTGCATTGGCAGGCAGACTCTCAACCACTGCACCACCAGGGAAGCCCTGATAATATTCTTATAGAGCCCGTGATATTAATGAGTACATCTTTTATAATTGTTCTTTAGTACTTGCAAAGCATTTTCATACGTATTACCTAAATTTTAAAATTACGTGATTAGATATTTTATGCTGTTGTTTCTTATTATTCTCATGGATTTTCAAATACATGTTTTGTATGAGAATAACATGTATTTTCAAATATTGATGCATTTTGTATGAGAATAGCCTACCATGTCACAACTCAGTCATTTAACCATGTCACACGTAAATGAAATAGGACAATATAAAGTAAGTGTTTTGGAGGTTCGAAAAGTAAATTATCTGTTCTAGCTTTTCATATATTTGTTTTATTCGCTTTCTCATCTGTAAACGTATCATGTCTGTATCAACGATTTTAATTTTTTTTAAGAAGTAGATACTTAGGTGTACAGTAAATATCACTTTTTACATTTTCTGTAAATTAATTTAATTTTGATCGCGACCTTCCTTCTTGTCAGGAGGAAGGTAAAGTCAACACCAGTCATTTGGACACTTACCCCCAAACCCCAAGGTTGTGCTAAGGTTTGGAGTCCGGGAGCAATGCCAGACATTGAGGAGAGAGGCCCCTGAGTCGCCATTAGTCATAGGGCCACACTGGTTGCCTAGGAGAGACCCGTTATCCCAGCCCTCCCTTCCCTCCAGGTTCAGTGGCTCCGTGGGATGCCTTTTGTGCTTACTATGTGGGAACCATTGGTGCGGCCCAGAGCCCTGGGTCTGGGCTTCTGCCTCCCAGGGGCACTTGGAAGCTCTTACCTCTGAGCTAAGACTCCATCTTACTTGGGCAACGTGGGAGGAAAGCTGCCGAGTAACTCACGGACCTCTCTCCTCTCTCCAGTCCAGGGAATCTTTTTTAATCTGCAGGAAATCCCTCCATACGCAAACTTTGTTCTCAATAGGTTTGGGGGGAGTTTGTTGTTGTTGTTGTTGTTTTTATGAAAGCTAAGAAGCCCTGACACAATATAGCCTGTTTATAAGGAGAAACCACAAATTTCTTTTTAAAAAAATAGCAGAGCAGTAAGTTGCCGAGTAGTAAGAACCTGAACAGGCCACCTCTGTTGTCTTACCTCCTCTGAGACTAAACCTGCATAGTTAAGTCTTTACTTTTATAACTCATTGAAGAATATTAATTTTGTTAAATGCATTTACATTTTATTGGTATAGAGTAATTTCTGAGTGATCTAAATAGCAAACAGCATAAAACATTTTTAAGCGTTCTGTAAATATTCTAATTTTGTTTTGTCTCATTGTACCTAAGAACACTGGAACTATTTTGGGGCAGATGAGAATCTTGGTGCGGTGGCTGTGAGCATTCGAAGGGAAAAACCAGAAGAAATGAAAGAAAATGGATCTCCATACAACTACCGAATAATTTTTAGAACTAGTGAGGTAAGTCGCACATGAGAAAGACTTGAGGCTTAATTTAATTGAGGAAAAAATAGAGTAGTAGCAGTAGCAAAGCAATTAAATTTAATAGCTCATGGTTACAAATGTCTTTAGAATAAACAAAGACCCCTTTCATTCATTCCGGTGGTGATAGGGCTGGACATAATGGTTAGATCTGGACCCTTTCTTCCCATCTAGCCCTGGATAGATGCAATAAATGAATGGGAGTTTTGATTCACAGAAAGATATGTCCATTAAGTGTGACCCAAGGAAATTGGAGTCCTCAGAATCCCAAACTGGATATTACATATCCTGCTTGGGCAGCCGGAAGGCACCGAGCCAGCTTGAGGAGGCAGAGAGGGTCAGCCAAGACTTAACTCACTTTTCCAAACTATTGCTTAGGACATTTCTTGACCCAAGAAAACTCTTTTCTTCTTGCATTTTCACTTTGCCATCTTGGACCTATTCTCGGAGGCCTAAAATGCGGACTATTTGAATCAGAGGCTGTCTAACTGTGGGTAAGACAGGTTCTTGGAGCTCTTTAGGGATCTAAGTACACATAATATGTGAGTTTTTATTTTAAAATGAAATTCAGGTCAAAAAAAGAAAAGGAAACATAAAATAGCCAACAAAGCATTTAAAAAAAAAAACTCGTGAACAAGTTTGGGACTATGAGGTTTTTTTCCTTTGTTTTCTTTCTAAACATATGTTTAGTTGTGCCAGCTGTCAATTTATTTTCTCTTTGAACCAGATCACTTTAGGATTGTTGTTATGCATTAATGCCTAATGCTCCCTTGAGGTATCTAGAAAATAATGGTTTTGAAACTAGTTTAAATAGGGCATTTGGCTTCATTTCCCCCATTGAATACAAGGCAGGTTGCAGGGGTTGGCTTCACTTAGTAATTGTTCCTCAGCTTGAACTCTGGGGAAATTAAAAATAGGATTTTTAAAGGCACAGCTTTAATACCTAATGTGTTGTGTCGAGTGGCCCGAGAGAAACGAAGAACTCACATGCTGTAGGGTCCTTTTTCTCCATGCCAAAGCTGATCGTTAAGCAGGGTCAGTACTTTTGTTGAACGTGAAAAGCACAGAGAACACAGTGTGTTTTTGAAGCTGGGTGTAGGTAGTTGCTCCTCAGACCCCACCGGATTTCTGAGAGCCACACTTACCTCCTCCCACCTGTTTCTGTCTTTCCTGTCCTTACCTTTCCCCCTCCCCAAGGCCACTCTGATTTAAGTCCGCATTATACTTTTCCTTTTCTCTGTTTTTTATCCATTTCAATTTCTCTTCTTGCCACTATCCTATCATTCTTCATGCCAGACGGTGAAGCTTTCTAAATTGGTACTTTCGTTCTCAGATCCTGTCTCTGGTGTCCACGATCGTCCCTTCCAGCTTGCCTTGCAGGCACGCCACGGCTGGTCACAGCCCCTCTCTCTCCAGGTCAACTCCTATCCTAAGTGAATGTGGTCCCTCTGCTTCTCCCTGCCTCAGCCTCAAATGCTCCACCTGCACCTCCCACCTGCAGTTACAATTAAACCACACTTAAGGATTCTCTAGTCCTTTTCCTGCCAACCCATTCGACGGTCCATGGGGCCACTTCCTTACCCTTTGATTGAAACATCCAAGTCAAATGTTGTTCATGGTTCAAAAAACCATTACCACCTGTTTTCATGTTCAAATTAATGTTTAACCAGTGACAACCCTGTTGTTACAATTGTTCAAGCCAGAGACCTTGAGGTCACTTTTGACTCCTCTCTTCTCCTCCCTCCTGCTCCCCACATCTGGTCTGTCCACAAAACTGGTTGACTTTGTCTTCAAAATGTATCCAGAATTCTACCACTTCTCCAATCCCACTGCCTCTGCCTGGGCCAAGCCACCATCATCTTTCTCCAAGAACCATTCTTCCTGCTTGTGCCCTTAAGCCCTGCATCCTTTCAAGCCCAGCAGGGGTCCTTTAGAAATGTAATCCACGTCTTGTCATTCCTCAATTCAAAATTCTTTCATGGTTTCCCATCTTCCAAGTTAAAGTCATTCTCCTTGCTAGCCTAGGAGTCCAGACGCGTCTGCTTCCGACCTTGACCTCATCTCCGAAAACTCCCCCTCACTTAGTCTTTTCCAGCCACACTGGCAATCTCAGGACACCTCTGTCTCAGGGCTCAGATAGTCCCTATTCCTTCCTCTGTATTCAGTGTTCTCCCCAGGCATCCTCGTGGCCGCAGCTCTCTCTTTTCCTTCTGGCCTTTACTCTTAAGTTACAGGGGCCTTCCTTGGCCCCTGGATCTAAAATTTCTACTCCCTCTCATATCTCATTTCATGTCCAATTCCAGGCTTTCTTTTTTTCATGAACACTTAACCACTATCTCATGCATTGTACTTACTTACTTGGTTCATTTTGTGACCCTCCCACTCAAATATAAGCCCAGGGAAGATGAGGACTCAGTTGTTCGTGACTACACACCTAACGCCTAAAACAGCCCTCCCCCTTCATTCCGTCCTTCCTCTCTAATGTTTATTTCATTAATTGCCACTAGCCTTTGTGTAATTTTTTTCATTCCGATAGAAATAATCCTTAAGTGTGGTTTAATTGTAATACTGTTAACACAGATTCGTGTGCCTGACGCACAGTGAGGGCAAACAAACTGAAACGTCGGAGTTTGGAGCAGAGAAAGGTTTATCACAAGCCCGTGCAAGGAGACGAGGTGGCTCATGCCCTGAAAAGCCTCGAGCTCCTCGAAGGGTTTCGGCAAAGCATTTTGAAAGGCCAGGAGTGGGGGTGGGTCACAGGGTACGTGATCAGCTTGTGCACAGTTCTCTGACTGGCTGATGGTGAGGCAGCAGGCTGGTGTCACGGGGGTTAACATTATGAGTCCTTAGGCTCCAGGAGTCCTGAGAAGAACTACTCAGGGTAGTCAAGTAGTTCTTCCATTTGGTGGGGGATTTTCACATCTGCAAAACAACTCAGGAAATTTGCATCAAATCTAGGTGCTTCAGAGAGGAGCTAAAGCAGAGGATATGGGGGAAGGCCTGTCCGAGGAAGGCCCCCATAGGGTCCTGCTCGGTTACAGTATCTTTATGAGAGTTTTCATAGAAATAAACTAATGAAAGTCCTTTGATAGAAATATCTCTAGGTGTTGGTTCTGCTCCAGAGCTGCACATTGTAGGATGGGCAGTTCACTCTTCTCCACTGAAGGCAGTTCACTGAGTATATAATAAAGTAAGACTTAATTCTTATGCCTTTGTAGCAGCTTCTCATGCTATTGATTTCTCCTGTTAATAAATCCATTGAGAAAAAAGAAAACATAGTCACCACAGTGACACTCCTGTTGCTTCAGTAAATGGCATCAAGATAACAGAAATACAAACAAATCTCTTTCAGTAGAAATAGGCATTGCACAACAAAGAAACAAAAAAGGAATTTACATGTATTTGGAAGCATGACAGTTTGTTTATGAACAAAATCTGTGGTGTGAGTGCTTTTAAGCATGGGTGCACAGGGATGTGGGAGGATTCTCTTCCTGTTTCTGGAAGTCATTAACAAAAATATCAGTAACACTAGTGATTCAGGTATAAAAAGGAATCATTCCTTTTTGGTTTTCTGCTCTGGCTTTCTTGAGGTGGGCTGCTGTCTTCCTGCGGTGCAGGATTAGCAATGATTAGCATTCCTTGTCTGGGGTTCTCAGTTGGAAATACATCCAGCCTTTGTAGCCTCCTGTCCCCAGGAGCAAGAGAGTTGCTCGTTTCCCGTGATTTAAAAAACGAAACAAAAATTATTTCTGTCCAATTAGATATTAAGTCACAGGAAAAAGATATTTTTTACACAACTGTCATTTGAAAGCAAACTATTTATAAATGAAAGAAAAGATACTAATCAAAGGAACAGACTGCAGATACCCCCCAAGCACCTTTTTCTTGTCTTGAGAGTCAGAGGTTGGTAACCTTGGCTTTTCCTACCCCCATCTCTCTTCTCCATCAGTTGGCACAGTTATAGATTTTACTTCCCTGGTGATTCTTCCTTTGATTTCCATTTTCCCTGCTAATCCTCTGTCACACCCTCTGCCTGTTACTTGAAGACGGTTTACAGTTTGTTTCTAACTGTTTTCTCTGCCTGTAGTTTCTTCCTCGGGCAGTTCATCTTTATTTGCCAACTGAATTTTCTTACATCATCATCCCTATGCAAACAAGTTCTGATATGGCCGGTTGGAGCCAGATGAGGTGCATGCCCGTCGGGGTACACTCGGCTCGGGGCTCCGGCCTGCCTGTAGCTTCACCACCACTGCCCCTTTGGGCTCGCTTAGATCCAGCTAAGCTACAGCAGTCGCTCTTTCCCGCTCACACCCCGATCTTTCTCATCTCCACACCTTTGCTCTCTGACATTGTCTTTTTGTATAATTTTTCCTAGATTTCAAGGCCCCTTTTCAGTGCCACCCTTTTCCATGAGGGCCTTTCCTTATGCCCTGAGCCACGGTGATCCCTTTTCTGCCTTTGGACTCTTGTAGAACCTGACCTTGTTAAACTTTTCTTAGTAGATATATCCTCCTGAATGGGTATTTCTTACCTCTCACCCTCTTGCATGCCACACCCAGCCCTCAACGTTTGCTCCTGTTGCAGTACAGCGCCTTGTAACCCACACACTTAACGGAAATTCGTTCGACTTAATGGGTTTTTTCTTTAGGTCACCGTACAGTGTTTAAGTTATACTGACAACTTTGCCACGTGGAAATGTCTGAAAATTAAGACTAGTTTACTTCGACAGATCATCATTACTTAAGGAAATTTCTTTGCTTATGTTTTTATTTCATAATAATAGAAGGGATCTCAAGACATAAGGGTAAAGCAAAAGTCATTTTAAATGCTGTTGATGGTGCCGCTCTACTGCCTATAATCACTGTCCTATTGTAGCAGCATTTGGGGATGGGACTAGTTTAAGCTAGTCAACAGTACATTATGAAATTTAAAACTTACTCTCCCCCCACCCTTACCTTTTATAATTCAAAAAGGTGTAACATCTAAATTCTCAGCATTTAGTCTTCAGATATTCTCGGGGATAGCTCCTTCTTAATTTCCTGGTGAGTGTGTGTGTGGCATTGTATAGCTATATGGAGACCTTGATCTTTCTGAGCTCTCTAGGGAAATACGCACTTTATTTGGTATTTAAGGAAATGTCCTCGGAAGCCTTGATTATGAGTTCCGTTGGACTTGCCTGGGTCTTCTTGAAAGTGTTGGTCTCATTTTTCATATATAAAGTATCTTACATCACTTCCCTCATCCTTTCTCCCTCACTGGCTCAATCAATCAAATGTCATTTCCAGCTCCCTAAGGGGGACCTCAGACTGGGCTTTCAGTGCATTTGATGTATTTGCTCATCTCACCAGAGCACGTGTCTCTCTTTCAGCTCATGACACTGAGAGGGTCAGTGCTGGAGGATGCCATACCCTCAACGGCAAAGCACTCGACGGCCCGGGGACTGCCCCTGAAGGAAGTGCTGGAGCACGTGATTCCCGAGCTCAATGTCCAGTGCCTGCGGTTGGCCTTCAACACCCCCAAAGTCACAGAGCAACTCATGAAACTGGATGAACAGGGGGTAAGTGTGGCTGCCAGGGGAGAACGTTCTTGCTGCTCAGATGTCCACTAGGCATCCAGAATACAGACCTGAATAGTTCTTTTTTGATGGGGAAAACTGATACTATTTATTGTGAAGGACCTTCTCTTTGCAATTATTCACTTTCTTTTTTCTTAACTCTGAACTCTGAACATTTTCTCATCTGTTGAAATTCTCTTTGTCAGGACTGACTGATGCAGTACTTAAACAATGTTCAACTCTTCTGGTAATCTTCCATAAATGCAATGAATTTTTCAAATACTCCAGGAATAAGTAGTAACAATAACAGTAATAACAATAGCTAACACTAATGAACATATTCACCAGGCTCTGTTTTAAGTACCTTAATATGTTATCCCAACTATTGTCCCAGCCCCAAGAGAATGATACCATTTTTATCCCCATTTTAGAGATGAGGAATCTGAGACAGAGAGAGGTTCAGTAGTAAGTCCAAGTTCACACAGTTAATAAGTTCAAAGCCTCTGCTGGGAGCCACTACTCCACACCATTCTTAAAAGCTTTAATTTTTAGTCTATTAATACCACCAAAAATGTATTTTAGCCGAGGTGTTTAAATAAAAAATTCAAAATTTAAAAAATCTGGGTCCTAATTTGTAACAAAATGAAAGTGCTCAAGATTTTCTCACCTGCGTATTTCCTGTACCTTAACGTGGGGCCATTGATCCAGATACAAATGAGTGATAGGATAATCCATATGGAGGAGGCAGAAGAGTAGAGAGTGCGAAACTATAATCCGGAAAATCCACTAACCAGAGAGAGTATCCACATTCTGCTTGGAATCATTTGAGCATATGAGCTAGTTTTATTAGACTTTGTATCTATATACTCTTATTTTAATTCTTTCTCTGAATATTTTAGCCATATTGCGTCCTGGCAGTGAGTGGTAGTAGCTTTCCCATTGCACTTTTAAAAAATTCTACCAAAAGTAAAATTGGTCCAGTTATTGAGTTCCATTTTATAAACAGATTTCGATGGTATTTTCTTAATTAGGAAAAAATTTGAATTTTATTAAAATGAATGGTAGTTCAAAAAAATCAGTTTCAAGGAATATTCAGTCTTTTAAATCAGCTGATAGGAATATATTATTAGGAACCAATATTTGGATGTAACTTTTCTAATCATTGCTCCTTTCGTCCATTCATCTCACTTATTGTAAAGCATAGCTAATATCTATTTCATATGTATATTTCAAATAGGCTGTGAGTATCCATGTTTATAACATGTAAATCTGAGCACTTCAATGCTTCAGAAGACTACTGATACATAAACTTAACTATTTTGGATGCTGTTTTTCCAATAAATATTTTGAGCATTTATTCTAACAATGGAAGAGTAGAAAAATAATGATTAGGTTCAACTTTATGGATTCAGTCTTTTCAGTTACTACACTTTTCAAGGAAAACAACAACATTTAGACATTTATAATATAATCATATGTTGATAATATAAGCATATACTGCACATTCTAAATTCAACAGATTATTTTGTGTAGAGGAGGTATTTTCTTCCTTTTTCCTTTTGTTTTACTTATATTAAATTTAAAAATGGGTGCCCCAATTGTAGACATTGTATGGGCTCTCTGTCATATTTTGTGCCCTCTCTTAGTGTTTACAAAATGTTGGAGATGGGGCTGCTCTGTGATAAACACTATACGGTCCCATCCACACAGGAAAAATGAGAGCAGTATAATGAGTTTAACTTAAAGGTACATTTATTTAATTCAAAAAACTGCCCATTATTCTGAAATGATGGGTTTCTTATTCTTGGGGATATTAAACTATCCTTTCCTTCATAAATTATTGATGATAATATGTGTTAGTTGTCTTCTTTAATGCCTTCCCGGTGAAATTAAAATTTAGCAGTCTAGGTGAGTCTCTCCAATTTTATTTTGGAAATTTTGCTAAATTCTAGGCAGTAGAATCTAGACGTTTAAAACCTGCTATTCTGTATGAGCAGCTCTTTATCTGAACTAAGGGACACCACTGCTTGGCCTCTCTTTCCGTTTATATATTCATAGCATTTAAAGCCCAGAATTATACTGATAAAAAACAGAGGACACACGTACTTAGGTGTTTAGTCTGGGGAGTCATATTTTTGGTAGGAAATTTTATTAATGCCTTGAAATCCTTGTGAGAAACTGATTGTTTTGGTGCCTTTACAAATACAGATTTTGAAAAAGAAATGCTTGTAAGTGCAGTACATTATGCATTTGAATCTTTGCAAAGCATTTTTGGTTTCTCTCTATGTCATCATTGTTTGAAATTTCGTGCTTTGTACACCCTTATATTTAAAGAGATTGATAGTATGAATACCAAAAAACTGGACTTGCTAAAAGGACCTTCTACATCTCCCTTTAAGTTTTATTTAAATGATTCCTTTAAAATCTTTTCTACTTTAACAGCTCACGTAATTATGCTTGGATAAAGAAAACACTATTTGCTTGCTATATTGTGGCATTTTGCCTTTCAGATCTTTGGTGCTTTTTTCATTTTTTTTTTTTTAATCTTACCATTTAAAAATGAAATGAACAGAAGAGCAGATGTAAGTTATATCTATATACTATAAAAGATAGTATTTCACAAAAATATAAAAATTTGTTTGTCATTTGACTAGACTCTGATATTTATGTGGGAACTGAAGTAGGCATTTTAATTCCCAAAGTTTTAGGAAATGATTATATGCTTTGTGGTTTACCCATGCTTTCACATTCACCTTCCTGATACCTTCCTGGGTCTTTTTCACTATTGATTGATGTCCATTTCCATTATCATGAAAGGTCAATAAGAAGATGAAATAACCTGCCAATGATTTCACATTATCAAGAATTTAGAGCAGTTTGTGACCCAGCAAATTTAGATCACCTCTGGATTTAGTTTTTCCATCATGGTCCTACATCTTCACGTATTAGATAATTGAGAGCATCTCTTATGATGAAAACACATTAGATAAATATATATGTTTACTTATTACACTGTTCTAAGCTCTTTACCAGCATCATCTGATTTAATCCTCACGGCACCCCTGGGCAGTAGGTTCCAGTTATTGGCCTATTTTACAATTGAGAGGATCGAGGCTTTCAGAAGCAGTGCCATTTTCCCTTAGGAGTCCTGAACATTGGATACGCGTTTGCACGATACTCCCTTTTGTTTTTATTTATTTGTTTGTTTGTTTGTTTATTTATTTTTGGCTGTGTTGGGTGTTCGTTTCTGTGCGAGGGCTTTCTCTAGTTGCAGCGAGCGGGGGCCACTCTTCATGGTGGTGTGCAGGCCTCTCACTGTCGCGGCCTCTCTTGTTGTGGAGCACAGGCTCCAGACGCACAGGCTCAGTAGTTGTGGCTCACGGGCCCAGTTGCTCCACGGCATGTGGGATCTTCCCAGACCAGGGCTGGAACCCATGTCCCCTGCATTGGCAGGCAGATTCTCAACCACTGCGCTACCAGGGAAGCCTCCCTTTTGTTTTTAAGATTTGCAAGTTTTCATCTCTTTTTGCACATCTCAAATTATTTTGGTCCTCCAAACTACACTGTGAAATATCAGGAATTTCATTATCTATTCAGGCCAACTTTTAAATAATATGGCTAATTCAGTTACTTTTAAATTTGCCATATTAATGCCGTTTTTCTTCATCAGTCATTAAAAAACACCTTTATCTCATCTACCCAGTGCAAGAGAAATGGAAGGTCATTATACCAGGCTCTGTTTCAAGGAGTTCGCATGTGTAAAGCACTTACTGCAATGCCAGGCATGTGGTGAACACTGAATAATGATAAAATAATAACTCATTAGTCCTTTACATGCATTATTTCATCTTTATCAGCATCCTGTGAGAAAGCTGCTGTTATAGATAGTATAACATATTGTGCTTAACTTTCAGAAGTAAGCGTAACTTTTAAAATTCAATAAATGCTAATTGAGTAACCACTCTTTGCAGATTGTTAAATACTGTCGAAAATAAATAGGCTAGTAAGACACAGTCCTTACCTGTGAAGGAGACAGAGTCATAAATTACTGTATATAATGAGTATAATAAGAGAACTGCAAACAGAGAAGCCAGGGGGGCCAAGTTGTGATTGGTTAGATGGGTCAGGATGAAACGGACCTTTCATCAGGCTAGAGAATAAGCCTCACAGTGGTCTAGACTCGGAACAATGAGAACAAAGCGCAGCAGGACAGAAGCACAGAATGTGGTTATGGGACAGCAAGCAGCCCTGCTGAGCAGGAGTGTGAGGCAGTAATAAAAACAGATTACTAAGCCAGGAACTGAGCAGTGACTAAACCAGGAGCTGTGTGAAGCAGTTTACATGAATTATTTTAATTAACCCTTAGACTCCTTTGATATAGGTGCTATTATTGTTCTTGCTTTGCCGACAAGAGCACCGAGGCACAAAGAGGCGGAAGGACCCCCCCAGATCACAATTAGGATCTGGTGGAGGCAAGTCTTGCATCCAGGCATTCAGGCTCCAGAATCCACTTTCTTACCCGATACACTGTACACCCCATCCTCCCCTCCCCTCCCCTTGAGTGGGAGAAGGAACTGGAAATATGGATCCAAGTTTTATTGCTACAGGCTACAGTGCCCAATATTAAGTATAACATGTAAAACCCAAATAGGATCAGAATAGAGCTTAAAAATAAAGTGCAATTGCCAGTTTGCAGAAGAGAAAATTGGAAGACCTGTTTTCATTAGGAAATGTCAAGGTTCATGTACACAGTAGTGATTTTACCTAAATGAGTATCTCCACTGTTTTTCTAGATACTATTAAAAATACAAAGAAATGAAAATATTTGTTGGATTCTCTATTCTTTAAAATGTTGTCCTTCAAGTTATTGAAGTTAAAGGGGAAAAGTAATCATATCTAATTAGGTCTGTAATATATATCTCAAGAATAGATGTAAGGAAAGAAGCAGTGTTCATTTGATAATGAATAGCACTGTTCCTTTGATTAAGGGCATGGGTGAAATTCTCTGCTGACTTAGCCTGTTCATTGCCCTGGTGCATTATTCTATTGAAGATAAATGAGTTTGACTAGCCACTTTCCTCTTTGATTCAGGCAGCTGGATTTAAAGAATGAACCATAGGGAAAACAATTTTTCCAAAACCCATTTTCTATGAATGAAGCTTTGGCAGAACAATTACCATTTCTGAAATTTCAGTCTTCTTCTAGATTATGGTATCAGCTAATGCATGTTGAAAGTTCAGATGGCCACCAGATGGGTTCCATATGTACATTATCAGGAAGACATATACGTGGCCGTCCTCAGGTCAGAGAAAGGAGACAGTGGCATTGGTTGCTTTGTCTCGTCTGTTCACAAGTAATGATTACACGGGCTCATCCATGCTGTTTTGCCTGGCTGAGGCTGGGGTGGGTGACTGGATGGAGGCCTTTCCAGTAGTAAGATTTATGATTAACATGACTGATAGCAGTAGCATTTGGAAGACGTTTGGTTGGGTAGGACTGCAGTTTGCAGTTGAAGGAGCTCAGCATGGCTAAGACTTGCAGTGAGGATTCTTTGGTTCACAGTCCAAAAAGACAGAGGAACTGTTTGCAGATATTTCAGTCTTCTTGATTTTAAACTGTGAATTGTGCTTTAAATTCAGCTTTAAAATAAAAAGGTAAACTAGTTTCCTTCGTACAGGACTTTAATTAGCTGATATCGTCAAATGATCCAAAAATCAAAGTATTTACATTGAGGGATCCCATTTCCACCCTGTTCCTATCCCTCACCTCTCTTCTCCCCTATATTACCACTCTTATTAGTTTCTTATGTATTCCTATGTTTCTTTATACAGATGCACCAGATATGCATATGTAGTCTTAGTTCCCTTTTTCTTATACAAAATATAGCATGCTGTAAACATTTGCTTTTTCACTTAGTAATACATTTTGGAGATCTTTCTATGTCAGTACACAGAAAGTTTTCCCATTGTTTATATGGCTGCATAATATTCTGTTTTGTTGCTGTACCATAGTTTACTTCATTAGTTCCTCTATTAATGGACATTTAGATGGGTAAGAGTCTTTTCCTATTACAGACAATGCTGCAATGAAGAGCCTTTTTCTATGTAATTGAAATTCATCTTAATGTCAAATCAATACAAGTACATAAATCATTTTAATACCCAATATGAAGCTTTCTATTTTTGTGAGAACTTTTGCACAGCATGTTATTAGATAAGATTATTGTGTGTGTGTATAGAATATTTCCTTTACATTATGCCAAAGATAAAAATAGATTAGAATCTGTCTGTGCACATGTATATAAATAATTTTGACAGCATCTCTGTCAGATTTTTTTTTAAATGACCTTTCTACCCAGTATCCATATGTCATTTTTTAAAGCAATTTGATTTTTGTTAGTAAATTCCAATGAAGATAAATTTTCTAACTAGCATTTTTTTGCCCCCAACACTGAATTTTTCCAGTCTCTTTGTCATTCTTTTTGAAGGACAGTACAGTGATAAATCTTTAGGAAGTAGTTAAGACAGTTATCATGTTTATGAAGAACCAGCCAAAGTAAATGTTATCAATGTGAATCATGAGGATTTGAAAAAATGACCAAGGTCTTCATGCCCAGTAATGGCAGAGTAGCTTGTCTCAGACCAGCCCACCCACTGAGAATAACCAGAAACACTGGACAAAGTATTTTTTAAAAATAAATTTGGACTTTTGCTTTTGGAAGTATGGGATAGATGTAATTTTCCCCCATTCTTCCTGCTAAGTACAGCTAAAAACCTTGTGCACTGTATATAAAGCAAACATGAATCTGAAAGGTGGAACGAAGGAAGCAGATTGGCTGGGGAACTTGGGATAAGGAACGACATAGTGCTCACTCATGATAAGAATGGAAATAGAGAGGAACTTCCTCAACTTGATTAAAAACAGCTACAAAAACCCTACAGCTTACATCATAGTTGATGAAAGACTTAATGGGAACAAGTCAAGGATGTACACAGTCTCTATTGCTATTCAACACAGTACTAGAAGTTCTAGTCAGTACAATAAGGCAAGAAAAGGAAATAAAAGTCAGGTGGATGAAGGAAAGGAAAATATAAATTTGTCCCTATGTCAAATGACATGATAGTCTATGTACAAAACCCCAAGGAATCTACAAAAACTTTATAGAATTGCAAGGTGTGTCCAGCAAGTTTGTATGATTCAACATCAACTCACAAAAATCAGTTGGATCTCTTTTAATGAACATGTGGAAACTGAAAATAAAACACCATTTACAATCCTTCAATAAAAAATGAAATAGTTGGGTATATACCTAACAAAACATGTTTAGGACTTGTATGCTGAAAACTATAAAACACTGATGAAAGAACTCACAGAAGACTTAAGTAAAATAAAGAGATATACCATGTACTTGGATTGAAAGACTCAACCTATTAATGATGTCAATTCTCCCCTAATTGATATCAGTTTAACACAATCGGTATCAAAATCCCAGCAAGATTTTTGAAATTATAGACAAGATTATTCTGAAGTTTATATTGAAAGGCAAAGGAACTAGAATAGCCAAAACAATTTTGAAAAAGAATAAAGTGGGAGAAATCATTCTATGTGATTTCAAGACATTATATTATATTGGTATAACTACAGTAATCAAGACTGTATCTTATTGGAAGGATAGATGCATGGATCAATGGAACAGAACAGAGAAACCAGAAATAGCTCCACACAAATATATCCAACTGATTTTTTTGACAAAGGTAGAGGAAGGACAGGCTTTTCAAACAAGGGTGCCAGAACAATTACGTAGACAAAATAATGAACTTGACCTAAATCTCACACATTATACAGAAATTTATTCAAATGGATCAGAGTTTGAAATGTAAAACTATAAAAATTTTTGACAAAAACATAGGAGAAAATTTGGGGGACCTGAGGATTGGTGAAGAGTTCTTAGATATAACACCAAAAAATATTTCTTTTCTAGACTTAGTCTAGAAAAGAAATAATTGAGAAATTTGGGTTCATCAAAATTAAATCATCCTGCAGCACTTTTTTCCTTGGACATTTGCTGATTTGTAAGAGGCTTGGGGCTTAAGTATAGCATAAAGCTGCAGATAAGAAGTAGGTGACAGTTCAGAGTTTTCATTAATTTCATGGGGGCTGCAGAAATAAAAAATAGAGATCAAGGGTCACTGGAGAACTTGGGATTTGTTTTTAAAAAATCAAATTGAAATTCTAGAACTGAAAAAACAAAAACAAAAAGTTAAAATCTCAGCAGATGGGTTAAAACACATTAGACACAGCAGAAGAGAAAATTGATGAATTGAAGTTACCAGCAAATGTTTAACTGAAGAATGTAGACAAGAAAACATGAGAAATACAGAAAAGTGCCTAAAAGACACGTGGGCCATAGTGAAATACATGTATGTGATGGAATTCCCAGGAGGAGAAGAGAAGTTAAAGCAATATTTGGGGACAGAATTGATGTCTGAAGAAATACCAGTAAAGAAGTTTCCAAAACTGATGAAACACATGAATTGAGACAGAATCAAGGAGCTCTGCCTACTGTAAGCAGGATAAATACAAAGAAAATCAGACATAGGCCCATCGTAGTAAAAAATGCTGAAATTAAAAGAAAAAGAAAAAATCTTAAAAATAGCCAGAGGAAAAAATACCTTCAAAGAAGAACAGTAAGACAGACAATTGGATTAAAATTAACCCTTTCCTGAGCTATAAAGCGTAAAGAAGAGGTGGAAGCCACATTTCTAGAATGCTGAAAGAGAACTCTCACTAGGAATTTTACCCAGCAAAAATATTCTTTTAAAATATAGGCAAACCTATTTACAGTGGGAAAAAAAAAGAACAGTGATTGTCTGAGGCTGTTAGTTGATGCAGGGATGGACAGCAAATGGGAACCAGGAAACTTGGCGTGATAGAAATGTTCTGTGTTTTGACTGGGTTGGAGGTTTATTAGAAATCATTCAACTGTGTATGCCTCAAATGGATGCAGTTTACTGTTCAGAAATTATATACCAGTAGTTGACTTTAAAATGGAGTCAGATTTCTGTTTCCAGCCAAGATTAAAAGAGAGGGACTAGATTTACTTTCCCATCTGAAACAACTTTTAAAAGCAAGGCAAAACAACGAAACATTGGTTTTTATGACGTTGGACGTCAGGCAACAAAGGACAGTGATCTCTGGGAGGTGGGAACCAAATGAACAGTAAGATTGCACCAACTTTCTGCCTGAAGAGAGTTTCCAGGCTGTGGAGCTGGGAGGGGCACCCACTTGAAGCCCAGGGGTCTTCCTGAGTAGAGATTGAGATGTGAGGCCAGGGAGATAAAGGATTTGCAGAGCTGAGTACTGGTAAGTGCCTGTATTTGAGGAAACTATTTGCGGCCAGGGTAAGAACCGCCCTAAGATTGAAGGGGGCAAATGCTCAGACCTCTGCCTGGCTGAGAATAGTTCCTGCTCCCACCAGGCAATCTGGAAAACCTCATACATAGTTCACATGGCATTGGGTAAAGTCTCAAAATGACTTTGCCTCAATAATGGGGCAAAATTAACCTCAAATTAAATGCTGCTCTGTCAAGACCTGTCAGAGTTTAACAGGAAGAACTGAAAGGATCAAACTATTTTCAATTAACTGTGTCCCAGAGCAAAGCTAAAGCATCTCTCAAAGGTTCATGACCCACATTTTGAGAACTGCTGGACAATGAAATACCTCATAGTGACTGTTTTAAATCTCTGGATTAAATCAGACAATTTAAAAGATTTTGTAAGAAGGGAAGAACTGGGTTGTTCTCATGGTCTGTGCTGCCCCCAGTGGCCTTCCTCTGGCTGTGACATCAGGAAAGAAGAGGTGAAAATACAGAACTTCTTAAGAGGTCTCTGAGAACTTGGTTATTCAAACCTGTTTCTACTGGTAGAGGGCTCTGACTTTATCATCCATCTTTCCAGGAACTCAGGGCTGCGTAAGTCAGATTTTGCAGTACCTGTTTCTTTGATTCTTCGTTAAAGTGCCTTAAATTTATGAGAGGAAGAGCAATTTTTGTACTGTTGGTTCCCAGCTGTGGGAGCCCAATGTCACTTTTGGTGGGTGTTGGAAGACACTTTCTTTATTGATATTCAAGACTTTCATCTCAAACGGAACCTTGGTCCTGTTGGATTGACCATCATCACTTTTTACAATGCAAACATTTGTTGAGTGTCCAAACACTTCCATCAGTGCTCCATATGAACAATAGATACGCAAGGATGGAACTGTACAGCATGACTTCACGGTCATCCAAATGCAAAATCCTAAACTGTGGATAAACCGAACTTGTTTCCAAGATGGCTTCTGGTGTCATCATAACTCTATTTTGAGCATTACAGGAAAGTATTATATATTCATATACATAAACCCATACAGATGTGTTTGTGTGTGTCTCAAAAAAAAATAGTGTTTTATATAACCTCAGAGCAATTCAAAACCCCCAAACCATAGCTCTATACTCCATTTCCATTTGCTCTTTCTCTTGAAATATTCCTTATTACACTTATATAACTCCTCCTTAACAACTTCTCATGTTCTGGGCAGGGAACAAGGTTGCTAACTGAAGATTCTAGGAGCCTGAGTTCACAGAATACTCACCTACCTCGACTTCATTGCAGCAGAAACAAGGATGCAGTCATAGTGTCACCTTCGAGGATAGAGCACTGACATTTGGCACTGTTTCAAAGGACAGGAAATTTGACATGCCAACAAATTTCCTCATCCTCTTAAAGGAGCCTTCCTTTTACAACCAGCAAATACCAGTCTGTTTTCCTGTCTGCAGGTGGAGCTCACTAGAGTGTGAGAAACCCATCAAAAGAAGGCAGCGCTCTGTCTCATTGTCCTTGCATTCTGCTTCTACAGTGGTTTGGGGGAAGTTCCGTTACTTATCTTCTCTCCGAACTCTTTTTTCATATATGTAAATGAATCCTCTTGAATATTGCACAGTGAAATCTTAGGCCTTTATCTAAGAAGTTTAAAAAGCCACCCACAAATCCAATATCACTGTGATGCTTTCCACTGAACAGGGTGACTTTTGTTTTGCATTGTTGCATGAGAAGGCTGATCTGGGAGGCACAGATCCAAAGAGCAAATAACCCCAAGCTCCAGATTGCTTCCTTTCTTTGACAGTTCTCCCTGCAGGGGGAGAATAAGAATCTGGCTTCATTAAGGACTTCTTTTGTAACAGACATAGAGCCTACCACTACTTTTTTATTTGTTGAGACCTAATAGGATACTCAGCTGAATTCTAAAGCCAAGATGAAATCGCTACCTGTGGGAGTTCCCCTCTAAGTATTAGTAACATTCAGACCTTTGAAGGAGGCCAGCTGCCAGTGGTATGTGGTAGGTTTTACTTTCTTTTTCTTTACTGCATGTGGCATACAAAACAAATGAACTAAATCCTAAATGTGTTTCTGTTAATAATTTAAATGAAGTAGCAATAATGCAAGGTTGGATGCTATTTTAAAAAGATTCCGACATTGGTATATCCAGTTATTTGCAAGTTTCAAATTTGGAACTTTGCCTTCCACTTGTGGAAGTAGGCAGAGTAAAATCAATTCTGCACCGTTATAGAAGTCCTAAGGAGCTCTCATGTCTATGGGTCATGTAAAAGCTGCTGAACCTTCCTTGTCAACTAGTTAGCATGCAGTGGCGAGGGGGGAAAGCAAGCAGGAGTTCCCTCATGATATTTTGTAGTTATCACCATTCTGAACCATTTGGTTTAGAAAGTTGAAAAGAGTTGCTTAGGTTCACAGTCTCTTGTGTGAAACAATAGGAGCTGGATATGTTTCAGAATTAAGACAGGTCCAGCTTTAGAAGGGTGATAAAACGCATGCAGCGTGGAGTAATAGTCACCAGGATCTGGAGCAGCACCCCGCAGCCAAACACATTAATATTTCCACAAAATATGAATATTCACAGAAAGAGGAATAAATTAAAAAGTATTACTGTCAGCTCCTACCAAGTTTTACTGCCAAATGTATTTGCTTAAATTTGGTTTTCACCTTTCAACTGTGGAATTGCTAAGAAGGGGCTATGGACATACGTTGCAGTGACAGAAGTAGAGCACGACAAGCCTGGTTGAGTCCTGGTAATATTTAATAGAGCCGAATCACAGGGCTGATAACTTATGATCTCTCCCTACTGGACCAGTTACTTGCTTTTCCCTTTTCTGACCTTCTCTTTGCATATCTGTCAAACAGGGGTAATATTTGCTTTGTAGGCTTTTATGAGGATAAGCTAATGTAAGTTAAACACTAAACAGTGATTGGCAGGCAGTGGCTGTTCCATAAATGTTAGCTATTAAATTTTGCCTCTTCTCTTCCCCCTTCCCTTTTATGAGATAAAAGTTTACTGATAACAGTGGTTGCAGTGCCACTCTGGAAACAGGCCTAAGTGATATGGATTGCCCTGATTTTACTGGAGAATTAAAAGTCTAAATTTTAAGATTGAAAACTCATTTATTGTTAAATGACTACTACAGCTTTAAAATTTGTTTATAGAATGACTGAACTTTTCAGTGATGAATAAGTGTTTCTATTAATGTTATATCATATTTAAATTTCTTGAATGCTTTGTTTTAACTGTATTTGAGGAAGGAATATTTACCACTAGCTGATTTGCCATTATGAGGCCCCTTTTAAAGTTTCTATCCAAGTACTCATCTTTTAGAAAAATATTTGAAAAGCATAGTGTCGATGATGCTAGTGCTGTCACAAAGATATAACCAAGGTTTATAATTTAATATATTGGAAAAATGGCATTAGGAGATAAGTCTTTTCCAATTTTACCCCCCCAAACTTTATAAGAACTCTAATGGGCTTTTAGTGCAAAACAGTTTAAAGTAACTTTTGTAAACAGAAATAGACCCACAGACATAGAAAATAAACTTATGGTTACCAAAGGGAGAAGCAGGGGAGTGATAAATAAGGAGTGTGAGATTAAAATATACACACGACTATATATAAAATAGATAACCAACAAGGGCCTACTGTATAGCACAGTGAACTACACTCAATATTTTGTAATAACCTATAAGGGAAGGGAATCTGAAAAAGAATGTGTGTGTGTGTGTGTAACTGAATCACTTTGCTGTTCACTGAAACTAACACAACGTTGTAAATCAACTATACTTCAATTAAAAAATAAAGTACCTTTTGTAAAGTAGACCTTTACTTTTAAATTCTTAAGGCCTCCCTTTTTAAAAGGGGAAGAACGAAAGCAGAAGGATTTCAAGAGAAGAAAGAGGTTAGCTTACTTGATGGGCATATGGCCTACAAGACTTATTAGCATTTAAGCGTACAGAGTGGGTCCGCCTATATTTATATGCATTGTATCACCTGCCTTCACAGCTGAACTATCAGCAGAAAGTAGGCATCATGTACTGCAAAGCTGGACAGAGCACGGAAGAAGAGATGTACAACAATGAATCAGCCGGCCCAGCCTTTGAGGAATTCCTCCAGCTATTGGGAGAACGCGTTCGGCTCAAAGGATTTGAGAAGTATCGTGCGCAGCTTGACACCAAAAGTAAGAAATACTTATACCCTCCTACTAGGCTTATTGTCCTCCTGCTGTGTTGATGTTCACCTGATAAGTTGCCTGTAAAACAACATTGCCACTTACTGTAGAAAACTGCTGGTGATGTGGGAGAGGAAGCCAGGGAGGGAAGATGTGGCTCTAAAACAATTGAAAACCATAGTCAAAGTAGCTAGGATTGGACTTTAAAAAAAAACAGTGTTATCAGAAATGTGGAAGGTAGAAAGCAGTGGATGGAGATCATGCAGAATTGCCCCTGGATAGTGTTGCATAAATTTCACTATATTTAGCTGAAAAACTCCTGCAACTTAAAACCATCTGGTTGCAAGCCCTAGAATTTTTGACTTTCATTAACTCATTTCATAATCCTTGTGCGTATCTGTGTAGTCAGTCATTGTATGGTTTTCTTAATCATTTTTATATTTTAATATCTAGAGGTATTTTTGTTTATTTATTTCCTGTTATTATTGTCCATAGTCTAACTTAATCTCTAAGCAAATAGGCTTAGCTTTGGTATTAGTTTGGCTCGTAAAATGTGTTGATTCAAAGCACAGTCTGTTTAGCTACAGCTCATGAACATAGAGGTTTGTCCCTTCCCATTCCCAGGTGGTTAATAAAAGAGTTATGTTCTCAAGTATCTAGAGTATGTTGACTTCTGCTATGCGTCTGTGTGAAGGCAATTTTAAATTTTATCTCAAAATCCATCCATAGACACCTGTGACCTGTTTTTCTTTGAGAGGGTCTTTGGATTAGCACATCTGTATTGCAGTCTATAGTAATCGCTCTGATTTTCTGTACAGGAAATTAAATAAGGAGTTGAGTCATGAAAACAGAAAAGCATTCATAAACTCCACTGCAGGGAAGAATTTCCTGTTGCCATGGTTTTGCTGTTGCCAACTTGGAAACGACAGGCAGGAGAACCTATGAAAAACCATAAATAGCCTAGACTATTAAATATTATTTTAACGTTCCATACTCTGCTTGCAGCTGCATAATATGTTAAATCTCAATATGCCCTTAAACTCTTTTTATCAAGATATTTTGACATTTCCTTTGTAATTCCTTCACGTTGTCCCGATTTGTTGTGTTATGTAAATTATCACCACAAAGAGCTATTAAAAGGGTCTGGGAAGAAAATGTAATAAGCGCCTTGATTCTGTCAATGAATGGCCAGATTGGGAGTTGGTAAGATTATTTATTATTTGTGTATTTACACGGTCCTAGCCATCTCTTGATGATGGAGGGCAATGTGAGAAATGTATAGCAAGGGCAGACTTAAGCAATGTGGCACTGAGTAAGGCAGTGGAATAAGCAAAATAAGCACTTTGCACATTTTGCCCCAATATCCCAGTAACTGCAAAGGCCTGGATCAGCAAACTGCCTCTAATGGCACATTTTTCAGTTATGTAATACATTCATCTGGGGAGGGTTCCTTTTCACTGAACTACTCTCCTTTAAGGTTCCTTGTAACCTTCTGAGGCATAGCTCCTGAGAAAGAGGGTTCAGTTTCCTTTTCTATCCTTTCAGAGGGTCAGGTTTCCTAAAGTGAATGAAAAGTAGGAAAGTGTTTCCATTCTAAGGCCTGAAGAAGACGGTATGCATATTTATCTCTCTTACTCTAAGCTAGAAGAGACCATTAGCCTCATCACTTAAATGGGTATTTAACAGTAACAGACCACAGAAATAGGGATCAACCAGCCTCTGCACTTTCTCCAGCAGCCTCCTACTGGCCATGACACACCCAGAGGTGAGACTTTGTTCTGTGTACTGTGAGATAAGCTCACCACATCTTACCTAACTTTATGTTGTGTTAAGAAACTCTTTCAATATGATCTTTAAAAAGAGAAAATGCTTTCCAGAACATGTGTTCCTAAAGGATCACTCCATCTCCATATGACAGTGTAGTTGTCACTGGGATCTGTGGATGTGTAGTCTTCAGCAAATTAAAATATTATTTGCCAAACTCATTTTTTAATTTTCCTGCACCCTCCACCTTCTGAATCTCTAATTACACATATATTAGGTCACTTACTAGTTGTGATTTGATTTTTAAACTTTTTTTCCCCTCTGTGCTTGTGTTTGGATAATTCCAGTTAATGCATTTAAGGCACTGTATTTTTCTTTTCTTCCATAGTGTCTTAATCTGCTATTATCCAATCTAGTGAAATTTTCATTTCAGATATTGTGATTTTCAGGTCCAGAAGTTGCATTTGGGTTTTCTTTTCTTTTTCTTTCTTTTGGGGGGAGTTCTCTTTTCTTATATTTTCCATATTATTCTCATTAGGTTCATGTCCTCCTTTAAAGCCTTGAACGTATTTATAATAGCTGTTTTAAAGTCTTTGTGTGCTAATTCCATCATCCCTGTCATTTGGGGTCTCCCTTTAACAGATTTTCTCCTGTTTTTGAGTTACATTTTACTGCTTCATCTGTCTGGTTATTTTTGATTGGATAGTGTGAATGTTTCATCATTGAGGATCTAGATTTTGTTGTCTTCTTTAAAGAGTGTCGTTTTATTTTGTTGGGCAATTAATTTAATTATAGAACAGCTTGATCTTTATGAATCTTGTTCTTGGGCTTTTTTAAAGCATACCTAGAGTAGCCTTTACTCTCTGGCTAATTTAGCCCTCCTGCTAAGGCACCTGAATACCAGCATAGTCAGTGAGGTATCTCTGCTGTGGTCAGTCAGAAGTTGAATGACTTCTACCCCTGTGTGAACTATGAGAATTGTTTGGCTGACAAATCTCTGATAGTTGTTATTTCCCCAATAGTTTTTCTTTTCTTTTATTTTGTTTTTAATTGGGATATGATTGACATATAACACTGTATTAGTTTTGGGTGTACAACATAATGATTCAGTATTTGGGTATATCCCAAAATGATGACCAAAATAAGTCTAGTTAACATCTGTCACCATACCTAGTTACACAATTTTATTTTCTTACAATGAGAACCTTTAAGATCTACTCTCTCAGCAACTTTCATTTATGAAATACAGTGTTATTAATTGTAGTCACCATGATGTACATTACCTTAATGTTTTTTCTTTCCCTGGCTTTTGGAACCTCACTCTATGCTTGTGCAGCTTAATATTCAGCCCAAGACTCAAGGGAACCCCTGTGTAGATTTCTGAGCCTCTTTCACCGTGTGGTTTCCTCTTCTTTGGTATTCTGCCCAGCAAATATCAGCCACCTCAACCTTCCAAACCTCCAGCATGTTTTAGCTCCCCTCTTCAAATTCCTGCTCTGTGCCATTGTTTTGAAAGTACTTCCAGGTAGAAAGCTGGGTGGGGATCATAGGGCTCAACTTCTTTGATACTTTTTTCTCAGGGAACACTGTCCAATGCTGCCTATTATAAAATGTCTGAAAAAAAGTTGTTTCAGATATTTTGTCCATTTTTCTATTTATTTACAATGGGAGCGCAGGTCCTATACCAAGTACTGTTATGGCCAGAAATAGAAGTCTTAGTTACTTTTTATATGTCATCTCATTTAATCCCCACAAACTCTGCTAGATGCCAGTTATCCCCATTTTACAGAATTGGCTTCTTTAGATTAACTAACGTGCCCAAGGTTAGGCAGCTAGTAAGCATTAAGGAGGGAGAACAGGTCCTAGTGTTATGGTTAACGACGTGTTCAGAGAAAGCATAAATGTAGAATTAGGTACAGTGAAGCCCGCAGAGCTCTGCCTTGTGGCTGTATCTTCCCCTCTCTCGAGCCCTTGAGCTAAAAATACCCAAGCCGTCTCATGAGACAGCTCCACTTGTCATGTATTATAATTATATTCAGATTTTAGTACTTTGGTAAAGGAGGAAGAGGCCCAGGAAAGGAAGGATTGATGGAACTGTCAAACCATTTCTTCTTTTTCCCAGTGTTCCATACAAAGTCCAGTTTCCATCTCAGAAATAAGGACTTCTGGCAAACAAGCTACAGATGTGTCAGGGGTTGGAACAGTTCTGCAATGAAGAAACTTTCAGGAGTAAATTTTTTTCTCCTTTTTTTGTTTCATTATTTGGATGGCATAACCTCTAGATAATTACCATCCCCTCATACTACGGTAAATACAAAAATAAGCTTCCCACCAAGCAGTTTATTATTTGAAAGCTGGAGACCACCCTCATTTTAAGCTGTGTGTATGGATTATTATTTGGGAAATTATTTCCCGAATGAAGCACGTTTGTCAAGTCAGCACGTAAGAGACTTAGAAACCCTTTGAAAAGCATTCCTTCAAAGCTCTGCCTTCTTTGATTTGCCGCAATATTAGTGAATGCTTGTTGCTTCCCCCATTTTTCAGCAGTATTATAAAGATCGTTGAG